>NW_015090864.1:6917144-7366018 GCF_001431845.1 Calidris pugnax
TGTTTCGGGTTTTGTTTTGGAGCCGGGAAGCCGGGAGCACCGCCAACGCGCAGACCCCGGCGGACCGGGGCAAAGTGCCGGTGCGGGGGCAGCCCACCTTCTCCGTCCTTCCCCCTCGCTACCCGCTCCGCGGGTGCGCAGGCGAGGCTGCGCGGGGCACCGCGCTCCTGAGGAACCCAACTTTCCTGCCCGTCCGCCGGCCCCAGCATGAACCAGACGGCCGGGGTGACCAACAATGTCCGCTGCAGCGGCAAGGGGCCCAAGGTAAGACCGGCCGCGGGGCTCTGCGGGGCGCGCAACCCGGTGGGAACGGGGCTCGGTGGGATGCTTAGGAGCTGGGATGCCCGGCTCCCCGCTCCGCTGCTCCCGGTCCCTGAACCTGTAGCTGAGAGCATCCTCCCCCCTCTCCCCGCCCCGGGCAGCAGCCCCCTGCGCTCGCCGCCAGCCCATCACTTGGCGAAGTTCAGCATCTCTCTCTCTCCCTGGCTCCGCTGGTTGCAGAGCCTCCTCCTTTCCGCGGGGCTCGGGGCAAGCGGGTATCGCTCCGCGGGCGCGGTGCCGGGGGGTTAACACGTTTGGGCTGCAGCTCAAGGAGGTGTGGAGCCGGGATTTTAGGAAGCGGGGATGCTGCGGCCTCGCAGCCCCAAGTGATGGAACGGTCCGAGCTCGCGCTCCTGCTTCAAAGGGGTTAAAACGATTGGAAGGTAAAGGTTTGTGCTGGTGTGTAACCTGGGATCAGGTATATCTCCGTCTGCTCCTTCTGCTTCTTGCCACTCTGTGTTTGCATAGCCAGCATTAAGAGAGAAACCAACTGGGATAAAACACCTTATTATGCACTCTGCCGAATCCCACAGAAGTGTAATTGGGTGTTCGCACCTGAACCGGAGCAAATTTGCATTAACCGCTTTTTGAGAGTAATGAAATCAGCCCTTGCATTTGCCTTTACAACACTGATACGCTGCAATGTAAACTAGAGTCGGGTAAATGTATGTGCCCTTTTGTAGACAATTCTTCTGCAACTCTTTGAGGTGTTTTTCAGTGTTTGCATTTCTGTTTTATGGCGAATTTCCTCCCCTCCTACTCCCCCCAAGATTTCAAATGCCTTCTTGAGGCTGGTATTTTGAAAAGACATGTGAACCCGCATTAGCTAATGGGGTGCACCTTAAAGAAATACGAAATTTACCTTTCACTGGAAATGGTGCTCTGTTAACGTCTTTTTTATTTTACCTCTTAATACTAGCACTGCGTTCCATCTTCTAGACTTCATGTCATGTTGTTTGAAATGCTGCTGCTGCTGCTCACCTGGTTGGGTACTTTGTGTCTAGTCAGTACAGACCTGATTCTACAAACTCTTAGGCACACAGATTTACCCCATGCCTCTTCTTCTTCTGTAAATTGAATACAGTTATTCCTCCTTTTCTCGTATGATCTTTTTAGGATTAACTCCACTAATCGTGAGGCTATGCGAGTATTAAAAGATGCGACATGATGAGGGCTGTGGAAGTACACAAACAGATTAGATGAGTCTGCTGAAATTATTTACTTGGCTCCATGACTAATCATATATTTGCAGTTAAACCTATGCATAAGCTCTTTGCATAATTCGAGAGCCCTAAATTGAAGGTCCTCCATGGATCTTGCCTGTAATTTCAACGTTGGGCCTCCTTTCTTTGCACTTTCTGGTTTTCTTTGAGTTTCGGGTTGAACAGCTAAGGTTATTGCAGATCAGTAATAATTTATTGTATCAAGCTGCTGACCTAACACTTTAATGCAGAAGGAAGAGATAGAGCTCAAATGTGTGTATTCTTAGCACATGATAATTGGTACATTTGTGTTTGTCGTGAAGGCACCTTCATCTTATTTCCAAATGCTATAGGATGTGGCTATCTTTTCCATTGGAAATAAATATATTTTTCCAAGTCAGAAGATTGACATGATCGATGATTTCAGGTTTTTAATTAAAACACAGAAAGCTCCATGCATGACTGATTCAGTTGCAAGGAAACCTTGCAGAGTTCAGAAATGAGTGTGTATCAAACAGGGCTGCACAAACAAATAACTGATCTGCAAGAGGTCCGTGGTGGAGTACAGAATAATGAAGCTTTTTGTGATGCTAACTTCTAAAGCACAGAAATGCTTTTGAGATGTTGAATATATATATTTTTTTTTCTGGAAAACAAACAAACAAAACCCTAACCAAAACCACAAGCAAGACTTGCTGGACTTTCCTAATCTCTTAACTTTTGAACTCACTGGCCAATTTGAACCGAAATTGACAGAACAGGAGAAGTGTTGCAAATGTCAACTTTCTACACCTGTCATGGAAATCAATTGCTTAATAGAGAAAAAGGAATATTTAATACATAAGGAAAGGAAGAAGCAAGGAGAAATCTGGCCATACATCCTTTACTTGCCCTGTCCCAGCAACCCAGTCATCTCCTGGCTGTAGCTACATCATGGGCTGTCCTTTGCCCATCACTGGCTGCATTGGGAGGGAATGAGAGGAAGGATGGAGTACAGAATGAACTTACAGAAGAACTGGAAGTTTATGGTGGAAAAGAGGCAGCCATAGACGAGGGCCAGGGTATTTGCAAGAGGGAGTGAGTTGAGCAAAAATCCATTGTAAATCAAACGCTGTTGTTTCCAGTGCTCATGAAACAACTTGATGTTAGTTTTTTTCTTCAAAATAGTTTGGCACATTGCATCGACTCAAAGAGGAGGTGCAAATGCCAGCTCACTGGGACAAGGTCACTTTTCTTCTTGGCTACACTCTTGCTAGGCAATGGGCACATAGATTTCAAATTTCCTTTGCAAGATTTACAGCTTTGCACAGTTGTGATGAACAAGGGAGGTAACATTTCAAGGAGGGATGCAATCAAAGCCCTTAAGTAGGTAGCTTGATTTTAATTCCAAACTCTAGTAATGCATGCCCACTAAAACATGTATATTTTTTGATGTTTCTATGTAACGCTTTTTAGCTGTTTTTAACCAAGTTCTAGCTCTAAGCCACTTGTGAGTGCTATTGAAAGACTGTGATTTATTGGCTTGAGAGAACTATTTTTGAGAAATAGTTTGTGTACAGACAGCTTTTAATGCTCTTTTTTCCTGCCTGTGACTAATCCCATTGCCTTTCCTAAGACAATTTGTGGGAGGAAGGCAAGAGGATTCACCCCAGTGCTGTAATGAAAAGCTTAATCTTAGGAACATTTCTGATGCGTTGGGGTGGTGAGTCCCAGAGCCGCTGAGAGTCTGTACAAAACCAGCCACCTCTTGCATGGGATGGGAGAAGGCTTCCACACTGATTGAGAAAGTACACATTATTGGAAAGTTACTGAGATCCTGGCCTAAGAATTTGGGGTTCAGTTCCCAGCTGTCACATTTGACAGATTTAATGAGGACTAACTCCATCAGATTTTGGCAGAATTTGACAGATTTAATGAGGACTAACTCCATATGGGGGCTCAGGCTTTTCAACACTGCAGGTTGCAGCTCCTGGCTTTTTGGCTTTTATTCAGCAGCCCAGAGCCCCGTGCCAGCCAACGCAAGGCAAAGACATTGTGTCATAAATTTTACTACTTTTCCTTGATTAATATAGAGGAAAATGCTGTGAGAAGGCGTTTTGTTTCATGTTGGGATTCCCAATTTCATCTAGTTTGGGAGAGGAAAACCTACAGAAAACACTGGGAGTCGTTTCTCTCTTTAGAAACAACTTGATTTGGGGTCGTTTATCTGGGTAGGGTGAGCAAAGAGGTATCCTGCGGAGCAGGATTTGTGGATTTGGTGTCCTTCTGAATATTGCTGAGGATTCGGAGACCCACCAGCTCCCATCCTTTGGGGGGCTGTCATAACCAGCAGGAGACAGGCTGCTCCACAGCAAAGCCCTCCCATCTCTCCTCTGGGAGAGGAGCCAGTGCAGAGTGCAGGGCTGTTTTTTGGCATGAGGAGGATGGAAAGCCACAGTGTCTCCTGGGGGAGAGGGGGATGCATGGTTTATTGCATATGAGAACATATTTAGCCAAACCATTGGCTGACATGCACAATCTGGAGGGTAAGGTTTAACCCCCCAGCTTTGTGCAGCAGCCTCAGCTGTACATTAGTACATACTGGTTGGCACAGCACTGCTGCTGATTCAGTCTCTTTCGACTTCTCTGACCATGTCTTTGAATGACTACAGCTCCTGCAGCTCTGTCTTGGACATGGTCAGTGTATATCTTCTGGATCAGGCGTCCTAACTCTGAGACCTGTTTTCCTATGAGATGTAGGTACAGCTCCTTTGGCACACACTCGTATGCAACTTATCATCCCAGCAGTGCATCACTGATGAATACCCAAATAGCTTAGGTGTGTTTTGAGGGTAATGCAGTCTTTTTACTACCTAAATTGCACTGATGTTTTGTTAGACATTTAAATCTTTTTTTTCTTTTTTTTTTTTTTTGTATCTAGGCTTTAACCTCTTCCTGATTCTGGTCCGCTTGTGTGGGTGGGAGATAAGTGTTTTCTTGTCTCAACAGGAGTGATGAGAGTCACTCAGGCTGTATGGAAAAATGAAACAATGCTGAGTTAAAACTGAGCAAATGGTGTGTGTTACAATCATAGATTTCCTACATGTGGCTTATAGGATACACTTTGAGCTATGGCAGACATTAGGGAACCACCGTTGCTCTCTTGGCTTTAAGTATGTAAGCATTAAGAAAAGCTTGTTGAATAAAAGTCTTGAGGTTGGGACATCAGCCTGAATAAGTGCAACCTGATTTTTAATCAGCAATAGAGAACGCTTGAGGATAACAGCAAATCATTTGGAAAGATTTTTTTTTTTTTTCCAAAGGAGACACAATTGTACTAATTAGCAATATTGGTATGTAAGAAAGTGGGTGTGAGAGCAACTCAATGAAGTAATTTAAAGTCTTTATTAAAGTAAAATACACTCAGTTAAGCTCAACTGGATATACAATTTTGATTGTACCCTTGGTTGCTCTCCCATTGTTTTGAAAAGAGCAAAATTAACCTACAAGAAAAGCAAGTTGCTGATGTGAGGGTGTTCCTACAGAACTGAATCTTTGCAAGGAGTTGCCCTGATCTAAAGGGCACTGCAGTGTTTATACAGCCATGGTCAACAGGTCAATAATGTCCTTTTAACAGGATATGAGAGAGCCTGGGTGTTATAGTCATGCATTCTTTAAATGATTAATAAGAGATTATTACATCTACATTGGGTGAATCTAAATTTCTTCTCTTTAACATGAACCCTCATGTTCCCCCTCATGTGAATTCCACTGATTTCAGTTGAATTACTACTTATTTCTGTTGGTTTAATTGCAGAAGTTATGGAACCAGTAGAGCCACAACTTTTCTAGCGCTTTTTGATGCGGAAAATGAGATAAGGAATCTATGGTAGCTCCTCTGTATTATTGCTGAAGTGGAAACAAGTTCAGTTTTACTTGCACCTTGCGTTTTACTGTGTGTGGTAAGTTACCATGTATGGGTACAGCTAAGCAGTATATTTTTGAGTTGTCCAGTTTTAATACTCTAGTGGGAATGCAAGGTTGACTTCCACACCTAATAAGTATTAAAGTAGCACTTGATGTAGCTGCCAGAGCTTTAAAACATGATCAGTCAGCTATCTAGAAAATCCAGCCTAGCTCAGAGGGCAGTCTCTTAGAAATTACACTTCCATCTCAGAACATTAACCTTTCAGAGTGGTCTAATACAGCATTGCATGAGAGCCTCAGCCAAGATCAAGGCCCAGTCCTTATGGATGTTGTAACCCCATAGAGACAGAAATGGCTTTGCCTTCAGAGCATTTATGGTTTAAGTTGACAACAAGAGGCAAAAAAACTGGGAGAAGGGGAGAATTTTTAGTTTTACAGGGAGTGAAGTAAGGTGCTGAGTGTAAACCACCAAGCTTAACAGAGTATTAATGATCTGAAGTTCTGTGAAAATTTCAGGATGGGTAGAGAGGATAGACTGAAGTTGGAAATAGAAAATGATGGCAATACTAGCCATTGGCCATTTAAGAGCCAGATGGCTCATCAACATGTGCTCCTGACATCCCACCAGCATATTCCTCACCATGAAGCATATTATCCCTTGCCTGGTGTAGGTGTCAGTAGGGAAAAAGCTGTGGGAAAAGAAGAGGGAGAAACCATTAGACTCAGGTCCTCTGTCCGTTAGGAAGCCAGGTGTTAGTTTGGCTTCTTGTGGAGCTAGACTTCATTTTGTACATGGGGTGGAACTGTTGTGTTGATTTAACTCTTTCCCCTATTCTGCATTTTATAGATTTTCTATCTTCTCTATCCTTTGTGGGGGATCTTTCATAAAGCTGCAGAAAGAAAACCTGTCAAAACTAAGAACGGTAAACTCCAAGTCAGGAGAAAATGCCAGGGAATGCGAGGGGAAGTGTTTGAAGCTGGTTTTTGTCACATTCTCTGTCTGTCTTGTAAGCTCTAAGTTTTCAGTTGACATTATCTGGGACAGGTGCTGAATTAGTGAGAGAAGTTTTCCTTCCATTGATGTAAATGGAAAGAAAACTTTAGAAATTTCTAAGACTTTAAGCAACCCAGCCTTAAGGATTTTAGGAGTAATGGCTTTGGGAAGTTCTTGACCAAATCTTGTATTATTTCAGACAGTGAAATCTGCTTTCTCTATAATTCTACCTGACAATCTGATGTTCTTTGTCAGTTAATTCCAGCCATGTTCCCTTGAGTGCTTCCTGGGTCTGCTGGAGTGTCAGCTGTCCTGTAAAAGTCCCATTAACGGGAAATTTTGCAAGGAGGATGATGGCAGGTTCAAGACTAGAAATTTCAGTGGAAGGCTCAAACACCTCTTTAAAGGATGGGAAGACAGGGAGATGGCCAGGCTGACTTTATAAATGCCCTGAGTGATCAAAAAACTCCTGAAAGGGGTCACGCTTACCCTGACTGGAGGCAATCCAACTGCGAGATGCAACCTGTGGAAGAGCAGGCTCCTCTAGTCCTGGTGTTGATGGAGCATCTTGTCTAGGGTATTTTGGGTGATGGGGAGCAAAAGGAGCCAAGGGTTTTGTACCGTTGTGCAGCAAGATTATACTTTGCCTAGAACAGCTGTTATTTTAAAATTTGTGGGGGTGCATGAGAAAGGAGATGGACTGTTCTCCCCTTAGTAAACATTTGCCAGGAGCTTTGTGGTAGGGCTGTGCAGAGCTTGAGGGTTTTCCAGCGGAGTGTGGGATTTTGTTCTCCATACCTCTGCTCTGAGCCCTGAACCTGGATGAGTTCTGGGGATCGGCGACGCCAGAACCATCCTGCTCCCTGTTTGTTTTTGGGCGCTGCTCTCTGCTGCTGTTTTTCATCTTTAATGAGAGCTGAACACACCATAAAATTTTATTGGGTGTTTACGCTAACAAAATTAACTAACAGTTGGTGCTTTAAAAATGCAGCCGGAGCTCTGAGTGCTATAACTGGAATCTGCAATGGCTTTTTAACTGGCGTAGGACAGAGCAAGTGTCATTTAACAGTAAACCATTTTATATTAACTTTGTATTGACCAGAAATGATTCATTGAAATTAAAAAAAAAAACCAAAACAAACAACTTAGTATGAGAGACGCTTTAACAAAATAATGCCTTTAGGCATTAGATAGCTAGAAGCTCTGTCAAAGTTGTGGGGTTAATTTATAATACCAAGACCTGTGGGCTGATTATCAAAATGAATTAACTTAGCCACTTCAATACTTTAATGGTGAAGTCAAATAATAAGAAGAATATTTATTTTAGCATTTTGATTATGGTGTTTCCCAATAAAGTAGTTTATATTATCATGCTGTGAATGCTGTATGGATTGCTTGAGGCCATGAATTCAGTGAGAGTACAAAGGACCCCTAAGCTATAGAAAAAAGAAAAAGAAAAGAGATTCACTTGAGGCTCAATTTCTTGTTTACTAGAACACTTTTTGGCTTACTTCTGTATTAGGGCTGTTAAGTAAATATAGGAAAGTAATTTGCTTTCATTCATTTAGCATTCATTTATTTAGCACTTTTATTTATTTTCATGCAGTTTTCCCACACCTAGTGTGGATAGAGTTTCTTATGATCTTTACATTATGCTGGGGATTTTAGTGCTGGTTTTAAAACAAAATAACCAGTTTAACATGCTGGGGTATTTTTTTGTGTGTGTGTGTTAATGAAAAGCACCAATTTACCACATATTTACCCTGGTATAGGTAGGGCTGATATGCTTTTCATGGCATTGCCAGAAATAAAGTTTGGCTAAAAGACTTGTGCTAGCACTCAAGGGGAATGTCCTGTTTCCTGGATTAAGCCCTGAATTACGCTGGGATACTGGCCAAGTGGTTTAGGCTTTACGTTTTCACATTGTCACTTTATTGTAGATCCCAGCTCATTAAGGCCAGACACTGCTACTGTCAAGATGTTCTCCAACCTGCTTTTAACCTCCCACTGTAAGTATGGTCTTGGGGATCTAATGTGAACTCACAGCAGTCAGCGGCAGTTGCACCATGCTGAGACTGGGGCAGATATTCTGCTCATGTTTTAGTTTATTCTCTTGGTAAAATTAAGGGTGAATGCTTCCTTTGCATGGTCTGTGAGCTCTTTGGTAGAGGATAATAACCTGGTAACCTACTGAGTGGGGTTTCCATCCTTACTGTTGGCCTTATGTTATTGTGCTTAAAATCTGAGAATTTAGCTAACTTCAGTGTCATTAAGAACTTATTCTCTTTTGGAATGAAGGAAAAAAGATGTAGAATAGAAAGAGATAGGAGGTTGCAGAGTCCCTGTACAGTTACATGCAAACCTTGCTCCAGAAGATGACCTTGAAGGGAAGCGTACCCAAAGGGGTGAGCTGTGTGGCAAGCACAGAGCATGTGGAGGAGAAGAGGGGAGGACATCAGTATTTCAGCTCACTTGAGAGGAAGGTTGTTAAAATTACAAAACCTTGGGTAATTAAAAAAGAGAGCCAGTACAGCACTCCTAGGTGTCATGACTTTAAGTAGACAGAATGAAATGCGCTCTAGCAAAGCCAAGGCTTGTCCTCAGTGAGAGCCCCAGGGAGAGGGCTGGGGGCTGACAAAGGTGGTGCGTGCTGAGCTTCTCTCAGCTCTGCTGGCAAGTTGAAAAGGGGCAGGACATCAACATTTTGAGGTCAGCTAACTTGCTTGTTTGCAGATGGCATCTAAAATTGGAATGCTAGGAAGAGGCTGAAATTATGGCAGGCAGATGTGTGCTGCTGGTAATTTACTGCTACTCAGGGCAGCAGATGCATGCTTTTTAAAATTTTTTAAAAATGTTTAGTTTATGCTTCTAGGCTTTTGACTTTTCTTGGACTTCCCTTTAGCATCCCAACCTCCTAGTGTTTGCACAGATGTGTGCTGCTGGTAATTTACTGTTACTCAGGGCAACAGATGCACCATATGCTTTTTAAAATTTTTTAAAAATGTTTAGTTTATGCTTCTAGGCTTTTGACTTTTCTTGGACTTCCCTTTAGCATCCCAACCTCCTAGTGTTTGCAGATTTTTAGTGCAGTTTTTTATTCAAATGAGATTTTGCTGGATAATGACCCCACACAGAGCCTTTGCAACTGCTTTACCTGTGTTCTCTGAAGTGGAGGATCAGATAGCTTTTCATAAGAAACAAGTCCAGAAAAGGACCAGCAGCAGGGACTCTCTTCAGCGTTATCTCTGTGAAGGGACTCCATAGGAATGCTAACTAGCATATTGGGATTCGATTGAACAAGAGGCTCTTGAGCCTGACAGTGTAATACTGCTTCTTACATCAAGGAACTTACATTTTAAATTTGTTCATTGGTTTATGGTCATCTCTCAAACTAAGGATTTTATGCTTCACTTTATATTCTCGCTGCTTAGCATTGATTTTTGTGCACGATCCCATTGATCATCATGGGACTCCTCTTAACGCTGCTTAATGTGAATCAAGACTATATCTGGGACCCAATGAAAGCACACAGTAAAATACATTTTCCTTGACGTGCTGCATTGCTTCACTGCCAGTCCTTTGTCTGATCACCCATTGCACAATTAATCTGCCAGCAGAGAGGCCACCAAAGTTTTTCAGTCACTTACTCCAAGTTTAGCTGCTTGTTATTGCCATAGATCTCTTCTCCAGCAGGTCAGGACTACCCTTGAATTTCCCAGGCCTCCTCTCTACATGCTCTGGAACTTCATATTTTCTGATTTGTTCCAACTTTAGTCACTTGAGTTACCTTGATCTTGCTAAAATTCCCTAAGGCTGCAGCTGTGTTACAGAGCGTATCTGCACCTTGCCCATGTCTTTCACTCCCATTTAGGGTTCATTCTTGTTTTCTTCCTATACCTGCTCTGCTCCTATTGTTTTTTATATGGAAGGGGAAGGCACCGAATATTCTACTTGAGAAAGAAGTTAAGTTATTTCTAGTGAACAAAACCGGCTGGTTTTCCCTTATTTAAAATAGTAAGAGAAATCTTCTTGGGCTTTTTGTAAATCTGTGTGAATTGTTGCCTGTAAAGGGCATTTATAGCACAAAAATATATTGCCTTGCTGGTTTATCCAATTCAGGGACACTGGAGGACTGATTCAAATTAAAACACAGGTACCTTCTTATGGACCACTGAAAAGGTAGTGATGGCTCTTGGTTTCTGCAGCTTGTGCTTTTATAAGGGTATTTCAAGCTGTCACTCAGAAACTGCACCTAGGATTTCTAGCCATGTATGATCATAATGGAGGTGATGAAGGTATTAGCCAAGGATGGAGAGAATGTTTATGAACCCTCAAACTCTTTATTTATGGCAGTAATTCAAGTGTTTGGTTTTTTTTTCTATTTTGTCCCCTTTTCTTTTCTTTGCAGAACGATAGAAAACATCAGTGCTTTTTTATGACTTTAATGGAAAGTAATCAATGCTGTGCACCATCACAGTATTATGATAAAAATACCTCAGTTAAAGCTGTCTTTGACAGCAAAATATTTTAAGTGACCTCCAATGGTTAGCCTTCCTCAGGTACTTTCCTGCTGTAGCTTCATTATGTTTTACAGCATATATTTTGCACCAGAGAAATTCTGATTGGCAGCTGATAGGGACTAGCTGAAAGACAGGGAGATTATTCTCTTTATATTTTAAGCACAGGATGGATGTCCATGTCTAACTTCTGGTAATGTCAGCAGAAGCAGCATACCTAGATCTCTTGTGTGCTGATGAAAGCATTGCCTATAAAGATGTAAAGCGTAAACTTTATTGAAAAATCAAGTAACGAAGAACTATGGTTCCTGGTGCTTAAAATTTTAGTGATTGTATAAAAATGAGGCCTCCAGCACTTTAAATTATAGTTTGTAGAGACATTACTACAAATTACTTATTCTTTCTTGAAAGCTCCTCTCTTAGTTCCTTGTAAGAATTTGTTAGATTTGGATTTTGATGTGGAGATCATCCAGAAGAGAAAAATAATCAATATTTTATTCAATAGAAGCTGTCACATATAGTCTTATGCTTTGGAAATATAAATTGAAAAGAGATAGGAGAAAGCTAGCAAATTACAATGTGGTCCTACCACTATTATTCCCAGACTTAGCAACTTAATTAAGACTGTAACGTCTTTCACATGAATGATGACTGTAGCCAACTGAGAAATAGCTGTTCTTTGCAGTGGCTGGAGTGCACAGATGCATCCAAATGCTAAAATAAGATGATGAAATGTAGGTGTTATCAAAGCAAAGATGTATGTTTAAATTGTGTTGTAGACAAGTTATCTACTGTCCCATGAGTTTGAAAGCCAGTATGCATGCTCTTGTCAGCAGCACGAAGTGATGCTGTTTGCCAATAAAGGGATTGTTTTTATGAGTGGGAAGGGCATACTGGAGCATCACTAAGAAGGCACCTTCTTTATGATGTGTAAATTTAAACAAGCCTTCATATTTTAGCTACATGTTTATGTGTTTTAACAGCACTCCTTAGCGCCACTATAACAGCCTTCCTAAGCATGGAAATTGATGTATTTTGCAAGGTTTCCAATTTCCTTTAATAAAACAAACAAGAAAAGCAAAAAAAGTTCAAGTTTATAGCCAGTATTGCTGCAGACATGAAAAAATACTGTCAAAATGATGCAGAGTGTTGACTTCAGTTCTCAGTGCAGTTTCAGTCTAACTGGATAATCAGTAGAAGGTGATCCCTGAAGGACAGGATTCAGTTTAAGGATTACAGCACCAATGTTTATGCATCTAATTCCTGTTCACATGTAACCTAGGGGCAGGATTTTTCTGCATTAATGTTGTTAGGTGTGCTGGTGTACCACAGGGACATGCATTTCCAGCAGGTCTTGTGTTGTGTCTGCCAGCACCAGTAGTATGTCTTGGAGATGCTGGGACATCTCAAATGATGTTGGGTATCTTTGTTTCATCAGTGGAATTGTTCAGGCAATATCTAAGCTCCCATTATAGTCACAGTCCGTCGAGTCCAGAGAGCAATGAAGCTCACTGTAAGGTCGCTGTGGGCTGGCTGCTCCCTGACTTGCTTCTTATATTCCATTGACTTTTTTTGACTAGATTCATGTTGACTGTAATAGGTGTTTAGACACCTGGCACTCATATAAGCATCTAAATGTAGGCATCCTAATCTCAAATTGCATCCTTCTTGTAGCGTCAACCTTGTCTACCGTGTTACAAGTTGTCAGTGTGGGTAAGAAAATCTGGGAAGAATTATGGCATGAAATTCTTGTCTGCCATTTCCCAAGAGCCAGAATGTTTCCTGTGGGTCAGGACAGATGGCTGAATATTAGAGTATAATCAGCATAGCTGAGATTGATTTATCTATAATAATACAAGGCACAGCACTTAGAGCTTGGGGGAAAATGACTGGTTTTATTTTCCTAAAATTCAGGTTTAAGGAAAGCCTGGGTTATTCTGATCAGGGTAATTGTGGCAGCAGACTTAGGTTGATGTCTGCATTTCAATTTTGATGAATCCTTGGAGAGGCAGGCTGTTGTCTGGACCACGAGAAAAAGGATGTGTATGCAAATCAAGAGATTTCTTTTTTTTCTTTCCTTTTTTTTTTTTAAGGTTCATCCAGCCAAGCCAATCCTTTTGAAACGGGTGAATAAGGGTTGCAAAAATGCTGATATTGGTGCACAGCAGATTTATGAAACTCTATATGGAGCGGAAGGCAGATGTAGATAAAGCAGGCAAGGTCAAATCATGCTTTGCCTGTAATTGTGAGCATGATATCAATGTTGGTGTCTTTGACTGCAAGGTCCTTTGGGAGCCCTCTAGGGCACAGTACAAACATTAGCTGGTCAGCTACTAAGGCTGCGCCTCATTTTCTAAATGTTGCTCTAAATAAATTTAATCAATAATGAGATCTTTTATTGAAAAATACACTGCTTTCTATTGATAACACTTATTTTTTTGGCACAGCAGATTACCCTACCCTTACGCTCTAAGAACTAGAGATGGGCTGTTTACTTCAGGGTTTAAAATAAAGGCCAAGGCTCACTCTCTTCTCCATGAACATGGGTTTAATGCCAGTGTGGTGACATTGCCCTCAGTCCTGTTGTCATAACCTCAGTGGACCTAATCTAGCACATGGGTGGCAGTAAAGATAAATTAGGTTGTGTCAGTAATGCTAACAGCTCTTGTTATATTAACAGACCCGCCCTGATTCTTTCAGATTTAGGAAATAAAATCTAAATTATTTAGACCTTTGAGATGAGCTTTGGAAGGTTATTTTTTGGTTTTCTGATAGGCAGATTTGGCTTGTTAACATTTAGAGGGATTTTTTTATTTAGTTGTGCTTTTTAAAGAAGATTTATTTTTCCATTTAGAAATAACTTTATGGCTAAGTGAGAGAATAGTTTGTAAAAATTAGTGGGGAGAACATCAGCTCCTAGGGGAAAACGCAGACACATTAGAAAGCTATTTTCAAAACTCTGCCGGAATTTAGTAAGATGTGTTTTAGAGGCATTGTTCTCAGAAGGGAGGAGATTAAGAGTGAGGGAAGAGGCAGTCATCAGCTGGGATATTTCTGTGGACTCCATAGCTGTAGTGTATCAGCTCCTCAAAAGCTCTAATGAGATTTTCTTCAGATAACTACTGATTGCTGTTAGATTGGATTGGATTACATTAGATTAGTGTTACTCCAGTTTTACAGACAGTGGAACTGAGAAACAAGGACAGCAGGGACCAGATTTTGAAAGATATTTAGTCACTTATGTATTAAAACATGACATTTGGTGGTCTCTGCACAAGTGTCTGCCATTACATGGAAGGTAGGAGATCTTCGTAGAATTTTTCTTTTTTTGTTTTTGTTTGTTACTTTCTTTTTTGAGCATCCCAGGAGTGCTTTCCTGAAATTTAGGCCATGTAATTTTGAAGCCCACCTAACTCTCCTGGGTTCCTCTGGGAAGCCTGTGGAAGAGCAAAAGAAAGAAGTCCAGGCTTCACCGTTGTCTATCAATAAATGAACTGCTCAATTATTTATCCTGTGGCTGGCAGAAGGAAGGGGTTTGACCACTGGCTGTTGCTGGTGGTCTATATATCTCTGAAAATGTAGTTTCTATCTTGAGTTGGTTTCAGTAGGCTTATGCATCTAAGCACTTCAGATGTCCTAGCCCTTTGAAACTGCTTCTGGGTGATTTTGACTTAGGAGGATCTACTGCCATCAGGAATAATAGCTTCATGTGCAGTCCCTTGCTTCCATCTTCTAACTATTTTGTGCAAATGAAATATTTAGATCCTGGTTTTAGGTAAATTTAAATTTGGCCTTTGAATTATTTTTAAATTAACTCAGATAAATGGATGCATTTGTAAATATTAAATTTGTGAAGCCAGAATTGAGGACCATATATGATAATGAGAGGATATTCCACAGTGGTATAGAGGTGGAATTTTGTAAGCTAAGTCCAAAAGTGCCATGAGCTTCACTACCACTAATTCTGGAAATAACTAAGGTGCATCACCAATGAGTTACATGGCTTCAATAGTCCTCAGACCTTTGTAAACACTGGGTTTGATAGGACTGAGTTACTTAAAGCCTCCTATGTGTCCAAGGCTAATGAGAATCTCAGGGGGGAAAAAAAAGGAGGTTTCTAAATGTCTACCTAAATCACTGAGGGATTGAACTGGGGAGGAGATTAAAAGCATGCCTAAAACATAGATGAGATTTGTTTTTTCCCATTAACACCTTTCCAGCCATGCTTTAAAAGAAAGACATCAGCTTTCCCTGGCTCTCTGGGGAAAAAAAACATTGATGTGTCCAGGGGAAGACTGGGCAGTCTGAATCCAGAGTGGGTGGGACTATTCTCTTAGCCCCAAGGGAGAGAAGAGTGCAGAATTCAAGATGTCCTATTTTTTAGCTTTTCCCAGTGAGCTGGTGCTGAGCAGTTTCAGGAAGTTTCAGGCTAGTTTCCAGGAATTCCCTCTGTGGTAAAATCACAAGACCCTATTTTGAGTTGCCTAATTCTCTGCAAGGTAGTAATGTAAGATTTTGGGCTTTAGCAATGTTTTCTTTGTTACTAAGTTTTCTATGGACTTTTCACACTAACAATTATAAACACTCTTCCTGTGTTTAAAACATATTGTAAAATATCGTATATATCACACAGGTAAGGAACACTGATGCCCAGAAGTCCTATGGGATGAATACAGAATACTATTAATTGTTTACTATTTGTAAGGTCACAGTCAGGTGTGATGGCTTTCTGCATGCCATGCCCATGATATGTGAAAAGATGTAGTTCCTTTGTGTGGCTTCTGCTGAGCAAAACTCCTCCGTGATATTTAATTAGCTCCAGTCTGCAAAGCTCTGAACAAAAGTCATTGAGAATCACCCCCCCTTTGCTTTTTCCCATGTTTGCTGCATGCAAAGAACAGGAGCAGAGTGACCTGAGCGTTTAAACCTATGGGGTTTTGCTGAATGCTACTTGGCACCTTTCACAGAGGACCTGTGTTCCCCAGCACTGTTTATGGGTGAGGAAGCTTGTCTTAAGTGAAGTTCTGAGGTTTCCTTATTCAAGCCCAATTTTTGTTCACTTGGACTCACACACACTGTGCTAATCACTAGAATGCTCTGCTGTTCCTTAAAATATTTTGATCATGAGATTTTGGTATTTTTTTTCTCTTCGTAACATCCCTGTTTTCCCATTTCCTTCTTTATATGAAAGAAAAAGGGCAGTGAAAGTTTTTGGAATACATGCATGCTTAATTTTCTGTAAGCTGACTTGTATCCTCCTGCCTCACTGTGGCTTGAAATGAATTTTAGATTTTTAGAGCAGTGATATCCACCCTTAAAGAATCTTGCTGTCTAACCAGGCACAGTGCTTCTTGAAAGTTGCTTCTTCCTTCAAATAAAGATCAGAAAGATAGCAGGCTGAGAAAACCATGCTGTTTAGGAACAAATAGCATATTTTATTGAACCGGAACAAGTGGGCTGCCGTGATGTCTTGTTGGTGTGTGTCGTCTTCACCTGTGCATTGGGACCACTCATGGATTGATGGCCAGGAATAGTTGGTTGCTGGTTTAAGATCGTAGCTGTCCTTGAGGGCAAAGTGCCAGAAGAAAATGTGAGTGTTATAGGAGCAGTTATGCCATATTTTGACCTTGATCTTTGGGTATAGCCAAATACCGCAAGGGAAATTCAGGAAAGTGCAGGGAATAGAGATGGCTCTAAGGCTGCTCAAGCTGCCACTAGCTTCTGGCATTCCAAGAAAATCCTGCAGCAGCCAGAGATCAAGAGTGATGGACCATCTGAGTCTCAAAACTGCTGTGACATTAAAATGTTCGTGTTAGGTTTGGAACGTGGTACCTCACTCTGGCATGCCATTCTCACCAGAAAGCTACCCTTTCTTCTCCCCTCTGGGGTGACCCTTGTATGTGGAACCTTGGGGCCAAGGAGGCATTGCAGCTCTGTATTTTTGCAGCCAACACAGCTCTTCCCAGCAGAGCCTTTCTTATGCTCTGGTTGGCTGCCAAGCCTTGCAACCCCCTCCTGCCACAGTGTGTCATGCAATGCACATCCACGCTGTTCCATCTTAGCAAGCTCCCTGTGCTCTTTGCCCTTCACTGCATCCCAGTGATGGAGATCCTGATGGCCAGGGGGTCAAGTCAGGAAGTCTTCACATGCCAGTGGCAAGTAGAGGTTGTTGCATGACGTGATATTTAGTGCACCATCCAACTCCTATGCTGCTTTTAAGGCTCCTTCTTTCCCCCTGCTCTGTGCAGAAGGTCTCAAGCCTGGCTGAGAATCAGGACTGTTCTGTCTAATTTGGTTTTATCTTTTGGCAGCAGCTAATTAACTATATTCTAATAAATGCCAGATATTATACTGAATTCCATGCCTTTCTCTTTAACTTCTTTAAATTTTGTTGCGTTATGGAGAAGCTACGTGATTTCTTTTTCCCTAGGAAAAATAAATATATTGTTGGTCTTGACTATTCCATTTTTGCCTGTACCTTGTTTTTTAAGGCTATGCAGTAGTTTCAGTTCAGTTTGTGCTGATACATTTAGCACTTGAGGTGGGTTTTCATATTTTTAAGATGAGAACCAATGTCAATCTATCTTTTTTTTTTTTTATTATTCTCTTCAGCTTTTCAATTCTGTATTTGGCCTCTCTTTGGTAGGTTGAATGGACAGTGTATGCACCCATTGACTGCTGCCTTGGCATCTGAGGGGTTTGGGATGCCAACCTGAGATTTACTCTATGAGGGTACTGTTTCCATAAGGGCTTTAGACTCCCACAGGAGAAGAACGAGGTCATTTATTCAGCAAAGTTAGGTACCTGCATATCACTTTTTAAAAATCCTAACCAAAGTATACATACATATTTTAAAAAAAAAAAATCTAAATAGATGGATTCCACAGTGAAAAAAGTAAAATATCTCCCTTTCTTAAGAGGAAAACATTTACCGTGACATCCATTTCATCCTCCCCCTTTCCATCTGAAAAAGCTTAAGTTGTGACCTGCTTGGTTTTCACTGACTTCTGTAATTCTCTTTTAAAGTTCTTTTCACGGTGCACTGCAGAAGGAAAAAAAAAAAAAAAAAAGACATGGAAAGATTTTTATATGCTAAGGAGGCCACTTCAGACAGAGGCAATTAACTGGCGTTGTAGAGCTCATATAAGAAAATCAGGAGATGTGAACTAAAGATCAGTCTTTGAAAATGTGATTAACAGGCAGAGCTTGAAAGACTCCTGTATTGAGTTTGAGTGGCAAGGTTTTGGGAATGGGGGGGCTGCAGGGGGGGCTTCTGTGAGAAGCTGCTAGAAGTTTCCCCCATGTCAGGTGGAGCCAATGCCAGTTAATGAAGAACTGCAGCCCATGGGAAGGACTTACATTGGAGAAGTTCATGGAGGACTGTCTCCTGTGGGAAGGATCCCTCACTGGAGCAGAGTAAGAGTGTGAGGAGTCCTCCCCCTGAGGAGGAAGGAGAGGCAGAGACACTGTGTGATAAACAGACCATGACCCCCATTCCCCATCCCCTGCACTGCTTGGGGCGAGGAGGTGGAGAATTCAGGAGCAAAGTTGAAACCAGGAAGAAAGGAGGGGTGGGGGGAAGGTGTTTTTAAGATTTCATTTTATTTCTCATTACCCTACTCTGATTGGATTGGTAATAAATTAAACTAATTTCCTCAAGTCGAGTCTGTTTTGCCCGTGATGGTAATTGCTAAATGATCTCTTCTTGTCCTTATCTCAACCCATGAGCCTTTCATTTAATTTTCTCTCCCCTGTCCAGCTGAGGAGGGGAGAGCTAGACTGGCTTTGGTGGGCACCCAGCATCCAGCCAGAGTCAACCCACCACAGCTCCTGCTGAAATATTTTGGGTTATTTATCAAAAAAAATGCGGATTCTTCCCATTGTAATGATACAAGTTCTCTAAGCTATGTTGAAGATCTCTGACTGTTTTTACTCATTACAGCTGTGCAAAGCTGATGAGAAATTCTGCCAAACAGAAATCCTCTGCTGCCTGGGAGCAGCCTGTTTGAGAGAGGTGAGTGACTTCCTGCAGCTGCATGGCTACTGACATCAGCCCTACACTCCTGCTGACCACGAGTTTAGGATTTAATTCAGCTCATTGGCTGGTAACTCAAACATAAAGAATAGTACTGATCTGTAACTGTAATTGTTTGTGCAAGAGTCACACGTGGTCAAGTTCTTTTCTGGTGTTGGTGCTGCTGGGGTCAGTGTAAATGCTCCTGTTCACATGAGCAGATGTTTTCACATGGCTTCATCATAAACAGTCAGACACTCCCAAAGAAGGTTCATGTGTGTGCTGAGAGCTGTAACTGCTCAGCACCAAGCAGGAGAATGTCCATGGGGGTGGAGGACTGGTTGGATCTACCCCAAAGTCCAGTCATCCAACAAATGAAATGGCAAGACAGGAAAACAGCTACTAATTCCTCTGCAGATTAAAGACTGGGAAAGGGTCCTACTCCAGGAGTACCAAATGTATACAGATCAACTTCACCATGACTCAGGAGCCTAACTCATCCTTGACGACCTGGGCAGCAGTCCAGTAAAAGCCAGATTTGAGCTCTACACAACAGATTTTCCCTGCTTCATCTTGAAACATTGCATTTCTGGGGCTTATTTTATGCATATGAAATATTGCTGGAAAAGCCAAGACAGAAAAGTCAGATGCCTTCTCAGACAGGAGTTGGGAGCTCCCTGTCTACATGTGATTTTTCTAACATCTTTTTTTTCCGGACTTGGAAACCCAAGTGTAAACCCAAAAGCTTGGGGTTGTCATGTAAGTTTGTGACGTACCTTGCACACACGTCTATGAGGCAAGAGATGATTTACTTTCATCAGTGCAGTTTTCACTATGAGAGGAATTATGTGTGTCCTTTGTTTAATACATAAAGTAATGCAGCCTGCTACTGTACATTAAAAATTAGGCATTAGCTCAGTCTATAAAATTGCTTTAAAATGAAGAACTTGGGGGGTGGGGTCCCAAGTGGCAACGCTCATGCCATTGTAACCAACTGGGGAATAAACCAGGCCAACCAGAGCAGGGACAAATGTCTGTTAGCTGTCTCCCAAGATGTGAAACGGAAGACCAACCATCTCAAGTGTATGTATACCAGTGCACACAACCTGAGGAACAAACAGGAGGAATTGGAGTCCTTTTTCCAGTCAGAAAGTTATGATATCATGCGAATAACTGAAATGTGGTGGGACAACTCGCATGACTGGAAGATTACAGTGAATGGCTTCAGGCTCTTTCATAAAGACAGACAGGGAAAAGAGGAGGAGTTGTCATGCTCTATGTTAAGAAGAACCTTGAATGTGAAGAAGTTAACTACAGCAATTGTGGAAGCCCTATAGAATGCTTCTGGGTCAAGATGAGAGCAATCATCTCCAAAAGGGAACTTACAGTAAACATCTGCTACTGACCTTCAAACCAAGACAATATGTCCAATGAAGCAATAATTGCGTCAGTTAAGCAAGTTTTGGGTCAAGAGACTTATGGATGACTTCAACTACCCAGAAATTTGTTGGAAAAACAATATCATACCTCACATATCATCCATCAAGTTCCTGGAGTGCATAGAGGACTGTTTCTTCATATAAGTGTTAGAGGTGAAAATCAGAAATGAGGTACTGTTACTCACAAACCAAGAAAACCTGCTTTGTAGTATTTCAGCCTTGGCTGCAGTGATCACAGTATTGTGGAGTTTGGGATCCTGCTGAGCACACTGAAGGTTGGTTTAGATTTTAAAAGAGCAAACTTCAGCTCGCCCAGAGTTCAGATGGAAAAGATTCCATGGGAAGCTTCCATGGAGGATAAAGGAGCTAGTGAGTGCTAGGATTTTTTCAAGGATGCTCTCCTGGAAGCACAAAAGCTCTTCATCCCCTTTAAAGGTAAGAGAAGTAGACAGAGCAAGAGGTCCCCTTGGCTTTACTGTGAGCTTCTGAGTCTGCTGAAAACCAGAAGAGAAGCATACCAGAAGTGGAAAAATTAACAAACACCTGTTGAGAACTACAAGGGCATTGCCAGGAGGTGCAGAGATGCAGTTGGAAAAGCTCAGCTCAAATTGAAATTGGCCAGAGATTTCAAAAACTACAAAAAAGGGTTCTTCAGGTACACAAACAACAAGGGCAAACAAAAGGAAAAGGAAAAAAAAAACCACCACCACCAAAAAAACACAAAACAAAACTAACCCACCAAAGCCAGTCTATCCCTCCCCTCCTCAGTGCTTTTCAGGCTGAAGCTAGAATGCTTCAGAGACAACGGGCACAAAGATGATCAAAGGACTGGGAAGCACGCCATGAGGAAAGGTTGAGAGAACTGGGTTTGTTCAGCCTTGAGAAAAGAAGGCTTAGGGGAGATCTTATCACCATATTCCAGTATTTAAAGGATGGCTACAAAGAAGATGGAGACTTGCTTTTTATAAGGACTCTCGTAGAAAAGACGAGGGGTAATGGGTAGAAGTTACTTCTGGGGAGATTCTGATTGGACACAAGATGAAAATATTTCACGATGAAAACAATCAGCCATTGGAATAATCTCCCCAGGCAAGTGGTAGATTCACCATCATTGGACACTTTTAAGATTCAGCTGGGCAGAGTGCTGGGCCATCCTGTCTAGATGGTACTTTTGCCAAGTAACTAGATGATCCTTAAGGTCTCTTCCAACCTGGTATTATATGATTATATGAATTAATCTTTGCATTCTTAAATTTTCCTATCTGATGTTTTTCAGGGCTTAATGATACCCATGGAGCTGGCAGGGTTCAAGCAGTGACTGGTTCAAGTACTGATGGGCAATCAGAGGACATTGTCCTCAGATTCTCTCAGAGAAGTTTTGGGTTCCTCTATCATTTGTCAGTGGCAGAAGATGAGGGGAGGCTTGTAGACCCCAGTTCCCACTGCTTAGACTTTACTGGCTCTTCTCAGTAGCTGCTGTCTGGAAGGGGGCAGACAGAGCCCCATCTGGCTTTCCTGATGTTTTTTTTTTTTTTAATCCTGAGAGCTCTTGCTGATGGATGGCAGGGATGACCCCGGTGCCTCTGGCTGCTGAACTTGGAAATGGCAGAAAAATGTAGCTTGGAGCATTCAAGCTGTCTCTGTTTTGGGGGATGTGCGTGTGCCTTGTACCCTGGAGTACAAGCTTGAAACAGGTTGTTAGGGGAGGACTTATACAGCTGACTAATTGTGGTAGGAGGTTTTTCTGTGCCAGGAGGGACTGTCTCCAGCTGATCATGATCTGCAGGGGAGAACATCCACCTGAGTGTGAAGAACAGATTTCAGCTGAGGGCTCTGGCATGGACCAGGAAGGTGCAGGGCCCTGCTTCAAGTCTCCAGTGTTTTTGGTAAGATGATGACCATCACCTTAAATGAGTTCTGATCTCTTCTGCACCAAGTCTGTTGGTTCTCTGTCAACAGAAGACTGAATTATCTGGTGTGGCCTGAAACCTGGGTGCTGCCGCTGCAGTTCAACTTGTTCCTTTCCCTGCTTCACTCCTCATATTAGAGCATTCGTCAGATTGCTATCCCATAATCTGCCAGCAACAGATTTTGGATTGAGTGTTAGTGGGATAGAGCTAATTGATCCCTGGTATCCCCAGGCACATGCTCTCTTCTCTGCTGCTCCTTCCCTATGTGGTTTCTTCTGTAATGCCTGGTCCTGATGGAGAGGCAGCAGGAGAAGGGTACGTGATGTCCCCGTGCAGAACAGCCTGCACGTTTCTCTTTCCTCAGACTGACGGGCTGTCTTGACTGCAGTAGATTAAATGTGCCTAGGACAGTTCTCAGACACTGAAGCCATCTGGCATAAACTGCCTGCATCTCCATTGCTAACTTCTCAGAGCCTCCCAAAAATGCCAGTTGCTTTTTGGCCATGGGGCAGCACCTGTGTTAATTCCCAAACTGCACCCAGGAGTTGCTTGGGGGAGCACTAGGTGGCAAGGGCCAAAACCATGCCTGTGACTGTGTTAACAATTTAACTTTATAAAAGCCTCAGTATTAGTGCCCATGAATGGTCCTTGACACTGGTTGGTTTATTGGCACAGAGACACAGAACCCTTTCCCTTTTCTTTTCCAGGGGACCAATGCTACTGTCAAGCCCAGTGCTCCTGGGTGCGTAGGGGCAGGGATATGGGAGGCCTTAGGGAAGAAAACATTCTTTTCTTAAAATCATACAATTTCCCGATTTCTCTGCGTGGCTCCAAGCTAAGACTGAAATCCAGAGGAAAGCCTCTCCTGAAGTGTTTTGCTTACTCTCACAAGCCAGTAAGTAGTTTCATGAGATCTTTAGAGAATGGCAAAATGAAAGGACTGAAAATGAACACTGGCATCCCAAAGGCACCTTGGCTTGTTTTCAGTTTATTTTCAAGGTAGCCATTCTGTCACTTAGCTATTGGAGGCAGTTGGGCAGAGCTTCTTTAAAGACCCGTGAATGGATAGACTGTGTGTCAAAATGCTATTTAAAAATAAAAAGGCACATAATAAAAACAATATAATTCCATAACTCTTAGTACCATTAAACCAGTCAGCAGGGGATGTAGAAGTCACCCAGGAAAGAAAAAGCATGATAATTTTTTAAAAGAACATAGGCTGCTAAATTACTTTGTAGCTTCTAACCGTCTGGGGAGAAAAATAAAGTATGCTCATCCCTGCTTGAACTGATGAATTGAAACTACAAAAAAGGCTGGTTTTTTTGTATTGCTGGTCTGCATGTTAATTCAGTGCCTGGAGCTGGTGGTTTCTGCATTGACTGAGCATAGTTAGGACAGTATACGTGTTGAGAACTTGTCTCTCTGCTATAGCCTGAATAATTTCATTCTGGTGGAAATGGTTGCTCAATGGCATGTCCAGAGAGGAAGATCTTTCTTTAGTCTGGTTTCCTGGGAAAATGAGGTGTTAAGATCACAATGTGCGTGTGAATGCACACTTGCTTCTCCTCCCTAGTAGTTTTTTGATTCAACTGGCCAATATCAACCACATCTGATGAAACACCTGACAAGTTTCATGAGAATCAGTGGCTTCATAGAGGAGAGAGACATTTTTTGTGCCTCCTGCAGTATGGATTTACTCACTGAGACACTGGAGGCACTGTAGAAAGGAGGATTAATATGAATGCTCCAGCCAAGGGAGTTGATACCTAGTTAGACATCAGAGAATCTAGCCACGAGTCACAGAGCCATGGAAAACCAGACTTCAGTAGCTCCATTGCCCAGGGAGCTAAATTTTTTCCCCTTGTTCTTCTTTCTGTCTGCTGTCCCAGCCAGCATTGTAATACTATTTAAGGGCTATGGGTAACTAACAAATAAAGAAGATATGGCATCCTGCTTAAGACTTCTGGAAAGTGTCCCAGAAAAGAAATTAGTAGCAAAGAAACTGCCGACTAGAGCATGCTGCCTTCCTGAGACGGCAATGTTATGGTGAAGCATCAGGTCTCTACATCTTCCTTTGAACTTGTGAACATTCCTGCTGTAAGAAAAGGTTGGGCTCTTTGTGGGTGAGGAGCAGCTATTGCTGCGAGGACTGGTTGTGCCATGAAGGGGTTGTGAACCTTTCATAACACAGCCTGTGACTTCTGCCCTCAGGACCAGCAGATAGAAGGGAAATGTGTAGTTTTTAGCAGGTCTTGCTCATTTTTGGAGCAATCAGGTTATTTGCAATGTCTAATGAGTTGCTTATGAGAGGTGGGGTTCCCTGGGCAAAAGACCCCTGTACAAAGTCCCAGGTCTACAAGGCTCATGGTCACCCAGGGGAGGCTGAGCTGACACTGACTAATGACTCCAGTGACAGCACAAGTGGAAATGGAGAGAAAGACATTTCCGTAAGGAGCAGTTGGGCAGAAAAAAACAGCTGTGTCCAGACTTAGCACCCTTTTGTGGCTTTCAATACCGTGGTTATGTGTATGAAAATTAAAAGAGAAAAAGGAATGAAAACAGGTAACAAGCAGTTTGAGCCACACTCACAAGATATGATTATACATGTGGGTGCCATTTAACTAGATACATCTTCAAATAAGGACTTCCACAATTTCTTCCTTTGCATGAGAGGAGCTCTGTGTAAGCATTCATGAAACTAACCCACTATTATCTTTTATCATCCT
Organism: Calidris pugnax; assembly: GCF_001431845.1. Classification (NCBI taxonomy): domain Eukaryota; kingdom Metazoa; phylum Chordata; class Aves; order Charadriiformes; family Scolopacidae; genus Calidris; species Calidris pugnax. The sequence continues at coordinate 6,942,174 of NW_015090864.1, forward strand.
TCAGATTATTGCTCCTTACCATCCTTCGTTCCCCTGCCTGTTTCTCTCCTGTCTGCCTGTCTATATCTTTTTTTTCTGTCTCCTCTCTGGCATTTAGCTTGAAATTTCTGCTGCATGAACTCTGTTTCTGTTCTGATTTATATAGCATGTTGCACAATGGGTCAGAGCCCATACCTGTTGAATATGCAGTATTACTTCTATAATAGTCATACTAAACACATCCATACACAGGCTTTTGCTCACATTTACTCCTTTTTTTTTGAAATGAAAAGAGAAATGTGAACTCTGGCATTTTGATGAAGAATTTTCCAGGTAGAGTTGCTTGTGGGGTTTTGTTTCACTTTGTGGGCTTTTTTTCCCCAGCAACAAGTGTACAGCTACATACAGTAGGATACTCTCCCCCTTCCAACAGGCAGCTTGGATAACAGCAGCAGCAGCATTTTGCTTTTGATGCACAGACCTGATTCTCTTTGCTACAGGGAGTTCCATGCTTGGGTTCATCCAACCTTACTGATAGATTTAAGTGAGAAGGCTGGTTCCCCGCAGGCTCTCTTTATAGTCAGTGGGTTTTGATGGATATGCCCAAAAGTAATTTTTCCCCCCTGATATATGAAAGCACCAAAAGTCAGGTGGGATGACTGGATCTTTCTTTATCTTTTTGTACACGTGTGAAAGCTAAGCTGTGTCCTATGACTTTGCATGAGGCATCATTCCATATTTTGCGTCGCATATTTCTAACTCCTATCAGAGTATGTCTAAGGTGCAAGGGAGACAGAATCTGCCAATTTATCAAGAGAAGTAATGTTTCATTTTAGTTCTTTCATTGTTGTTTAATGCATTCATCGTCATGTTACTCTTGGAAGGCAGGGAGGTCCTCTTTGCCACTTTCTGAAGTTCGGAACTGTGGTACGAAGAAGGTCTTTGTCCCAAGGTATTTCAGGAGGCCTGTGCTGGAAGGAGGCTTGGATCTAAGTCCAAGGCTCGCTTCTGGATCTGTATAAGATGAGATCTCACTTGGGATCTTTACTGATGCATTGGGACTGGCTAAAAAGGTGGGTTACTTTTGACCAGGACAGATTCAGGACTTTGAAACAATTTCTATTGTAACCTCAAAGAGATGGGGGACATGGGGATGGTTAGGAGCCATTTGTGTAGTTCATTGATTTCAGGAAGGGGCAAGCATTGAATAAATAACCAAACTTTGGGACTGACAAGCCTCAATAGAATCTTTTGATGAATAATACCCAATGTTCAGACTCTCATCTGTCAGCTTCTGTCTTATGGTGTTTGTGAATTTCTCATCCAAACTCTTTTTGTAGTTAAGAATTTCAATTTTGGAGGCTTGCTGTTCACTTTGCTTTGCTCAGCACTGCATTCTTTGAAAAAGCATGGGAGCTTTCCTCGATGTGATAACCAAGACTAGGTATAATATACCCAGAGAGGTCTTATCACTTCCTTACAGTGTATAGCAATTATAGTAGCGCTTTTGATTTATATTATATTCCCCTAGCAACCACACATTTTGTTTGCCGCCTTCATTTCAACTGCACACTGGACTTACAGCTTTGGGATTTTTTCCTCACAGTAAAAATCCTTAATCTCTTAAACAGCTCCAAATCACTTTCCTCGTCAGTGTGCTAAAGCTTCTCATTTTTATCATGGTTTTTCTTTTATTATTATTGTTACTGTTTTTTTTTTCCCTTCCAAGCCCTGTTAGTTTCTTCATTTTTGCATAAGCTTTAAGCTTGACAGCTTTATTGATTTAATATCTGGCTGTAAGGTTTTTTTTTTCAGATTTGAGAGGTTGATATAGGTACTCTGTGTCTACTCCAAGTTGGTATTTGCAAACTATCAATTCTGTCCAAGTCTTTTATGCAGACTGAATACTGGTACCCAGGAAGCTTTTATTCCATCCACAATACTTCCACTATTTGTGTTGCAGTTGAATTTCAGCTGTGAAAGCCTTCAAGGGAAAATAGCATTTTCCTCCTCCCAGTATCCACTGGGAAGAGAAGAACCACTCAGAAGAGTTCATTTCTGTTGGGATGGTGTTAATTTATTATGGTGCTCTAAATTTGTATGTAAACAAATGTTAATTTGAGAGCAGGCAGCTTTTATAGTGACAGAGCCATCTGCAGGAGACTGATCCTAATTTCATTTCTTTATTTCTGTTTCTATTTCTAGAACCCAGCTATCACTCAGTCCATAGTCAGCGCGAAGGCAGGTGGGGTCAGCTACAGGCTGGATCCAGTGGGTGCTCAGTACAGCCCAGCCAGTGCTAATGTGGGAGCAGTTTTCTCACAGGAATTGCTCCAGATGCATTTCTCCCAACCTTGACCTCTCCATGCTGTAGGTAATGTCCATAGGCTCAAACCCTAAGGCTTCATCCATCCTGACAAACAATATTTTGGCAGGCACTAGCCCTGCAGAAGCATTAGGAGACTCATGGCAACAAGTATCAGAGCATAAGTTAAAACTTCATCTTCCTGTTACCTTTAATAATCTGATCCCATGCAATGGAGAGGCCAGCCCAGTATTGCTCCAGTACCAGTGGACTCCTGAACAAACATCTGTCCCACAATCTTGGTTGTTTCCCACTAAATCCTGACCTGGAAATTCACAGCTCAGATTAGAGAGATTAAAAACCAGGATGAAGAGGAACAGGAAGTATGTGCAAAGATGCTTTTCCATCTTTCACTTCCTTCCATCCGACTCAGACTTTTCTGCTGCCCTTTTCTTCAATCAGCAGGAAAAAAAAAAAATGAGGATTTGTAAATTTGTTGTTGTATTCATCTCCAGGGTAATTGCATGTCTTTCAAGGCCCAGAAATCCTCAGGGCTTTTTAACTCATGCTGTGTCCTGGTACAGTGGAAGGATGATTACTCAAGGTGACATATTTGTGAGGCTGTGACTATTAGTTAACTGAAGTGAGTTCGCCTTTGGCAAGAGCCAGGTTTCATCAATGGTACTTTTGAAAATCCCACCCTCTGTCTGTAGCAGACATAGCCTTCAGGTGTAACTGTCATAGACAGATAAAAAAAAATCCTGAATATTATAAACCACTGATAATCTATGGTAGCATATACTTTTCATGGTCATCTTTATAATTTTGACATTTGGATGGTTTCGTAAAATTTAAAGTGTTTGTGCGATTTGAGCTCGGTGACTGGGAGTGTGGGGTTTCAAGCATATACTTGAAGAAAATTTGGATTTGGCCACATTGACTTCATAAATTCCCCAGTCTAACTTCAAATTAGGAGGCAGACTGGAAGGAGCAGTGATGGATGCACCAGTACTGCTTCTCTTATTCCCAGTTCTGGACCTTCTGCCACGCTTAGCATAGCTGATGGTGCTGTTCTGGTGTCCTGTCAAGGGATAGTGGCAGCACTCCAGGAAAATATTTTGCAATGATTGATGCTTTTATTTGAGGGTTGCACAGAGAGCGCCCCGGTCCTCTCTGGATTTCCACAGTGCTGTAGTCTCACCCTCCCTTCACATAAATCAACTGGGTTGTGCCCTGGGGAGGCTGCTCCACTCCAGTGGCAGCCCTGATGTCACCTCTGGTCCCTCTTTGTCCCTTCCATTTGGAAGCTAGCTGAACTCAGGTATGGAAACTTTCTGTTTTCTTGGGAACTCTTCCATGTGGCCCTGCTGATGAATTACCTGTCTTCCTCTCCAGTTCCCACAGGAGAAACCATCTTAGCACCCTGACCCCTGCAAAACAGCCCCTTCTGCCTCACAGGTGCATGCTGCCTTTTCTCTCAGATGGTCTAACAGATTTAGATATTTCTTTAAATTCTGAACAGCTGTTCTTAGCTTAAATTTGTTTTGGGAGATTGGTGATTCTGTGGCAGACCTGGAAAACCTCAACAGTCATTCCAACTTTATCAACTGGTCTACTAAAAAATATTCTCTCTCTCCACAAACAGAGAGGTAGAAAGGAAAAATTTGGGGTGGCATGTCAATAGAAGGCAGTCTTCAGCCCATGGCAAACTGTCAACAGAGTCTGCAATATTGAGTTTTCCTTCCTAACCATTTTACCAATGGCTCATAGCAATCTCTGACACGCCTAAAAAAATAATAAAAATACAGACATACTTTCCCATCTCTGGGGAGCTATGTGCCATCTTTGCCGGAAATAATGCAGGCTTGATGGCTTGATCGTACACTAAATGCCTTCAGTACTTCCCACCTCTATTATTGCAACATACTTTATCTGACCTTGAAAAGAATTATGCTTTTATACCCAGGAAAAAAAAAAATCATCTATTTCAGAATGGAGCTGTAAGCCTCCTCAGCAACATGGATTACTGAAATCACATCTCTTCTGTGCTCTGCTCACTCCGCTGACTGCCTATATAGAGCAGCAAAAGGATTATGCAACTCTCTAATAGATTGGCTGTCATAACAAAACCCAAAATCAGGTGAGTTTGGTCTAAATTTGGGTTGTTGTGAATGCTTTTCAGATAGTTCTGTATACGACTGCAGATGTCACAGTCTGAGGAAAATGGAGATTCATTAAAACTCAACATCAAGCTTTCTGATCTGTTTTTTAATAGTTAGATTACACATAATTACATTTAGACTTGAAATCCCTAGCAGTCTCTCTTTTATAGTTTGTCTTAATTAGCATTGATCTGGACATGCTGAGCAAAAGCTAAAATTTTAGCTTTGCCTTGTTCCATTCTTCCCTTTACTAGAGTAGTTTAAAAGATCAACTTGTCAAAAAGAATAAAAGACTCTCTCATGTTGAGAGTTCTCATAAAAGGCCCTAAGAGCTTCTATAGAGCCATTACTGTCTATTGTGCACAGCAAATCTGTAAAATACTGACATGGGGCTATATTTAATGCACTGAACTCTGTTAACATGATTGGGAATCAGCATGTTTTCCTGTGGAATTGAGCACCTTTAGCCCCTGTCTCCAAGAAAGCCCCACTATTGTGTACTTTCCATTACTTACTTTATTGCTTTGAAACAGTGTGTTTTGTGGAGGAAGAAAAAAAAAAAGTAAAAATGTGGGAGAAGACAGGAAACACTGACATTACAGGTATGAGTAAGCTTTATGCCATGACAGTATACATATTAAAAAGACAGCTTAAGGAAAATTCATTTATATTAAGAGTGAAAGAACTGAATGTGAAGAGACCTGAATGAGATGTATGAAATTACAGGAGACAGAGGAAATAGTGGGTGTCACAAAACTGTATCAGACTGAAAAAAACATGGACAAAAGAGGATACTGAAACTTTAAAGAAAGATTGATGTGACAACAGCTGCAGCTAAATACTGCAGGAAAAAAAAAAGTCATGTCTACACAAAGTGCTATAATCCTTGACTTTTAAATCAGTTTACAATGGCAGGAATACATCGTCATGCATAGCAGAAAAAAATAACACAGAGGATTTGTGTAAAGGGAACTGAAATAATTAATTCTGCTTTTTTTTGGCAGTCTTGATCACTTAAAACTTTGACTTTTATAAGAGAAAATTATCCTTTTGAATTATTTTTAGAGGAGTGTATGTACAGTCTGAGGGACCCAGCAAGACATAGGGAAACTCAAGGAAGACATAAGAAGGCCATGTCATACACTGTGAAATCTTGGCATTTTTTTTCAAACAGTACCTTCTGAAACCCACCCCATAACTGCAAAAAGAAAAAGAAAACCGATGCTACCTTTAAAAAAATATGAACATTTCTGCATCAAAAAGACCTCTTATCAGCAAAGACAGAAGTGGGTAAAAGGCCACAGAGTCCATTAAGAATTTTGCTATTGTTGCCAATTTTTTAAAGTCTTGCTCCAATACTGTGTGGAACTAAGAAATGCTAAAATAGCTAAGTGCAACTAGTTAAGCTTACAACAAAGATTAGGTTTTTTGTGTGGCTAATGGAAATGCTTGTTGTTAATATATGAAACTACCTGCATCTTGTTTTTTCTGAATTTCTTTGCTTGATTAGGGTGCAATTACTTTTTCCTAACTGAGGGCCATGTGAGTTAATTTCTGTGGGCGAATGAGTCACCAAAAGGATGATATTCAGGAAGAGAGAGACACCTCTCAAGGACTGCTCATCACCAGCTGAGACATTTAGATGAAAACTGCTGGAAATGCCCATTTCTCTCCATTGACAATATCTGACATTGATGCCTGAGGTTAAGGTGTCAGAGGAAATGAGATAAATGCCGTCATCAGCCTTCATATTTAATCTTAGCCACGATGATGTTATAATTATGGACTTCAGGCTGTAGTTTATGCTGCTTTCTATGGACTTTATTCAAGCCAAGTTCATTTTTGCAAGGACACTGGGTAAACTTCAGTAACTTAGTGAACCTTGCTGTTCGTCTTTACAGCTTTTCTCATACCTTTCTGCTTCCTCCTTCTTTGCTTTGGATGCCACTGTGCTGCTGTGCTGATGGTGTAGGACCTCCTTCAAAAGAGGTGTTTGTGTTGAGGGGGCGACACAACGCATTGCTGGTGATGTATGTGTCTCGCAGCCAAGCTGGCCAAAGTGGGATCCCCATTTAGGAAGGGCTGAAAAGGTGGAAGAGGTCAGGCAAATTGGCTGAATGCAGGCACAGGAATCTGGGTGTACCTGCTGGTGCAGTGCATGACCAGAAGCAGGAGCAGAACAGGACAAGAGACTACAGCATGGTCCTAATGAAAACAAACCCCAGAAAACTTTTCCTTTGTCTTGTATTTCAGGACATTACCTTCTCACTGTCTTCCAGGAAAAAAAATAATTGTAAATTACATCAGGGAAATATCTGACACTCATCCACCAAAGCATCAAAGACTGTCTAAGCATTTGGATTAAAAAGAACTTTTATTTTTTTTTGCTTTTGACCTTAAAATTTCCATAATTGGTTTCTCATGATTTTTCCTATTTCTTATCTAAATTTCCATCTCCGGTTTTGCTGTTTTTTGTTTCCCAGTACTGTTGAACTTGTAAGTCAGGTGATAGCTCCTAGTGTAACAACTCAGTTTCATTCATTTCACGCACCAGTCACTGTGTTACTTGAAAATAAATGAAAAAACAGCTTATGCTTTTGCATTATCCAAGTGTAGCTGTTTCAGAATGCATTCACCTACAGAATCAAGAATTTGTTCTTTATGCCTTTTTTACTGTTTGATCAATTTACGTGCTTATTGGTGAAGCAGGTGCTGCCTAGTTCAGGAAACTTGGTCTCTTTAGTTCATTTGTCCATCTCAAAAGTTTTGTCCTCAGTAAAACTTGTTCTTACCTTATAGTGAGAGAATAGTATTTTTATATTCCAATAGCATATGGTCTACTTCCATGCAGACTTGGGAGTTTAATCTATTTGCAGAACCTTTTACATACAGTGCTACCCCACTAATTTATTTTTTCAGGGGGTTGAATACACCAATATTGCATGGTTTTTCACAGATAGAACATCAGTAATTCTTCTCTCTGTGGAGCATTCCTGTTTTGTAAGTGTCCTTTAATGCTACAGGAATTCAAATTCATCCATGATTGCTTTCAGATTTTTTTGTCATCACTCCTGTCACAACAGTGTAGCCAAAGTAACCTAAATTAATTTAGGTCTACTGGCTTTAGGAGCAATTTACAGTAATTGATGATCTGTCCTTTATGGTTAATGCTTTTTATATGTGCTTATTTTTACTTGCTGCGTTAGCTTGGCACCCAAATTGGAATAGGCAAAGTTACATAATTTTGTCAAATTTTGTCTCACACATATTGATCATTTGACAAAATACCAGATTTGATCTAATCATCCTGTCATTTGCCTTGTTAACATGTAAATACAGTTTCTTCCAGTGCTTCCTAGCTTTACTACGGCTAGTTCTCTTGCTTGTAATTGTTGCCACTTCTGAGAACAGATTACCCCCAACACAGAATCACTGGATCACGGAATTGTTGGAGTTGGAAGGGACCTCTTAGGAAAAAATCTCTTACTGGTTTATTTTTAACTAGATTCTAATCCAAGGATTTTATTTCTCTCCCATCCTGAGTCTGCAGACCCTACCACCCTTGTTAACATGTAAATACAGTTTCTTCCAGTGCTTCCTAGCTTTACTACAGCTAGTTCTCTTGCTTGCGATTGTTGCCACTTCTGAGAACAGATTACCCCCAAAATCTGTAAACAGAGATCACAGAATCACCGAATCATGCAATTGTCAGAGTTGGAAGGGACCTCTTAGGAAAATATCTCTTCCTATCCTTACTATGTTGAAAAATGCCATGTATTGTTACTGGTTTATTTTTAACTAGATTCTAATCCGAGGATTTTATTTCTCTCCCATCCTGAGTCTGCAGACCCTACCACTAGCCTGCAGAAGCTGTTGTGATTCTCTTTTTGTTGTTTTTAAAGGGCTTTGGATTAAGACCAATGTTTTCCCCATATTGTCTTCTGAGGGATTTTCTAACAAAAAAAAAAAAAAAAAAAAAGAATCTGTAAACAGAGATCACAGAATCACCGAATCATGCAATTGTCAGAGTTGGAAGGGACGCTCTGTTACAAAAGCCCCTGTATGTCTTCTTCCCTCCGAAACCTCTGACACAGAATCACTGGATCACGGAATTGTTGGAGTTGGAAGGGACCTCTTGAGTGTTACAAAAGCTCTGTATGTCTTCTTCCCTCCGAAACCTCTGATAGGAAAATATCTCTTCCTATCCTTACTATGTTGAAAAATGCCATGTATTGTTACTGGTTTATTTTTAACTAGATTCTAATCCGAGGATTTTATTTCTCTCCCATCCTGAGTCTGCAGACCCTACCACTAGCCTGCAGAAGCTGTTGTGATTCTCTTTTTGTTGTTTTTAAAGGGCTTTGGATTAAGACCAATGTTTTCCCCATAGATATATTGAGTCTCTCTGTGCCAGTGAACTAAAGAGGGCCAGGGCAGGGCCTGACAGCTGCTCATGGCTGTCCATACTGTTAGTCTGTTAGCAGAGTTGCTGGCACAGTTTTCATCTGTCACTGTCCCCAGAAGTGTTTGGGCACAGCTCCAGCCATAGCAGAGGCTAAAGACCTTTCCCAGTGGGCTGTCAGCATATGCTCCCTGTTTTGGAGGAGCAAGGGACTTCAGCTGGATGGAGGTCACTATACTGCTCGGCCTCCAGACAGGCGGCCATTCAGTGGGTTATTTCATCTTTTTGCATAGATGTAACTAGGCAAGCTGGTAACAAAACAAGCACTTCTAAGCCATGTATTTTGTGTAACTTTGTGTATCATGGGGGTTGATGCAGAAGACAACATTGCGCTTGATGCATGAACTGGATGCTGCGGAGTTGAGTGCCTGAGGAAAGGTTGGCAGGATTGCCACTGACTAGTGGACACTAAGAAAGACAGGAAGAAATGGCAATGAGTTTTGATGTCCTGTTCTTCAGTCTTTGTCTCCAGCCTGTCTTCCTACTTATAGCTCAGTAGGCACAAAATGTCCTGGGCTGACATCATGATGGGGTCATCCTCCAAATGATCCATGCAGGATGTTCAATGGTGCTTTTAAAACTGATGGTTGTCTTTTTAGTTAGTTGGGCATTATATGTGGGCAGTTGACTGAGAGAAAGATTATATCCTTCACATATATCTTTTAAGGAAAGAACCTGCTATTTCACAATTTGCCCAGACACAGTGAAGTTCACTGTCAAGTGATCCACATTAAAAAAAACTCACAACAAAAACCACTATATAAATGCTTCCCACAGAAAACACAACATTGCAGGGAGTTTTCAATTATACGTTTGCACTTTTCAAAGCCAAAAGTAAGTACCAGAGTGACATTTAGACAAGAGACCATCCTTAGCCCAGAATAACCCTGTTTATTGAGTGCAATTATCTTCTGCTCTTAAACGCCACATCTGTTGAAAACATTTTTTGGTAGTCCCTTAAGTCACACAAGGTGCATTTTCAATTTCCTCTGAGAAGGACTTACCTTTAAAAAAACAAACAAAACAAACCCAATAAAAATAAAAACCCAACAAAACCCCCTAGCCTTCTCCCCCAAACCCTAAAAACAGGGAGAGGCTGCACCCCGAGGGAAGGACTGTGTTGGGCATTTCAGAACATGTAAAAGTCCTTCTCCAAGATTTCTCAGCAAACCTGCCTGCCTCATATAATGCTTTGCGTTGGAAAATGGTCTGGGAAATTAGACATTAGTCATTAGTTCACCATGCTCACATTTTTGTAATGTAGTCGATCAAGTGACCCAAAAAAAAGTTACAAGAAAATGTATTAATCTGTGGGATGAGAAGTTCAGGGAATAGATGTAGTTGTGCTCTTCTATGTACACTTCCCAAAGACATCAGCACTCATCGAGGCAAAGGACAGTGCAGCCAGAGGGTATGACTGGGTACCAAGAAAAGATGTCATCAAAGTAAGAGACAGAAAGAGAGCTGCCTTCTCAGGTAGCTGGAAGTGATGAACAGCCAGAAACGAGTAATCAAGAACAGCTCCTGTCCTCCAGAGTGCCACTTCTGTCTGTCTCCTTCACTCAGAAATTTATGAATCCCCATACTTCACAATTATGCTTAAATCTCATTGAAACACTCAATGCTTGGTGTATAAAAATATGAAGCAAGAAGGAAATGTTGAGATTAGGAGTTGTAGGGAAATGCCATGGTTTGCATCCCTCAAAAAAAGCTGTGCACTTTCATACGGTTGGTGCTCTTGCCTTGGCTTACCTTTGTCATTCACCTCCATTTTTCGTACACTAAGCATCTTAGCACCACACCACTTCGCTTGTGCTAATGAGCTCTGTTTACGGTGTCTTAAAATATAATTCCTCCATGCAGAGACCTTTTACTGATATTTGGAAAGTAACATGCACGTCAGTGGCATAGCATAATGAAATCACTCAGGAAAAAAGAAATCATTTTGGATTTAGAAGCCATGATGATATACCATTCAATAAGGAACTGAATTAACGCCTCAAATTGCCTATGTATGTGGGGCTGAGGCCAGCCCCCTGCCATAGCCAGCCTCTGTCAGCTAAACCCTTTCATAAACTAATTAACTGATCTATCTTAGAACAAATTAGGTCATTTGCTACCATTACTCCCACTGGGAAATTGTTCAAGAGCCTCACTTCTCTGTTGCTTTGAAACGTTCTTCTAATTTTCAGCCTCAATTTATTCATGGCCAGTTTATATCCATTTGTTCTTGTGCCAATGTTGTCCTTTAGCTTAAATAGCTCTCCTTCCTCTCTTGTTGTATTCCTTGATGTATTTATAGACAACATTCATATCCCCTCTGAGGCTTGTTTTACTAGGCTGAACAAGACAAGCTTGTCTCCTCTCGTAACACAGGCACTTGTGTTGGTGTGATCGTCCTCATTGTTCTCCTCAGCACCTGGTCTTGTTTAAATTTGTTTCACCTCTATGTGTATGGTGACAAATATGAATAATTGGTTAGAATAGTAGCCATCTCTATTCAAGGTTCAATAAAGGAAAAATAATCTGCATCAAATATGCATCAGAAATGGAAATAATACCTGCAGTAGGTAAGGTGGCGGTATTTCTTATTTTTGGTAGCATTTATAAAATTCTGAGCATATTTCAAACACAAAAGAAAACCCGTTTCATGCTTTGGAAAGTTTACACGTCCCCTCCTCCTTTTTTTTTTTTTTTGCCACTTGTGGCTGATGTTATCTTCTCTTGGGTGCTTTTCGTGCTTTTCTCAGGCCATTGGTTAGATTATAGTATGTGTGGGGTGGACACAAAGGGGAAAGTGGGGGAAGCTGTGCATGAAAGTGGGGGAACCTGAACTCCTTGAAAAGATGTTTCCCCTTTCTGTCCCTTCTTCATATGCAATTATGCGCTGGAGAAGGAGCTGCTATGTAGGTTTGTAGCATGCCATTTCATTACATCTAACACCGCAGGTTTCCTCCTGTTCCTGTGCACAGGTTGGTGGCCTGAGCACTGCCCTCTGCTCAAAAAGGGTTGAGAAGCCCTGAAAAAGATGTTTCATGTAGCTTGAGACATGTGGCGTGCCAGGAAAGGGTCACACAGGGCATGGAGGTGACTTTGGTCCCTTGAGTAAATCCAAGCCTGGAGACTGGCTTCATCTTTTGTCAAACAGATCTAGTTCTCTTTCATGCTTTCACATGCTCCCAAAAATATGTTCTGAAAGCTTCATTATTTATTATTTTAGTTATCATGTTCTGTTTGTTTTAGGGAAAGAACCAAAAATGTTGACAGTGGTGTATGAGATGCATATGAAAACAGTTTCAGGGAGTTTGTATTCTGGCGCCTCAGTACTGCATAGATTTAGGTATTTATTTCGCTTTAAAAAAATACATGTCTTTTAAAAATATATGTAACATTTAGAAATAAATGTTCATCCACTTCAGGTTAAGCAACTGTGAAAGCCTTTGAAGCGTCATAGCCTAAAAGATCAACACAGCTGAGGTGCTTCAGGAGATGCAGAAAAGCTGTTAGCACATATTTATTAATTCAGTTACACAAACTCTCCACATGCTCTTCTCTTTATACTAAGAAATGTGACATTTATGTGCCTCACTGGTGAAGTAGAACTCTAAAAGGGACTTTAAACCTGATCCTTCAGGTGTGGAAGATCCTTTAATGTGTAGGAGCTAGTGAGAAGGCATATACAGTATTTCAGAGACATTTCTGAAATCATGTGTTATACCTTTCTCTCTTCATATTCCTGACACATGCCATCATCAAATGGCCATTTCACATATCCAGCATCTACTTGTATCTCTTTTTCTCATCTTAAATACTTTCTTTCTGTTTTGAGCAGTTTCTAGACTTTAAGAGGTCTCTCAATTAGAGATGATCAAAAAAACATTTCAAATTTAACTATCATCAGGAAATGGAGCTTAATCAAAGTAGACACATTTTGCAGGAACAAATTGGTTTCAGCTTTGATACGATTTTAAATGGAGAATGAATGTAAATGAATCGTGTCAGCTTTGTTTCATTTAAATATATGAAATATTTCATTTGTACTTCACTGTTTTGATTCATTTTGTTTCAGCTGTCATACTGTCAGTCAAAGCACTGCTTATATTGCTGTTCATTGTGCTTCTATTTATATTTAATATTTAATTAAAATGCTTTGGCATTATTGACCTGGAACTTTCCTGTATTGTGATGGGCATTTTTTTTTCCTTTAGAGGTTTTTGTTGGTGAGAAATTCAGATGATCAATTTTTCTTTCTAGTTCAGAAGTCCCTAATTCCAGGAATAAACTTGCAGTAAGCCCTTTCTCCATATTTCTTATGTTACATGGGGAATATGGCTTCCCCAGATTTTCATTTTAATACCGGATGATCCTCTTGCACCAACTTTGGAGACCTCACCTATGAGTGGATGCACTGCATAAGACCTCCCAATTGCCAGGAAAGGCTCTCCAAATCCTTGCTGCAACTGGGGCTCCCCAGTGACTGCAGATCTGGATGATGCTAAAGTATTAGGGCAATTGGTGATGTATCTTTTTTTAATCACTATGGTTAACCTTATGTAGTAATGATTAGGTGCATTACCCTGTTTTCTTTTACACTTTATGATTTCATGATTAAGTGTATTACCCTGCTTATTCTCTTTGCTGCTTAAAACTAGAGTATAGTTAGGTTATTGTTTTGACTAAATGCATTATGTTATTTTTTTATTACCTTGAAATAGACAGTAAAATAAGCCTACTTTTTTATTGCCATCTGTGTCCTTCCTGTTGACCCCGTCAATTGGCAAAACAGACATCTTTCAAAATTATGGTAAATATTGATTTAGTGCCCTGCTTAAACATGCATCACTGGCACAGACTCTTCAGCAAGTGTGCCTGTGTCAAACAGAAGAATTAAATTCACAGCCAGAGTTCACTCTAATAGCTGTCTTATTCATCTTGTGCTTGCCTTCTTGGAAAGCATTGTGCTGTCATGTGTGTCTCTGAAGTACATAAATGAAATAAACGTATTAAAATGTTAAGATCTTTGACAATGAAATATCCCCAGCCCCTTAATACTGGAAAAGTCACCTTTGAAAAGTGACTGTAAATATTGTGTGTTAGGGCTGCAGATCTCAGCTCCTAAGGAAGAGGCTCCCATCATCCCTTCTTCCATTCTCAAATTGTACTTTCCTTAATTTCTAGCATCATACTTACAGCTTGAGAAGTTGGTACTGTGATGACCATTTCATTTCACCCAGTATCATAAGTAAAACAGAATTCCCTAGAAGAAACTTTGGTTCTTTGATGTTCTTTAGTGTGTGGTGCCTGATGGGAAGCTTATTTACCAACTTAACATCTGTGGGTAGGTAAGCTTTTCTGTTGAGATTGACAGAGAAGTCTGCAGTGATTTACGTGGCTGGTGGTCTTCATGGAGAGCTTCCACATGGCCCCCTGAGAAGTGCTCTGATGTTACTAAATTAGGACATTTGCTAGCTGAGTCTAATATTAAAATGAGTTTCTGATTCCTCAGTATTAGCTCCCTTGACCAAGGTTTTGACAGCAACAAAAATTTCTGTATGTAAAATAATACAGAAAAATAGAAAAGGGTTGAGATGGTTGTCTAGAATGGTTTGAGGCACAGGAAGGATTAAGCAAACGCAATTTTAAAAAGAAAAATAGCTAACTTCTGCTTCATAAGAAACTATGTTAAGTTGTGCAAACCCCATCTAAGTTCTGAGTTTTTTCAGTGGATATATGAAGCGAAAAATATTATTCTCTTTGATGTTGCACGAAGCCAGCCACTAGCAGTACTTAATAGCTAGCATCTCTAGGAATTCATATTACTAGAGGAATTCAATTTTCTTCATGAGAAACATACTGGTGGATGTACTGGATATGACCATTGGTCCATTTTCTGCCTATGAGGACTTTTGCTCCTGCCCAATGTTGCCTCTGCTATAAAGTGATCAGGTTCCACCATGTCCTGCAGGAACGGCACAAGACCTCTGCAGACCCACAAGGATATTTGCCTGATAGTGTCTGCTGCTCTGCTTACACAGGACCTTTTCTTGGTCCTTTCCTTTATTCATGCCACCTGTGATCAGCATTGACCAGTGGCTTAGTACTTAATACAGCACCTCACCTAAAGCCACATCTCTTGTAATCTGTCTACATGTGGTGAAACAAGACTGGAGCCTTACTTCTACTTCTATGTGTAAAATGTGTAAAAATAGTATTTTTGAGTTCCTTCATTCTGCAGAAAACTCACCCATAGTGAAGGGCGAGGCACTAGAAAATCCAAAATGCAGGAAAGCATCTGTGATTAGAAGAGGAGGGAGCAGGCAGCAGAGGCCAGACTTGAGGCTTTTTATGGAAAAGTAGATTGTCACCTTAACTTCTGTATCAACAGAGGCTGTAAGAGATGGTAGATATCACTGGGGGAACAAAACTGAAACCTGAAGCCCCTTGTTGTTACTGTGTAGCTACTGCTCTGCTGCAGCATTTCTTCAGGGATGGAGAGTTGACTCCATTTTACGCATTTTCAAAATGGATAGCAGATAGGTAGATATTGGGCCATGTCTGCTTCTAGGAGGTTAAGTTTCTCATTAGGCATTTCTTTCCAGCTAGACTTTGAAACTGAAAGGGTGAAAAAGAAAACTCTGGTGATTCTGAGCCCTGCAGCGGCTTTTTCCTTCTCTGAGAAGGGAAACATTGACTTCAATCAGCACAATATTTGTGCTGCTTACATTTCTTTGTCTCTTTCTTTCCTTTGTGTCTCACTTTCTTATTTTTAATGCCTATTCCAGCCATCTTTAGAGAGAAGCGTCTGTTTTGTGGGAGATACCAAGCAAGGCAGCTGCTGATGGCTGGGGGAAAGAAGGAGGACATAACTCTTAGTGGTGTCATTTTCAGGTGCTGATGGATTAAATGGTAGATTCAGACAGGCTGGCGTCCCCAGCAAGATCAATGATGTGAGAGATTAATTAAAGGCACATGGCTCATTTAGATTAGGAGGGACATCAGGTGGGCAGAATATGAGATGCGTTTATTGACAGAGCATCACAGCTGAAACTGGTTGTGTGGGGTTTGTTCTTGCAGAAATGAACTCTGCAGGTGGTCTTCCCTACACGAGCCTCATTGGCTGTGCTCAAGGGGAATTTACTTGAGCATCAGGTAGTGATAGGACAAGAGGTAATGGCCTCAGACTTGAAGAAGGGAGATTTAGATTAGATATCAGGAAGAAATTCTTTACTGTGAGGGTGGTGAAACACTGGAGCAGGTTGCCCAGAGAAGCTGTGGATACCATTCTACTATTCAATAGTGTGTATGCATGTTTATATGTGTGCTTTACATACATGTGTGTATCCTATTATTGGCTCCTATAGGCCTTAGAAGAACTAAGGGTCTTCTGAGAGAGGATATCATTGATGGTTTCTAAAGAGCCAATAGAAATCTGGGTGCTACTGAGTATGCTGGCTCAGATCCAGGAGGGTGTTTACTAATGTGCTGAGCTGTTAGCATAGGAATACTCACAGTAGACCAAAGCATGTGCATAAGTGCTTGGCTGGTTTAAGTCAGGTTGCTCTGCTTTTTGCAAGATGGAAACTAATGAGCAAGGCTACTCACAGTAACAGTGGTATTTTTTCAGAATTCAGACATGATAGTGCTTTTTATTCCAGCACTTCATACAGGCTGTTGTTCTGCCTCATTTTAGTAATCATGAAGGTCTTTTGCTCAAGATTACCCATCAAGCCAGTGAAAGATTTGCAAGTAACAGTCAAGTCTCTCGAGCCATGGGCATTTCTTGGGAGTAAGTTCAGCTGACCCTCCCTGAGGAGCCAGTATCACATATGGATGGTACCTTCTGCAGTGCGGCTCTGGTTCCTTTGCCTCTACCATCACAAAAAGTCACTGTGTAAGGAATTGTTAGTTGTCACTTGACCTCCATATCTCATACTGGTAAGTGTATTGGGTGATGGAAAGAGTGAGCAGAACCTCTTTTTCCTTCGGTCACTCAGTGGTCATGTCCCTACACCTTTTCCTGTTTGGGATAAGCATGTTGTAGGGAAGGGGTGTTGCTCATCAGTCTCCTTCAGGTTTCCAACAGGAATACACACTGGGTGCTAATTTTGCTGTACATCCTGTAGAGAGTTGTTTCAGCTGGATTTGAACTCCACCTGTTGGCTGTGAGCCATTAGTTCTGTGAGAAGAACAGGGCACACAGGTGAAATGGTCTTTTAGAAGCAAAAAAAATGGTCTATTCAATTAATCTGGCCAGGACCATGTAAGCTGTTGCTGGGAGGGTTATGGTCGCTTTATGTGGCCAGTAACAGCAGTGTGATTTTGTGCTGGAAGCAAGAGGTTCATCAAGAAAACGTTCTCCAAAAATGCTTGTGTTCCTTCATATGACCAAGAACCCCATGTTTCAGGCAGATGTTTAATTTTTAGGCAACAGTTAAGTGAAAACCAAGCTGCTTGAAGCAGGTATGCTGATATGTATTATTAAGAGCAAGGAGGTGAGTTCTTAATTTCTCTGTTATATATGTGGGCAACCTCTAGTAAATAGGTGTGTAATTACTGATAAATATTGAAATTAATGGGATAATATTCAAAATGTATATTGTTTCTTATCAGTTTGTTGATTTTGTAATAAATATTGATTTGGCTGAAAAGCCACTGAATGATAGGTATGATTGATGCTGTTTCATCTTATAAATTCTGGTGCTGTAGGTTGATACATATCTTTATAGGTTATCAAATGAAAGATAAACATGTCAGAACATCTGCCGTTGACTGTCTTAAGAATACTTTGAGAATATATAAGCTAAGTTTGCCCTCTACTGGATTGCAAAATTACATCACTGACTTTCTGACTAGCTAGAGAAGTTATGTTCTTGTTATTCCCAAGAAGTTTTCCACTATGTGATACAGCATATACACATCTCATCCTCAAGGCTATGTAATATTTTGCCTCATCTTACCAGTCAGTCACCTTTGCTGTGAGAACTGTTTCCTGAATTATTTTGTTAAGAGTTATTCATTTTAAAAAGGACTCAGTACAGTGCTGCTTTTGAATAGGGCTGGAGTCTTTTTTTGTCTTTGGATGAAAGTTTTTGCAGCTGGAGTAATTCTGAATGGACATCATCAGGAATAAACTAACAACTGATTGACAGGAGCCATCTGCACAAACAAATCTGCTCTCTTCCCTCTGACAGCTTGTTTCTAGCAGGGGCTGGGGTCTCCAGCAAGCTGTGTTCACAGCCAGGGAACAGCCCCTGAGGAGCTGCAGCTCCTGCTCTTTCTCTGCCAGTCAGGCTGCCTGCCACAGATTTACTGAGCGCTTTTAGCGTGGATCCAGCCACTTGTAGTGAAGGCATGAAATTATGTTCCTTCCTATTTCTAAGCAGGTAGTAGTAGGATTTTGGGGCTTTTTTTTTTTTTTTTTTTTCCTTTTAGTAACAGTAAAAGGAGATAAATCTGTGACAGACTGTATTTTGACATCAGGTCTACAAGGGTGATCCCAGAGTTATGAGATCATGCCCATGAAAGCTAATTCTGTATTGAGTCATAAGGTATAGGAGGCCAGATGCTCATCTAATGTAAAACAGAGTAAGTTCTCTGACCTGAACAGAGTTGTATTGACTTGTGCTGGCTGAAGATTTGTCTCATTTTTAATGTCATTTCTCATTTGTTGTTTTCCTCTGTTGGATGAGCTTGTAATGAAGGTTTATTGGCCTCATCATGCCACTTCAAATTTCTGTCCTTGCTTATCATTTTTTGGTCTGCCAGGTTCTGTTTTACTACCAGAAATGCTATGTCAAACATATATTAGTTCCAAAAAGAAAATCAATGGCTGACTGGACAACGCTCGGTAGATCTCTGTTCTGACCCTGTGTCCAAATTTTATTGGTACTGAAAAAGCACCGTTCAGCACAGTGGGGCACTATTGTCATTATCTGTGGCAGCACTAATAACATGGTAGGAGCAGCTGATGACAATTTTTAGGGCTCCTTTTACAACTCCCCTGTAGTCTTTCTTGGAGCTCCCAGCAGGACTGTGATCCAGAAAGCCACGCTGAGAGCTGTTGTGCTGAAAAAGCTGAGGTATTTTTGCTACGAAGTTGTGTATCCACACCCTGGTGTGCTAGAAGGTTGTGGTGAAAAGCCTTGAAACTATAAAAGCTCTTTCTAATAGCACTACAGTTTTCCAGGGCCAGCAGGTTGCTTTTTTGTCATGCTAGTTTTATATATGGATAACTTGAAAGAGGCATGGAGATTGAATATTATGTGAGCTGCCCACCAGTCAAGACTGAATTTGGAGGTGAGGAGGAAACCAGCATATCTTAGAGCATCAGGTAATAGAAGGGAGGTATTTCTGGCTGGCTGATTTATTTGTCTATTTATTTCACCATCAATTTTGGAGTTAAAGTAAGTCTCTGGGAAAATGGGATAGGCAACAAATGATCAGTAGTGAAAGGTGTATGATAAATTAATGTGCCCATGGCTCTATAGTTCATCTCAGGGGCAGCACCTCCAAAACAGGCAGAGGAGAGGCAGCTGCTTGTGTTTGGGAAGAAATCTTTTTAAAAAGGAAAAAAAAAAAAAAGAGAGATAAAACATTTGGATATTTGAATATATGGTAGGTGGAAAAGGAGGACCACTGTACCAGTGGACAGCCCACTAACAGGGGTACCAGGGAGGCTTCTCTCAAAGTCTAGGGCAGGTCAACCTCATCAGCCTTCAATTTCTGAATCTCCTTAGGAGAAGTCAAAGCTTGGCATTTGTCCCAGTAACTCATATCTTGTAGGTGCCAGCCACTTCCTCAGTCTCTGTGAGAACTTAGTGGTGTGGTTTCTTAGGCTGGACAAATTCTGGTTGCACTGGGGAATGTGTCTGAAAGCAGAAACCAGTGCAAACTCCTCAAATCAGGAGATGTAACTGCACAGAGAATAGCTCTGCTGAGTAAGGAACTTCTGTGATTTAGGGGTTGGGATTTTTTTCATCGTTCCCAACTAGTCCCTCTGTGCTGAAGTGGAACTGCATGGACATCCTGGATGTCCTGAATCCCCTGTTTCCTGAAATTTGAGATTTCGGGACTCTTCAGGTGGCACAGAACTCCCCTGCAGGGAAGATGATGTAGTTCTTTGTAGGTTTTGTGAGCAAGGCTGGTTCTGCAAGGTAGCACACATGGTATTGATCCACTTCATGGACCCTGTTCAGTGCACAAAGAAGCTAAGATCTGGATCCTCAAAGTCTTTTGGCACTTAATGTCAGGGTTTTGAGTGCACTAACAGGTTTTAATTGCCCTGAACAGTCTTACCTTTGTCCTCTGCCCACACTCTACTTACGGTTGAGCTCTGTTTAAGCTTGGGCTCAGGTGTCCAACGTTTCCCTGAGCTATTTTGCAGGCGTTCTCAGCCCAGCCCTGTCTCATGCTCTCCTGGCACTGACTGCACTCCCTGGGTGCACCCCAAGCCTACAACGTTGGTAGCTTGTCTCCAGCCTGGTCTCCTGCTGGAGCTTGCTGTGCAGATGTGGACCTGACCTACCATTGCACCTTGTGGATGGACCTGTTACCACCTTGGCCCTGCTCAGATGCTGTGGGACAGTGCCCTGTCAGTGAGGGCTCGTGCTGTGTCACCCTTGCCTCCTGGCTTGTTCTCCCTCATGGAGCAGCCCTGCTTTTGCTGCTCCCTGGCACTCAGCCCAGTTGAAGTCAGTGGGCCATTTATAGACATTTCAAGAACTAGCCTGTGTCTTGCCTGAGGCCATGGAGCAATATCAGCAGACATGAGAAGTCTTCATTGAACCATCTCTCTTTTGTGCTGCATCGATCCTCAGTAATTAATAAGATTTACAAACTTACGTCCATTACTTAATTGCTTCTGTATTCATAAAAATGCCACGACATTTTAGTTCCTTTTACATTTAGAGGCTAGAACTATGCAAACAGTGGGGGACCATGCAGATTTCCACTTTGTTATAATATAAACCTGGTAGATAAAGACAGAAATGTCTTTGTGTTTAGCACAGGCCTGAGAATTGATCACTGTAGACCACAGGTTATTTTAATTAAAAACATACTTTTGATAGAGAAGATGAAGACAAGCAATGGAAAAGAATTTAGGAAAATGAAAGAAAATCTGGAGGGCAGTTGCTCATTTTCAAAGAGAGGCCATTTAAAAGGATTTGGGAGTAGCTGGGGAGAGAGAGAAGAGATGGGGACCTGGATTGTGATCATACTGCACAGAAATGGTCAGGGATTTGTTCAGGGCCTCTCATACAGGACTTAGAACCACTCCATTTTTCTTTAATTTACATGAAAGGAGAAGAAACACCTGCGTATCTTTTACTTGTGCAGGAGCCTGGCTCTGATTTCATTTCTCTAGGTATCATAGAGCTAGCGAGTTGACTGGTAGTCTTCCATGTTTTTTTTTAAAAACAATAGCTATAGCATTAGAATGAATCTATGGGAGTTATAAAGGAAAGAAAATTTCTCTTACATTCCATCATCTCAGCTCACATCTAATTTATTCACTTTGTCAATGCATAAATTCACACAGAAGTCAGAGTCAGCTGAAAACAGAGTAGATGGAGTATTTATTACATAGGCAAGAGCAGCCTGAAGAACATCAGGAAAAAGAGAACTCCATCTCTTAAACACCTTTGATTTCAAATTCTTTTACAGAGAGGGAAATAGCATCAGAATAACTGCTTGAACAGGCTTTATGTTACAACTGACTGGGGAACAGTTTCACCGCTTGTACTTACTTAAAAGTGCTTAGAATAAAATGTGCTTACTTTTTATTTAATTAAAAAAATAAAGAGGCAATGATTTTAAGAGGGAATAAGTGATAACAACTTTGCAGCATCCCATGCAGCATTTGGAGCTCCACTCTGATTTTGGCCCAGATTTGTAAGACCTGTTTTCAGTTCAGAAGTTATTTTCTTTGCACTCTGTAAAAACACCGAACGCTTGAATGTCAAGGACGTAGCAAGCATTTGTGTGGAAGTGAAGGGGAGACAGAGAGTGAATGGCTGCCCAAGGTTAGGATTTCAATCCACTTCTAACTACAGTAGCAGACATAGGAAGATAAATTTTGTCCCTCAGTAAAGTCTTGAGAAAATAGTGTCATCTTCTCTCTAAAACTGCTTGCAAGATCTCCTCTGCTCTTCAGGGTATCTGCATGTGTCTTACAGCTCTTGGCCCTAGAGGACTTTGGGACCCACCACTTTCCTTGTGGGAAGGGTTGAGGAGAGGACACCTTGCCCCAAAGCTGTAGAGTAGTTGCTGGATGTTGGTGACATCACACAAGTGAACTTGGGAACACAATGACCACCCAAAACCAGGACACTTGTGTATAGGAGCTCAGGTGTATATGAGCCCAGGACAACACCCAATGCCAATGGAGCTGCCAAAACATAAGAAAGCGAGGTGAGGGCTGAGCAGTAATTCTCATGATTTCAGCTTTAGACCCAAACATCTAAATTCCATTTACATTGTGCTTTAGGCCTCCAAGTCTTCCACTGGCCTTAATTCCTTTTCTCCATTTGTTTCCATTGAAGAACTACTGTGATAGTCTTATAACTTTTTCCTGGCTCTGCCCATCCTATTATGTGCCTGATCTCTGTGACATTTTACAGTATGGATTTGTTAAAATGTGCTGTTTGCATTCTGTATTTGCCATCAATTCATCCTTGGAACCAGTGATTCCACTTCTATAACGTATTTTGTTTGACTATAGATGATAATTGAGATGGGTTCAGTTTGTAAAATATCTTGCAGATATATATCACAGAAGTCAATAGCTTTTCTTATACAAAATATGCAAGTGTTGGTTATAAAAGTCTCTCTTTTTAAATACATTTTTAACTTTGTAGAAATAGTAGCTTGATTATTTTTTTTTTCAGCAGTCTGTACAATTGCACTTGACACAGCAGTTACTGGGGGCTTGCAGGACGCAGCTTCTCTGGGAACTATTGGCTTAACAAATACTTAATCAAATATTTTCAAACTTAACAATTTTGAGATGCAGTTTGCAGGTTTTGGTAAATTAAAGTTCTCATGGCCAGAATTTTCACAGAAACATTCAGTCAGTCCCTGCTGACTGCAGGAAGGTTGGACTAGATGACCTTTGGAGGTCCCTTCTGTCCCGGACCACTCTATGATTCACATTTTCCTTTTTCCTGTGTATTTGTTTGTATTTGGAGAGGAGAAGGGAGAAGTTTTTGCTGTCTTGTAACCATGCTTTGGCTTTTCACACCCTTATTGTTTCTGGTTAAGATTCCTTGTGCGAGTTGTCTTGTCTATATAATACACCTGGTAAAGAATGGAATAGTTGAAATTAAATGTCATTTAGCCAAGGATCCAGGCCTACAGAAAGAGCTAATGGCATATGAACTCCCATGGTGCAAACCAGCTGCATTTCAAAACCAAGTTACTCATGCAGAATATATTTTTCTTTAAAAAAAAAGCATAAAAATATATTCCTGTCTTTAAGAGAAGGTTTTAATCAGCTGTACGTCAAAATGTTTTTTCTTGCTGTATTCCAAACACTGAACTTCATTGTTTCTCTTGTACTGATATTTAATAAATTGGTTTTGTTTTTCAGCCATGACAAGGCAAGATGAATTTTGTGGAAAAGGACTGTCTAATGGAGATGTGGTGTATAATTTGGATGATGAATTATCAGAGCGCCAGAGTATAGCCTGTGTTGTGGTCATTTTATTGTTCAGTGCAGTAATGGAGTTAAGTTACATTTACATTTTCTAATTATATTTTGCTACACAAAAAAAAATATACGTAAATATTCTCTTGCCAAACCAACCACTGAACTCCATTCCTCTCTCAGAAAAAAAAAAGAAAGAGAATAACTAGGACTGAAATAGATAATGAAAGCCCACTGAAATCACAGAGAGGCTCCGCACTGCATTCCAGACAAGCATCCTGCTTTTCATCACAGCCATGGCCTTCGCTTGTCCACCGCGTCCACAGCTCAAAGTCTCCTCCTGCCAACAGCCTTGGCCAGCATCCCTCGCTCAGTGCTGCTTTAGGACACATGTCTTTAAAGCCTCTTGATTTTGAGATCAGCCAGGGAATGTGGTAGCACCCAAAGGCTGTTTGAAATTATGCTCCCCTGCGCCACAAGCAAAGGAGCTACAATCGTGACTCCGAGTGATCAGATCATGGCATATGCCATCTTGTCCCTGCAGACCCCAGGCACAAAGTCTTTTGCTCCGAAGAGATGGCTGAGGCTTTGGTGGTCCTCCATGCAGGGTGGTCACTGGGGACCTGGGGGAGCTGTTTGGGCTGTTACTCCTCTGGAGTAATTTTAGAGGAAGGGACAGAGTTTTTAAGCAAGGGGCATTTCTTTTCGTATCTTTCCATAAAATACCTAAGCAAGCTACTATTTGCATCACTGTACTGAAGCAAAAAAAAATATTGCTGCTATTTATTTATACAGTGTATCTGCCTAAATTAACTGAGAGTCTACAGAGCTCCCGTTCACCTTTCCATAATGAGCACCAATAGCTGAATTTCCTAAAACCCCTTACAGTGAGTGGATTTGGTTTATGTGTTTATATCTGTGTCTTTGTAAGAGAAGGATGGCATAATCCTTATTCTTTTTGGTGAGACTTCTTGAGCTAGTTCTTTGCTGCTTTCCAGGCATTTGTTGCAATGAACACCATTTTGCTTACTTAGCTGTTCCCCGACATTTAAATGACTGTGTCTAAATTAGACACAATAGGATGCATTAGAAAGCAAATTGAGAATATGTATTCATTTATGATTCGAAGCAAAATAGAGCTTACGACTGTATCTTTTAATGATAATAAAGTCTGATGCAGGTTTAGACTTTGGTTTTCCTACGCCCAAGCTGGCAACCTAACCTGATACCTACAAAAATTAGTAACTTTCCCAAAGCTTCTTCTGCTTCCACTAGGAAAAGTGTTGGTCCCATATTAGGCAGCACTGAGTCTTTAATTCAAGGCAAAATGATTATATCAGTTATTGTTTGCTTTCTACATACCTTGATGTAGAGCTGAAACCTGACCAAAGCAATCAGATCCTTGACTATTCTTCCTAAATGCTTTAGGCATTCAGAGACATTCCCTTGGTCTTGACCCATCTTACTAACAGTCGAAAAACAAGTATTCTAGTGTAATGTTTTATATTATTGGATAGAAGTCAGGGCCCTGTTTGCTCTTGCGTTTTATAGATATGATAAAAAGTAGGCCCTGTCCTAGAGAGTTCACACTTTCATAGACTCAAGTAAAGGAAGTTAAGTGATTGGCTCAAGAGATTAACTAAGTCCTTGACTTTGCTGAACACCATCCTAACAACTGGCTCACAGCAATAGACAATACAGATTACTTATGGGCGTGATAACCACTTCTTCAAAAGGATGTAGGTCGCTAATATCGAATAAGTGAGAATTTGAGTTTGATTTACGACTTACACCTAGGAAGAATAAATTGTGTGTTACAATGCCTGTGTTGCAAGATTTGGTCATCCACCGTTGTGAAAGTCCATTCAAAGTCCACTGTAAAGTAGAGCAATAAGTATCTGCAGATGTGGTGGGAACATCATCCAACAGCAAGAAGAGCTAACATTGCCCTTAAGGTGGAAGAGAACTCAAAGTGGCTTTGACAGGCTTATATCAACCTCTCATCATAAAAAAACCCCAAAAAACCAAAAAGGAGTAATGCAATTAAATGTTGTCTTATTTTGTTGAAATATTTTTGTCAGGCACAGAGAGTTCTGAGGTAATACAGATAATTAGCAGAGATATTTAATCACCCGTATCACAATGAAAGAAAAAAAATTGGCTCTTTAATCAAAACACAGACCCACCTGATCTGAAATTAGAATGTTTCAGTATGTCTTCCAGGCTTGAAAGTCTAGTTAAAAATTAATGGAAGTTGGCAAGCATTAAATTATCTACCTAGAAGATCCTATATAATTTCAAGAATTAAATAGAAATACATTGATATTCACAAAATAAGTTATTTGCAAGATGACTGCACTGAAACAGTGAAATAAAATATACCAAAGGCAGAATGTCTTCTGAATAATAAGCCATCACCAGGGCATGTATTAATTAGAAGGTTCATTTGTGGGTCCAGATTTTCTACTTGGCTGAAGTGAGAACTGTACTATTTTATACCAATAGTGAGCTTGACTCACAGTGGTGTTCCGTGGTGGTGGTGTTTCTGTCTAGACCCTGGCTGTAGCTGGGGGATTCAGTGGCAGGGCTTCTGTTGATTTCAATGGGATGAGCTTGCTTGTCTCTTAATGTTTGGCATTTTCTTGGCAATGTGTGAAATTCTTCTTGGTTCTAGGACTTGTGGTTTTGATACTTTTCCAACTTGGCTGGAATCACTGTCAGGAGTGAACACTTGAGTGAAGGGGACTATGATGCTTTTTGCCTTCTCAACATAATTGTCATTAAAAAAGGTAACTGTCAGAATGGTATTGAAATTAAATTTAAATTGTTTTAGAGGACAAAATCTGTTGCACAACAAACTTTCAAATGTTTAACACAAGTCTGTATATATTTTCAATTCAGTGTTAATGAAAAAACTTAGCACATATGTTGCTTTTGGCACACTATTTTTTAGTTATGCTTTTGTGTATTTTTATGTGTTTTTTCAAACTCTGCAGTATCCACTTCTGGTGGGAGAAGCTGGGTAGCACAGGATACTCCTAATTTGTCAAAGGCAATGTGATCCATTGGTTAGG
The DNA here is from genome assembly GCF_001431845.1 of Calidris pugnax. Lineage (NCBI taxonomy): Eukaryota > Metazoa > Chordata > Aves > Charadriiformes > Scolopacidae > Calidris > Calidris pugnax. Next base: position 6,968,800 of record NW_015090864.1, read on the forward strand.
CACTGGAATTGAAAATGTCCAGCTGGAAATCCAAAGTATAGTTCAGGGTATAGATACTTGCTAGAAGAGATTAATGAGGTGTATGTCATTTCTACTACAGGACTTGAAGTTTTTAAAGCATAAAAAATACTAGCTCTGATTAAGCAGAAGTTGTACCTGCCTGAAAAGCAAGGTCTTGTAATGCTTCCTATTAGCATTTTCCTGTTACCACTAGTGAGTCTAATGATTCTACCCAGATTTTCCTAGCATTCTCATATATTTAAATTTCATGCACCCAACCATTATGCAGAAATTACATTCTGAATGTTTTTCCTCCTACTCTGAATCCCTTAGCAACTTCAACAGTTTCATTCATGGAAAAGTAATTATTTGAATTCTGCATATTTTTAGCTTTTAGTAATGGAGTTTAGAAGCTGGAAATGTGGAAAAACCAGAAACTTGATGGGGGAATCTGTATTTCTAGTAGAAATCCTCCAGATTTTGCCCTCCCGTCCTAGCCTACATCTGCCAATGTTGCCTCACACCCAGGCAGCTCTATTGAGTATATCTGCTGCCAGCCTTAGTAAGAAACCTCAAGGTGGACAGGGACTCATTTGAATCCCAGAATTTGAAATATGTAAGTGATATTTCTACCTAACAAAGAAAAAATACAGTGCATTCATTAGTGCTGTGGATCGTAGTATGAGATCTCTCATCTCATCTACTTTTATGAGAGGGCAGCAGAAGTTTCTGTCTAGGTTAGCTGAGGTGTCAGCATAACAACATGAAGGCAATGCCTCATGTGAGCCTGTAAGCTGTTGGGTCTATCATGGACTACTCAAAAACAAGCTGGGGATCTCTGTAGCAATGTTAAGGTCTATTTGCAGCTGAATAATTCACTTGAGGGTAAGGGGAAATTGACTGCCTTCCAGGTAGTTGTCCCAAGGTGATGTGTCTCAAGCCAAATCCCTGACGAATCTAACAAATTACCATGTTTTCTAAGAACTAAATGTCAAGGCACATATATGGGCATTTAGTGTCTGAGTAGTGTCAGGAGAAATCAGATGTGTTGAGCTCCCCACTGTTTCCCCCAGGATGGAGTTGGTACATGACCAATTAATTGTCCAATTATACCTTCGGGATAATGCGTTCCTATTGATGTAACAGGAATGCATTGGTAAGACTTTTCTCAAAGGCAACAGTTTTCAACTGTGCCGTTGCAAATTCCCTGAGAGTGTAAAGTTGCTTAGTCCTGTGTCTCACGGGGAGGGATGAGAAGTGAATGGCCATGCTTGCAAAGAAATAAGGTGGAGAATGTGGGGAGAGGAGGAGAACGTCACCATGCAGTGACAAAGTTGGCAATAATCCACAAAAATTCAAGGGTTAAAAAAAGAATAAAAAATGAATGGTCCAAAGACAAATCAATGGGCCAATGACTACAAATTTCAGTAGTTTATATCATTATTTTTTTTTCTCAGAATGTCTGAGATACCATAATTCCCCTTTATTCAGACTCTTCTCTCCCATTTGGGTTAACAAAGATGGTTTAAGTACCCTCATGCAATAAGAGCAAATATTAACTTTTCAACAGCAGCTACTCTGTCATTTTTCTAATTTCTTGAATTAGATCCTCAGAAGTAATTTTAAAATTTATTTAACAGTGTATTTGCTTTATCTGACTCTCCAGTGTACTCTTTTTACTAGAAGAAGCGATCACTGCACTTGTAAATACATGGGCAAAGTTCTAGCATAGTATGAGTGAAGATTTTTCAGAATAGACATGTGGCACTGCTTGAATAACAGAATTCTCAAAATTGGACTACTTAGGAAGAAAAAAAAGTTGTTTGCTGTAGTTTTTTTTTTTTTTTTTTCCTGTGTTGTACGACTAAATACCATTATGGAACATATTCACTGTTACTAAAGCTTTGTTTCTGACTTCCAGTAGGCTTGCACAGTATAACACTCAACCATTTCATTTGGGATATTACCAATCCCATTCCTCTTGATTGTTCTAAGGTAATAGCAAAGCAAGTACTAGAGATGATCTCTCCCTCAGCAACTATCTCCTTTTCTTGGCACTCATTGGACCACATCTGTGGTCCAGTTTTGGGCCCTAAATACAAGACTGATATAAATTGAAGCAAGTTCAGCAGAGAGCCACCAGGATTGTCATGGGCTGGAACACTTACCCCTTACAGACAGGCTGGGAGAGGTGGATTTGTTTGGCCTGGAAAAGAGATGGGTTTGGGGAACCTGACAGCAGCTTTCTAGTTTTCTTGGGGAGTTTATGAAGAAGAGCCAAGCTCTTCCCAGTGAAGTATGGCAGTAAAGGCAATAGGCATAAGCTCAAGAGAAGCTCAGACTGAATAAAAGGAAAATCTTTTTCCCTGTGAGAACAGTCAACAGGTTGCCTAGTGAGGCTGTGTGGTCCTCATTCCTGGAGGACTTCAATACATGACTTGACAAAGCTCTGAGCAACCTGTTCTGACATCAGAGCTGACCCTGCTTGAACAGGAGGTTGGGCTAGAGACCTCCTGAGGTTCTTCCAGCCTGAATGATTTCTGATCTCAAGCATTCAGGTTGGGTTCCTCCTCAGCATTTCTATTGAAAAACACTAGCTTTCTTGCTTGCTTGACAGAAAGCAGAAATCAGATTCCACTGATGCTCAGTTCAACCTACTGCCCAGTGGAGGGAAGAAGACATGGGTCCCACAATGAAATTATGTGCTTTGGACCTGGATCTGATAGCATGTAATGGGGAAAACTCAAGGGGAAGGTGTAGTATGACTTGGCCTGATCTTAGATAGCACAGTCTTGAAATTAGACTGGAGAGAAACCTGAGCACAGGCTTGTGGGACGGGAAGAAGATGGGATCCTCACAAAAGGGTCTGACTGAGAAGAAAAAGCCATTTGTTGTATTTTGAAAACCCGAATTCTTTTATTGGGGAGAATAAAAAGTAACCTTAAATTTAGGAGAGGAAGCGAAATCTGATATTCTTAGAACTGACTTTTAGTACAACAGCTGTTGTATTTGTCTGTGGTCTTACATCCTTAAAATATTTTTCTTTTAAAATTCCAGGTAAATAAAAGTCTGCTGTGCAGCCAGCTATTACTGTGTGAAATTAATTCTTTCCTTCTATTCAGAAGGACTGTTCCCGAGCTTGTTTCGCTAGTGAGAAGGAGAGCCAGCATCAAATGCACCGAATGGGTTTTATTTGATAAAATAAATTCTCCCACTCTCTTATCATCATAGCTTTAAATAAAGTATTGTGAATAGGATGTAAGCATTGTAGCCTGTGTTCCTTTTCAGATAAAGACAGTCAGCCTCAGAGTACTGAAACACAAAGAATAGAGTATCTATAAGGCTTTCTTTTTTCTTTTTTTTTTTTTTTTTTTTTTTTTAAATATATCTCATTCTGTAAGGGATGTGAGAAAAGCACATTTCCTCAAAATGTCCTATAAAAATGTTGGCGGATGAAGATGCCATGTTGGTTTTGTCATAGTACTTGAGATACTGAGAACATCTCTAGATCAGATATAAAATGAAGCCTGTCTGAGTTCCCCGGTTCTTCCTCCTGGTATGCACCTTGGATACAAATGGATAGAATGCAGAAAATCCCCTCCTTATACAGAGGTTTCACTTAAGATCTCATTGTTAAGATGCAGCAGGGTCTGGGCTGAACTTTCCCATATTTATATCAAAAGTAACTCTACTGATAAAGGAGGTGCACCAAGACTAAATAGATGAATGCAGAAGTCATGAATTTTGACAATTTTCCTCTGATAAAAAGCCTGACATGATGAAGAAACATTTTCATGTTTTATTGAGGTTTCTTGGGCCACATCTTTGGCCTTAAATACAGAATAACCACCAGCAACCTTTGTAGCTATTTAAATCACACTACTTTATTGGGTCCCAGTGTAATTGGCTATCCTTCCACATCATTCAAAGACGGTAAAAAATGTTCCCTACAAAAACGTGGAAGAAATTTAAGATTGACTTTCCGCGTTCACTATTTCAATTCCTAATCATAAAAAAGTTGATGCCTTGTTTGGTGAGAGCAAGTATTTGTCCCAGCTCTAGTGAATTTCTATTAAAATGACATGGAGAACATCCATCAAGAAGAAAAGCTCAATGGTTGTTTGGATGCTAAATGAAAAGGAGCCCAGTGGAGTTAATGTACTCAAGGCAGTAATGTGGTAATGTCACCTGTAGCTCCCAAAGCTGAAGGATGGTTTCATTGACCATTTGCAATGGAATCACCTGCCCACAGTTTGGGGTGCAGATCTGCAGCACAATTCAGTCTCATGCTTCAACACCTGAGAGCAAGTCTTAGCTGTTCCATCAGCCAAACGAGAAGGGTTCAAACATGAAAAATATCAGCCAAAGTCAGGATCAGCAAAACGCCAGGTCTTTGGGACATGAGGGATGCCGTTTGGGAACCATCTTAGGAAGTGACACAACAATCATTTGTTAAACAGACATTTTTAATCTGTAACAAAAAGAAAAGGTCACTCAGTTTGAAATGTTGTGATCTTATGGGCCACAGGATAATTTAGGCTGGAAGGGGTCTCAGGAGGTCTCTAGCCTACCCTTCTGCTCAGAGCGGGGGGATCTCTGAAATCAGACCAAGTTGCTCAGGGCTTTGTCCAGTCAGCTTGTGGAAACCTCCATGGGTGAACTCTCGTCATAAGAATTTCAGAGACAAACCGTTCACTGTCTCTTTTTTCAAAATGTCAAATGAGTCCACAAAAAACCCAAAAGAAAACTAAAAGCTGCAAATCAAGAATTTCTCTCTCATAATGGGATTTTTTTGCCCCAACATCACCAATGTCATCGTCTTGCACAGCATTGCAAAACACTGTCCCATTTCTCATGAAATCTGTGGATTATGATGATGGAGACATAGTTCATGGCAGAAATGGAAACACAGTAATGTGCAAATGCCGGCCAGTTGGACCCTGGTTGATGCTTAATAATAAAAAAAAACCCCACAATTCAACAACTGGGTATTGTCAACAGTGAAACTGAGCATTTTGCCAGTAGTCTCAACTTTAAACAAAGCTGTTTTAATCAACGCAATTGCTACAGTTATGCCAATAAAAATAAGCACACAAATCCAGTAACTGCATTATGACAAAGCTGAGGGAAAAATATCCAAAAACCCACTATTGCCAGAGTTCAATATACGATAAGTAATTGCATTGGTGTATAAAGTAATGCAGGAGGCAAATGGGACTACTAACTGTGAAGCAGATAACAAATATTTTGTGTTCATACATAATTAAAACACCTAAGGGTAAAATACTGAGATGCAACAGGAACTGCCTGATAAAACATCAAAATTGAAGTAAAGAAAGCAAGAGAGGAGAGTCTGAGGAACATAATGAAGAACTTCCTGCTCAAGATGCAGCATGTATGAAGTGTAAGCAGTTCCCAAATAAAGACAAGGGAGAAAATAATCAAGACCTTCAAGTGAGGGGTGACATTTTTGTAGGACATAAGCTCCCACGGGTGATCCCTGGGGGCACCAGCATCATCTGCCAGTGGCATTTCTCATGGGTGCCTTGGGGTCTCACTTCTCCATTACCTTAATTTTCAAGGTATGTGCTTAATGTCTCAGGTGAGAGATTTTGTATTTGAATCTCTTTCAACAAGTGGGTGGCTTAAAGAAAAATACAATATGAGCAACTCTGTGGGACTGCTCATGTTATGTCCTATTTCTAGTGAAGAGCCACTGCCTATGAAATGAAGATGCTGCAAGCTGAGAAGGATTAGAGTTCAAGGTGCTACAGATGGGCAGAACAAAAGGACCCATGGAAGGGTCTGCAGTTCCCCCACTGAAAAAAAGAAACAAACCACAAACCAGAACTTCTGCTCTAGCCATTGGTTTGGTTAAGCCTTGGATGACAAGAAGAGTTTCTGCTTTTTCTTTTTGGTTTATCTTCTCAGCTGTTAAGCAAATCGCTTTCTTCTCAGTCTCTTCTTTCCTTTTGAGCGGGCAACATCTGAAGCAGTTCTGTTCATGCCAAATGAAATCAATGGGCACCTAATTCTCCTGGAGATGGCTGTAATTACTTACAATGCATCAGGGAGAGACAAAAGAGGAAGCTCTCTGGAAGGATTTTTTTTTCATGTGTGCAGGCTGGGGTGTAAAGTTTTGGGATGGGTGGCAAGGCTGTTAGACCTGGAAAGCTGCACCAAGGCAAGGGAGGTGATTCTACCCCTCCACTCCACACTTGTGAGACCCCACCTGGAGCACCATATCCAGCTTTGGGGCCTCCAATGTAAGAAGGACATGGACCTGTTGGAGTGAGACCGGAGGAGGGCCATGAAGATGATCAGAGAGCTGGAGCACCTCTCCTGTGAAGACAGGCTGAGGGAGAGTGTTGGGGTTGTTCAGCTTGGAGAAGGCTCTGGGGAGACCATGTAGTGGCCTACAAAAAAGATGGGGAGAGACTTCTCATAAGGAAGGGTAGCAATAGGACGAGGAGTAGTGGTTTTAAACTGAAAGAGGGGAGATTTAGATCAGATATTAGAAGTAATTCTGTACTTTCTTTGTCAGGGTGGTGAGACACTGGAACAGGTTACCCAGGAAAGTTGTGGTGCCCCATCTTTGGAGGTGCTGAAGGGCAGGTTGGGTGGGTCTTTGAGTAAGCTGGTCTAGTGGTTGGTGTCCCTGCTCATGGCAGGAGGGTTAAACAAGATGATCTTCCAACTCTAACCATTCTATGAGTAGGGGCCACGTTCTTGCAAGGGCAGCAGAAGAGGACCATCTTCCAGCAACTGCTCCAGCCACCTGTGGGGCACCTCAGCTGTGGGATTGCAGCTCACAGTGGTGGAAAACACTCGGGGAAGCGGGGATGCTGCTAGAAAGGAACAAAGGGGACACCCGGGGTCCAGCCGCAGACACACACGGGCTGTGCCCTTGCCTTTGCTTTTCCCGGTGGTGGGGCCGAGCTCTGCCACCCACCTGCCCATCCCTGCGGCGTGCGGGGGGGGGCTTCACCCCGGATCCCAAATCCAACAAGATGATCTTCCAACTCTAACCATTCTATGAGTAGGGGCCACGTTCTTGCAAGGGCAGCAGAAGAGGACCATCTTCCAGCAACTGCTCCAGCCACCTGTGGGGCACCTCAGCTGTGGGATTGCAGCTCACAGTGGTGGAAAACACTCGGGGAAGCGGGGATGCTGCTAGAAAGGAACAAAGGGGACACCCGGGGTCCAGCCGCAGACACACACGGGCTGTGCCCTTGCCTTTGCTTTTCCCGGTGGTGGGGCCGAGCTCTGCCACCCACCTGCCCATCCCTGCGGCGTGCGGGGGGGGGCTTCACCCCGGATCCCAAATCCATTGGGGCAGTTCCTTGGAAGCGCCCCCTCCCCCGGACAGAGCCTGGAGCATCCTGCGGGCCATCCCGCGGGGGGAGGGCGACAGGGCCGGGGTCTGCGGGGCTCTGCATAATCTACGGTAGCATCACAAAGGGTGAGCACAGACGAAATCCACTCTGGTGGATTTTGATCCCACCAACTGCAGATTTCAAAGTGCAAATTTTCCAGTCTTCCATTAGCAGTTTTCTTTATGGGGAAGGGAAGGAAAAAAAAAAAAAAAAAGAAAAAGCACGCAGGCAGCCTCCCCCTCTGCTGCTCGTAGTCCCCTCCACTCCACACCAAAAAGAGCCATCGCAAGTGCACGCCGGTTCTTCACTAAAGTGATCCAGCCGCTGGATTAAGTAACTCTTGGGAGAGCAGCACACGCACGCACACACACGGCAAAAAAATGAAGGAAAAGGCAATGTTTCAAACGGCTAAAATGCAAGGAAACATGATGGTAAGTGGCTGCTGCTGCTGCCGGCGCCTCCCGTGACTGTGAGTAAGTGGCGGGGCTCCTTGCCCGGGGCTCGGTGCTAACCCAGACCCCCCCCCTCCCCCCCGCGCGCAGGGGGGCTGCGGAGCCCCCCCATCGCCGGGGCTGAGCTGGCGAGGCTGCACCTTAGTGTCTGTGTAACCCCCCCTCCTTCCTTCGAAGAGGGTCCCTGGTGCTGCGGAGGTTGCTGGGGCGTCCCCCCCCTTTTGGAAAGGGGAGTTGGGGCGCAGCGGGGGCCGCCGGGGCTCGGTGGTAGCGGGGCAAGACTGCGCGCCCGCTCCGCGCACCGCGCTCCGCCGCGGCCAACTTCGCCAAGTTGATGACCGCGACGTGTGTGTGAACGAGCTTGGGGGGGTTACTTTGCCTTTCCTCCGGCATCACTAGTGGAAACATTTGTCTTGATGCCTTTTTATTTAAAAAAAAACACCCAACCTGCTCGGGGTGCCTTTTAAATCAGCTCCCCCTCACTCATTAATGAAAAAAAAAAGAAAAAGGCAAGCCAGCTGCTCTCCCGGAGGAAGTGCTGGTTGCCATCTTGTGCTGATGGAAATATATTTGTGTGTTTTGCCTGCTGGCTTGCCCCGCTGGGGGCGGCGGGGGTGCGGGGAGCCCCGCATCCGGGCGGCCCCGCAGCCGGGAGGCGGCTCGGTGCGGGGGGTGCGGCGGGGGGGTGGGATCCGTGATGGCTTCGGGGCGCTTGGCTTTGAAAACAACTTATTGCAAATAACCTGAAGCTTGTAAAAGGGTACCTGTTGGTCTTCTTGTCCCCTCCCTCCTCTCGAGCAGAGCACTCCTGTCTGCATTTTGCCTCCCCTGTGAGGGGAAATGCTAATATTTAGTAGAAAGGTAGTATGTGTTTCTCTCATGTCTTGTGTTGGTGTGTTCAAGAAACGGCCAAAGTGTTCTCCATCCTTTAATTAAGTTCAGTAGTAAAATGCTTCTTTGGCATTTTAAGGAAATGCCTCCTTTCCCAACTCCAATAATACTGCTTTCTCCAGCTGTAGTTTTTAAGAGGAAGGTGCAGTGCTATGTGACCTGTGAATTCAACTAAGGGAACTGAACAAGAACTTCTGCAAACATTTTTTTCCAGGAGAAATGCACAGACTGTGTGACTGCATCGTACTCCTTTCATTGTGCCTTTTAGATGCCTGGGAAATATCTGGTGCTTGAACTCTTTTAACATGGGGAAACTGAGATTGTTATTTGCTTAAGCTACTGATCCTAGAGGTCATTACAGTCTTTGATTAGGATGTTCTGTATCTATAAGAATAAATAATTAACCACCTGAGATGACATTATTTGATTAAAGTACAGGATTAACTTAATTTACATACACAGTGTCACAGAATTAATAAAAAACCCTTTGTGCATTTTCTTTGCTAGTCTTGGAAGTCAAGGAATAATGAGCAGGCAGGGATTCCCCCACTGCCAGGCAGCAAAGGGACAGACAGAGCTTCTGCTGGGATTTTTGGCTGGTGCTTCTGAGTGTGGCAAAATGGATCCGCATATCCACACCTCTGCGAGACGAGCAAAGGCTGGAGTGATCGATCCACACACAGAGCTGTGTAGCAGGGGCTGTCCACAATTCAAATCCTTCTGCCAGAAACAATAGTTTTTGCCTCTGATTCAAACGGGAGCAGGATCCAGCCCCCCCAGGCTGCTAAGTCACAGTTATTTCTTACTGTCACTTGGGGCAGTCTCCCTGGACCCGAATGCAAGGTTTTCATTTGAAGAACTCAGTTTTGAGACACTGTCAATGAAATTTCAAGGCAAGGAAGCTGTTACACTGACACAGATGATTTCCTTAATTAATGCCTGTGTTTTTATGGGACACCTAAAACACACACAGCTGGTTTTTGTGTTAATCTGGTCTGTGGTTGCAACTAGATCTGCAGTTACTTTAGGCAAGAATTAAATTTAGGTGAAAATTTGAGCTTTGTGATCTTTGGACAGATTTTATATTTCTTCAAGATAATAATTAGTGGACATAACCTTGAAATCTCAGATACACTTTTGATGGAAGTTCTAGCAAGTTAAGACTATTACTTTTTTTCCCCTTTTCCTTAAGCTGTTGTTTTACATTCTAAATAGCAGTATTTTACTTATTTATCACTTTTTTACAACAAAAATTAGAATCCTGAACCAGTCATGTCAAAACCTAATGGTGTGAGTGTCCTCTCTCACATACCTGGCAGTCGTTGAGAATACGGGGCTGGGTGTGTGTGGAGTCCCACAACAGTGTGCACTGCATTAATTGCCCAGCAGAACTGGGAAAGTAATTGAAAATTCAAAGCCCACCATGGTTCTTTTTGTTTGTTTGTTTGTTTGTTTTCTGGCAGTTTTGCTGTTGCTTAGAGTCTTGACAAGCTTCTAACTATGTATTGATTTTCTTCTCTTTAAAAATCTTTCTTAAATTGAGCTATTTCATTCTTAAAATGATGTGACAGCAAGTGATAATACTGGCATGCTGGTCCCTGGCCATCCAGTGGGTCCTTTTTAAGTGTGGTGATAGCTCATGGAGCCACTACACCTGTGATTTCTTTATTACCTAATTAGACCAGCAAAACCAAAGCCATTCTTGTGACACTGAGATAAATGTTTTTATCCCCGTGACAGTATTTCACCAGGGCTTTGTCTTGGCTTTTTTAAACAACAGCATTTACCTGGAAAGGTGCCTATTTTTATTTTACTGCTCTATTTCCCATTCATCATTTGAGCCAGGGGAATGTAGCATACAGAAATAGTTCAGGCTTTTACAATGGGATTTCTCTTAATGCTACATAAATACTGTAGGGAGTGATTAATACACAGTGGTTTCTTCTGGTAAGAACTGACATACCCCATGAGTTTTCCAGTCTTTTTCAAGTTAAGCCAACAGTAGGGTGTGGAGATAAATGTTTATCATTTTCAGAGATAAATTTAACACACTTACATTTGATCCTAACCTTAGGTACAGGTATATAATTTATTTCAATAGAATACTCCTGTCTCTTTCCCTACACGTTCAGTTGTCAGGTCAAGGACAATAGTACCAATTACACTTGTTTTGTTCTACTCTTGCCTGTGTCTTCCCAGGGACTGATGTATGATGTACATGGGCTTTTTTCTTTTTTTTTTTTCATTTTTGACGGATTGAAAAGAGCTGGTTTGAAGAGGATCTGGAGAGTAGTGCCAGATTCTTCTCTTATATGCACTCATGCAAATTCTGAGAACCCAATTTGGTAGAGTTACAGGTACAGTAAAGATAAAAAGGAGCTTCTACCTTCAGATGTAGACAATTAGGTGAGTGGAGACTATATGGGCTTAGTGAGAGTGCATAGGGGTATTGAAGACAAAATTTCATGTGCTGTACGTGAGCACGTTGTTATTTTGGCACATTTAGTTGTCAGTGAAAGGCACGAGCGCTCTGCTGTAGCCAGCTATCTCTGTTAGAAGGGTGTTGCTGTGAAAATCTTGTTCTGAATTTCGGTCTAGCTGGCAGCTGCTCTAATGTTTGGAAACTACCAAGAGAAACTGTGATGGATGTATCACTTTTCTGCTTTACTCTGATGAAAAATTTATGAATGGGGCAAAAGAAGCAGTTCTGGGTCATTGATAGCACTTATACAAGAGTCGGGAGATTTAGATGTTTAGTTTGACCATTTAAATCCCAACTCTGATAGCTGCAGTTTGGATGTACCTATAAAAACAGATAAAAATAAGCCCAGTGGCAAGTACTGTCTCCTAGGAACTCTGCTGGCATCTCTGAGGCCTCAGAGACATCATGAGCACAAATGGCATGAAGAACAATCTACCTTGTCGTCCTTGAAGTGCTGCTCTTCCTGGAGACACACTGGTGCAGCCAAATAGGAAATCCAGCTTTGATCCTGCCCATTTTGTGTTTCTGGTGCCTCTCATGAGCAGAAAATCCATATTAAAAACATAAATAAAAGACATTGAAGTTCCACTGTAATTTCCTTTACTTGCCATCTTTTACCTACAGGTTTATTGCTTGCACTGATCAATCACGTTGCACTGAAACGTGATGTGCTGCTTCTCAGCCAAGAAACTGGCTGGCCTGCCATGGGGTAAAGAAGCTGCATGGAGACTAATTTTTCTTGAAACTCCCACACTGAAATAGGTGGTGGAGTTTGTGATCCAGCACAGACTCCCTGCTACTTTGTTCTTCCCTCTGTCTCAAGTTCTACTTGATTTAGAAGCCAAATGCAGTCCAGATTTTGTGTGCTATTCATTAGCTGTCTACTACCTCGGCTGAAACATGGGGACCTCCAGAGCTGAAAGCAGGGGAACTATGGTAGCAGTTCCCAGATGAGCTATCAGGACTGCAGCTGAAGTTTAAAGCCAGGCAGAGATTCAATTGCCAAACCACAGCAAAAATCACAGCAGAAAATCTTTGGGCAGCTGCTGTTGCTTGGTGAGAGGCAGGTTGTGTTTTAAGGGCTGTAACAGTCTGGTATCCTTTCTGGGTCAGTGTTCCCCTTGGTTAGGATAATACATGCAGTAGGGAGTACAATCCATAGGAGGTACTGGATAAGCTGAAAGATGTTCCTCTTCTAGTGTCATGTTGCTTGTTGATGGAAATGAAGATTCTTTGCACGTTTAAGGTGGGATGGCAGAGAGGTCCATAAATAAATAACCAGTAGGATCCCAATGTTGTGCACTTAATGTAGACTGTCCCTTTATATACAGCCTTGCTTAGGAGACAGAAGTGCAGAGTCTGCCCAGGGTGTATTTGAATTATAAGGGATCCACTGAAGTTGCAGGTCGCAAATACGTGAGAAATATGTAGAACCAGGCTGTCTCAGAATCACTTTGGGGGTCCTGCAAAGCAGTCCACATTGCTCACTATTTAGCAATGTGAGAATAAAGGGGGGCTTGTGATCCAACTGTAATTCTCATCACTGCGAAGGTTCAAAATCTTGACTCTGATGGTGGATCTCCCAGCTGCGTCCCTCTCTTCAGTACTACCCAGCAGCTCCTCTGCTTCCTCTTGCCTTCAGTGAAAGAGAAACATTTTTGTGTTCATTTCTCCCTCCCTCCTCTGAGTCTGACTGATCACAGGATAGCCTATCCCCTCCTCTTTTTTTTTAATCTCTTCGCTGATTTCCCAAACAATAAGAGAGGAAAAATTGAAGGGACTGTCAGGATTTTACTGCTGCCCACTCAGCTGTCATTTTGTGAAGCCCTGAGCAGCACAGAGCCATAGAGCTGTCCGGGCCGTCAGGAGGACAACATTGCAGTCATCTGTATTTGAGATGTTACTTCTGTCCATTAATGAAATCTGGATTTGCTTCATTTTTCTAAAGATAAATACCTAAAATGTGTGTTTTGGACAGGTTGATGGCCTGAGGCTTTGTTTGATGAGGAGAGTTCCCCTCTCTGCACTGTGGAATGAGTCTTTCAGCTGCTAGAAAATACTTCATAGCGTGTTCCCTTGCACCAAGTGTCAATCCTTTATATTTTGGAGGTTGCATTTCTTGGCACAGCTTTGTACTCAGTATTGGTCTAAGTCACTATGTAAAGGGAAAGGTGATAGAGAATCATGCCTAAGCACACCTCTGGTTGGTACAAAACTTCTAGTAGCAACAAGGTCTTTAATGTACCTGAGAAAAGCAGAATAAAATTCAAAGCTGGAAGTTGGAGTCGGAGCATTTTGGACTAGAGAATAAAGTGCCCAGTTTTTACAGTGAAGGTGATGAGCTAGTGAAACAGTCTCTATGGGAGTGCAGTAGTTTCTCTGGCTTTTGAAATTCTTCAATGGAGCAAGATGGAGAAAGGATTCCTTGACTAAATATTGTCTTCTTCAGTGTAGACATCTGCATCCAAGGTAGTAAGCCTGGGCTCTCTTTATAACTTAGTGGAGTCTGGGGCATGATTCATTCTATCTTTGTGTAGATGTGTGAAATAGGACAGAGGACCTACACTCTTAAATGTCAATTTCTCTCCATGGACTTAAGGAAATATGGGGTACTAGCTGAACCATAAACATCTACCTTGCAGATATCTGTGTCTTGAGTCTGTTGCTAAACGTAGTCATAGATATTCCAGAGCATCTCAGATGACACTAAGCACTCCATTAGTGCTCTGCAGTTATGTGAGGCAGGTACGGCTCTGCACATCTATCCAGGGTTTCTCAATGACATCTGCAGTGGGATGGAGGGATACATGAGCTGCATGTTTGGAGCTTTACTTCTCCCAGGTCCCAGTATGCTTGTGTAGAAGCAGGTTGGGTCTCCCAGCATGGCAGTCCAGCTGTAGCAGGAGAGGAACTTCATCTCAGCCAGATGCCATGTTGCTGCAGAAATTACTTGTGATTTACATGCATTTACATGTGATTTACATGCATACAGAGCTGTTCTAGAACTTTATAATGCATCTCTAGCTTTAAAATTACTTAATCCAAATGGTTTAATGTCATCACAAGTGCAATACTTGCAGTCTGTGATTTACATGCATACAGAGCTGTTCTAGAACTTTATAATGCATCTCTAGCTTTAAAATTACTTAATCCAAATGGTTTAATGTCATCACAAGTGCAATACTTGCATTTATTCTTCTAGGTCTGTGTGTTTGCATGTGTGTTGCCTGTACGTTACTGTGCTAAACAGTGACTCACGTGAGATTAACAAACAAAGCCCATTTATTAAATTGTTTTATGTACTGCAAATCTTGTGTAATCCACTAATGCATAATGCTGTCACTTAGGAAGCTTGGCATTCCTTCCCAATACAGCATTGCATTTAGCAGGTTCCCATAGTTCATTTTCAAAAGGCTGCAGTTGAGAATAAAATTTTAAAAATAAATCTAATTTACAGAGTATGTCTAAACCATTAGGGGCTGAATACTCACAATACAGTGGTAAATGTGTCCCAGCTGTAGCACGCATTCACCTATAGATGTGGTGGATTTTCTGCCCTTTTAAGGACATAATAACCAGCAGAGCTGCATTGTAGCAGGCAAGGCATTGTAGCAAGAAAAGTTTGCATTTGTAGTGTCCTAGTTGCCCTTGAAATGGATTATAGAGGTTATGTTAGAATTCTGCTTTTGCAACAACTGGATTTGTGCACCTGTGGTGCTGTCAGTAAGGTCCTGGGAATTCCTGGAGCACCTGTGTTGTAGTGCTTAGGCCGTGCACTGAGAAGAAGAGTGTATCTTGCAGGTGGTTTCCAAGCACAGAATGTTACCCTTGGGATCTGTAAGTCCAGTGATACCCTCTTCATCAGTCTGGAAGTCAAGGGTGGGAAAGGGAGCAGTGGAATCACCTGTCGTATTTTGAGCAGGGGGAAGAAACATTGCATGTGTAGCTAAAGCTGAGTTCAGCCCTCAGTTGTAAATAGGTGGTTCCCAATCTGTACACTTAGAAGACACTATAGAAGAATTACAAACTCAGTGCATGTCCAGCAACCAATACGGGATTTTATTTGTAATAATTCCTCTTTCACGGTGTGACTGAATGCTTATTGACTTTTTCACGGTGAGGGTGACGGAGCCCTGGAACAGGCTGCCCAGGGAGGGTGTGGAGTCCCCTTCTTTGGAGATTTTCAAGCCCCGCCTGGATGCAGTCCTGAGTAACATGCTCTGACAAGCTCTGGGTGGTCCTGCTTTGGCAGGGGAGTTGGACTAGATGATCTCTATGGTCCCTTCCAACTCTAAAAAATTCAGTGAAATTCAGTGAAAATGACTTTATTACCAGCTGTGAAGTATTTCCACTATCTCATCCCAAATTACTACGGAATAATGACTTTAGAGGTTACCCCGAGATGCACTCAAAGCAAATATGAGAAAACTGACCAGTCAAGACAGTGGGATTAGCTGCAGTGGTGAACGTTGCACGCCCAGGTGAAGCACTGGATGGTAAGCAGAGTGGTCAGTGCTGTGAAAACTCCCTCTCATGTTACAGGCAACACTGGCTAGAAGATTTTGTCAGCTCAGGCATGTGTAGAGACAGTGAGACTTGGCATGAATTCCAGTCACACATTAGATGGCCTCATTCTGTAGTCATTATTCAGCACTTAAGCAAAACTTTTGCTGAACTTAACGGCTTTACTACTGCTGCTGAAATGAGTAAGGAATTTGTCTGAGCCTCAGGTGCCTTCAGACCTGAGTCTCAACCCAAAACCCCGCCATGTTCTGTGTCACTAAGGATTTTCAGTACTTTTTTAAAGATAGTAAATGGTGAAATATACTGGATTTTTCCTTCGTCTCATTTTGTAAGCTGTCCCCCATGGAGAACCCCATCAGCTCCTCTATCAGATGTTTCACGGAGCGTGCTGCATGCCTGCATTTCTACTTCTGTTTGTTTTCACTGATGATGATAAGCTGGAAAACATGCTGGAAATGAAACATTTTTATTTGTTTATCATTTGGGACTGAAGTTATTGCAAATGGGGAGAAAAATTGAAATGATAGCTTGGCATGTTTTCTGTAAATACTGAGTAGATCTTCTGCAGTGCATGATATAACCAAAGTAACTTAGAAATAAGCTTGTATTGCTCTTTTCTTGTGCCTAATTATGAGGATGTGAAAGATATGCTCATATTAATGCCTTCTCATCCGGCTGTGAGGGGGCTGAAAGTACCTCTTATGAAGATCTAGTTTGTAAAGGGAATGATTGTAATGCGGGAGTATTACTATTCATGAGCTCTGAGTTTATTGACTTTGTTAAAAAGCGGGTCTGTGGTCCACGTGAAGGATATGTAAAATGCTGTGGGTAGAGCAGTAATTCAGAAATTAATTATAGTTCATATCAGTATGATTGAGCCTTTCCTGATCTCACTATTTGAGAGTTTTTCTCTCAAAAGGGAAGTTCATGCTACATTCCCCGTTGCTTCGATGTTATTCTCTGTGCATTTTATTTCATTTGCATTAACCATGTACATTTACTATTTGTTAAAAACGTTGTTAAGGAAGGTACTATTCAGTTGGATTTGGAAACTTGTCTAGGAATCAATACTATGCAAGATTGCAGAAATTTAAAAAATAAAATTTGCTTATCTCCTTTTTTTATTCCAGTATCTTTGGTTTTACAAATATACCTTGTTTTTTTTTCTTTTTCTTTTCTTTTTTTTTTTTTAAGAGAGCATCTCTCTCACCATATTCTTATTCAGATTTTGACAGAACTGCACTCTTGGAAGGGAAAGGAGGCTGTTGGTAATATCTAAGGGCAACAAATAAATAAAACCTGTATCTATGCAATAGCAATTAAAGTAGAAATCACGTACTCCAGAGGCGTGCTCCTTGTTAAGTTCCCTGTTCAGCAGTGTACTTAAGCACCTGTTTAACATTAATGGTAAGCATATGCTTAAATGTTTCTGCTGACTGGGGAGTTATGAGAAGTCTGCCTTGCACACACAATAGTCGAGCAGCCCGTTTTCCATCTGTGTGCGAGCCCAGAGCATGGTGCTAGCTGAGCACTTTCCAGGTTAATTAGATTGGCATAACAAGATCCCTAGCGGACTCTGTGCAGTCATCAGCTCTTCTGCTCTCTCCGGCTATCGGGAGCTCTGCTTGAAGCAGTGTGTCTTTTGCTTATAACTGAAACAGAATATTGGGCTGTATTTCACCCATGTCTTCAAATGGAAACAGAATTGAATGGATAGTGAGTACACCATAAATACCAATTTGGCTCCATATTGCTAGCATGAATATGGTGCATCCTTCAAATGCACAGTGTCTACCAAGGACTATTTATTCTATAGAGCTACCAATAATGGCTGTGCTTTCATGAATTATGCATGTATTTGTCCCTAAACCCCACCTGACCATGATTTGGAGTGTGCAAGATTTTAAGCTGGCTGGAAGTGTAAAATGCAGATGTTTTTCATAAAATATAATGTCCTTACAGGTTTTTTTGCAATATTAGTCGGAGTCCATCATGCCTATATCTACAACAAAATAAAAAAAAATAAAAAATTGAATCAAAATAATTCTAATTCAGTACAGGGGAAAAAAAATAAAAGCTTGATGCTCCAAAGTCTTGCAAGAAAAGGCAAAATTACATGAAGTCAAAGGTGTTCTATCCATCTATTCACTAAAGCCAGTGAAAGGAGATGGAGTTCCATTGTAGAAATACAGGGGTTGTTATTTATCAAATGAAGAAAGGAAAATGACCCCACAGTATGCCTAGAAGCAACTTGGCAAGGTGTAAAAATGTAGCGGTGAGAATTATATTAGCTATTCAGGCCTTTTGATGGGTTAAAATGAGGAGAAAAAGCACATGCTTTTAGGGAGATATTAAATAGATGGGGAGGAGTACAGTCTTTTTAGCTGAATTCAGTGGCACAAAATTTAGCTTTCCAGTATTTTTAGGGAGAGACTGCCTTGGTTTCCTCTGAAGACTCCCTATTGTCCCTGTTTATACAGTTCTATCACATTTGAATCTCTGGTTTCTAGAGACTTCTTTAGTATTTAATTTTTCTTGTTCAGGTTTGGTGACGTTTTGGCTTTTTTTAAGGTAACCTGTTAAGCTTTTAAGAAGTTATATCCTTGTGAAGCATTGCATATTAACAGTGACATCACAGAAAACATTGAGACAAAGTGGGCTAATCTGCAGAACGGTGACAAATGGCTGTAGTGCCTTCCTGAGCTCTCTGCTTCCTGCTGTATTAAAGAAGGCACATTATGAATAGATGCGACTAAAGAAAAGCAGAACAATGGAAAGACCGGAAAGCTTTGGGCAGTTTGCGTTTAGGTATGGTGAAGCTTTCAATCTTCAGTCAGAGTTTGAATCTATCCTAAATTGATAGTTATTGATGGTTGCTAACATCCATTGCCTGCTCGCTAATCTTTGTGTGCTGGAGGAGGAGGAGAGCCCCAGCTGCATGAGTAGTTGCTGTGAATCAGCTTGTGACCACACTGCTCAGGCACAATCTGGAGGTGACTGATGGAGTCCATGTTGCACATCACTTGGCAGGAACCTCTCTAGTCCCCAAGTGGCCTCATTGTTACAGGAATTTAAATAATATGTGGGTGCGTTTTCAGCTCAAAGGGCAGGATTCAGTCCTTCTGAATGATGGCTTTGTTCTGTGACATGTGAACGTGTGTGTGGCATGCAGGGGTTGAAAGTGTATGGCCTGCTGAGACAAGACTGGATGAGAGTCACAGGAGGAGACGTGGCCTAAGTGTGCACTGTCTCTCTGGGACAGGCTCTGGAGTGACTTTGTGAGCTGTGCCTTAAGCAGCATTGCTTGGAAAGCAGCTTAGAGGTAAATTGCCACGTATGAAGCACAGACACTCAAGTCCCAGTTCCTGGAGTGAAATAAAGAGGGAGCTAAATTTGTAGTCAGGACACATGCAGTCTCCACTAATGGGTAGAGTCCATACGTCAAAGAATGCTGCAGTTGGTGAATTCATGCACAGGCACATCAAGAACTTGCCAACGCGTAGGAAGTGTTGTGTAATGCCTTTGTCATTTTTGTACATAGGAGAAACTGTGCTTGAGGCTAGTAGAGTCCACTGGCTCACACAAGCCGAGCCCAGTAAACACATTTACTATCTGAAAAGTGAATTCAATTATTTCTCTTGCACCTTGTAAATGTGTAAGACTGGCACATCCACTCTGCTAGGTTCAGTATCTCGTGCTTTCTCCTTTTGAAAACTCTCATAGTAAGCCACTTTTCCTCTGATGTAACTAAACATGTAGCGACTTGTAGCAAAAATATTAAGATTGGTATGAATGAAATACAGATGCAAATGTGTTTCTGTAAACACTGGAAAAAATAGTGAAATAAGTGTGAGAAGAGTGTCATGTACTGATAATAAAGAACATTGTTCCCAGCAATAAAACTGAGGAATGTGCTGCACTGTGAAGCCCAGAAGGTCTGGGCTCTGATAAAAGCCACGGTACAGGCATCTCTCCAGCACAAGACCTTACTTTCTAAGGACACTAAAAGGCCACAACATACTAGTGCAATTCCTTTTCCTGTTTGGCCAACAAGGAGCTACGCTGTAGTCAAACAGATATGTGTATTTCAGACATACTCCATACAAGCAAAGCCAGGTAATGAGCTGCAATATTGCTAACATTTATAAATGCCTATGCAGACAAGATTCTGAAGCAAAGGACCACCCCTTATCTACTGTTGGCTCACAAAAGGTATAAAAGATCTGCCAAAAAAACTAGCTTGCTATTTCCAGTCAAGAAAAACCCAAGTGTTGCTTGAAGACACACATCTTGGTGCATGTGACAGTGTGATGAATGATCTCTAAGAGAGAATGAGTGTGAATGGATCAAACCAGCACATTCGAATTTTGTTAATAAATACCACTGTCTTCCACAAGGTCTTGCACCAGGACTTGTTATGCTAATTTCATGCATACTCAGGAATTGACATCTTTCTTGCACTCCATGCTAGCAGCAAGGATCTGCATGTTGTGTTAGGTCACTGATGTTATGAGAATTGCAGAAGATTGCACCTCCTGACCTCCCTAACCATGTGATGGCAACCGTGCCAGTGAAAGGCGTGACTGGAAAAGATGGTAGCAGGGGGGGCTGGAGGCTGTCAGAGACCAAGGATGGAATGTATTCAAATAACAAAACCACATACATTTACAAATGTCTAGGTGTATTCTGCCTACACCATTACCTTTATCAATCAAGTCTGTAATCTCATCAAGAAATAAGATCGGGTTTGTTTGACAAGACCTATTTTCCAGAAACCTGTTTAGACTAATATTAATAATACTCCTATCCTTTAGTTCTTTATTAATTGACTCCCATATCAGCTTCACTACTTTTCCATTCTGAGAAGAAGCCCTTCTGAAGGGACACTAGCTCAGCTGCATCCTTTCTGTGGGTAAATAGGGCGTTCATTTGGAAAAGGTTGGTTGTAAATTTTCTAAGTCATGAGAGTAAAATCAACAAGGGTGAAGAGGAGATGCAGGGAGCCACTTTGTGACACGAGGTGAGACAAAGCACCATCAGCAAGAAGGTCCATTCAAGATTCTGTGGCATCAGTAAAATGATAGAGTGCCTGTGTCCGTAAGAGGACAGGAGAGTGGGAGGCAGAGCAAATTGATGTTAGTGAAAGTCCTAAGGCAGCGGGATTGTTTGTTATACGTTTTGTTTGCAAGCAATAGGAATGTATGCTGAAGGTGTGAGCAGAGGCAAAAATGATATTGATGATTCTGTAGAGAAACAACTTTATGATGAGAAGAAAGGCAGTAACAATTCTCAGCTATAACGAGGACAGGCTGGGGTGAAGAAGCAGAAGAATACTGATGCAGGTCTGTGTATGCTGTGTTGGAGTGGAGAGATGTGTCACGCAGTCTGGCGGAAAAGCCTCTGCCACATTGCTGTGATATTGAGCAACTTAAGAAGTTGTTAATGCAAATGTGTCCTGCCATGGGGAGAAAAGCAAGTCTAGAGATTTGACTATAAACAAGAGGAAGGACTAACCTATGGTAATGAAATGCAAAGTGTCTGATCAAAATTCAACGTGTTAATCTCAACAGTAAATCCTTTATATGAATATGTCACTTGAGCCCCATAGCCTGCAAGTTTTTCTTCTGACAGTGTATGTTGCCCTTGATGTCCATTTTGATTGCAGAATGTGGTAACATTTCACTGTTGCCACTTTGTTTGCCTGCTGGAGCCTCATGGAGTCAAATGGCTTTAAAGGTCTCCTGACTACTGGAGGCTCCAGGATGTGTGAGACAACTGTGATTTGTGTAGGGACTTTGCATATGATTGAGAGTGTGATATTTAAATGGTGGCATTGCATCTGGTCTAGTCATAAGTAAATGAAATTTGAAACAAAAAACTATATTTAGATGCCAATGATTGTAATGCTCACAGGAAATCACACTGAACAGTGGCCATGGAGTACTTGTCTATATTTAGCATTATATTAAATGATACAAATGTTATTGATCTATTGAAGATACAGCATTCAGTAAGAGATTATAGGAACATGTAAATCTCTACAGTAGTAGTTGAGCTACACTTGTAGAGCAGGTCTATTCTAAATTACAAAGAAAACTGAAGATAATATCTTCTATTCATGTCCATGTTTGTGTCTGAATCAGGGTTTTGTTATGAATCTAAGCAGCATTTGTCACAGTTGGTGCACAGCAATTAACTTTTTTAGCGGATCAGGCAATATCCTATGTATTAATAAACTGGCAATATTTCAGTTAATGAGAAAATTCTGACTGATAGTGGAATCTAGTATAAAATTTTCAGATCAAATATATTTGCTCCATTAACCTCATATAAGAATATTATGGTTTTGATAATGCTTTGATTAAAAAAAGAGGAATTAAAGTCCTCCACCAAAGCCTGACAGCTGGAAAAAAACTTTGAAATTTAATCCTTGATGGTTGTTTGATTTTGTGTTATATAAATAATATGTGGAAATTTAATTATTTCAGTTTTCATAAAATGAGACATTTTGATTGATGGGAACTGAAATTTTGTTTACTGGGAAGTTTCAACAGTCCTTGTTTTCATCTTGCTTGGGAAGGAAAACAGATATTGAAATAATTTTTCTGCTAAATGGAGATTTAATTTCCTTTCCTCACCTTGGTTTTGCTTTTTAGCACATATTTTTCCCATCTGTCCACAACATATCAATAACATTAAAAATGTATTGTAAATTGAAGTGACTGAAGAAAGTATATTTAGATACAAGCTATTAATCAGTGCTTAATTCATCCTTTGCTGTTGTGGTCTTTGTGTTATGCATGAATTGACTCCTTTCAGGTTGCTTGTATAAATAAAGTGATCAGGATTGGGTCTAGAACTGTCTACAGGATAGAAATGTGTTATATTAATGAGTATCTTGTTTCTCTGTCTCCATCAGAAAGACAGATAGCTGGCCTTTGCCATCTGTAAGGGGTGTGCGTAGCTTGCGTTACGTTGATGCCTCTTTGGTTCTGATATGATTCCAGAGGAGTCATTACAGCTTTCACAATAAGAATGCAATAGCTCATTTGCATCCACGAATATTCCTGTAAGAATGTACTTTAAAAGTCACTCATTATGGAGAGTGCACTGATGAGTACTGAAGGCATCCTTAAAGTCCTTGGCATATATCATGGGTTGGTGTCAATCAGACCATTCTTCATTCTCCATATGGTCAAAACTTTCAAACATGCCAAGCTGAATTTGAATAAGGCATCCAAATCCTGCAGGGGGTATTTGCTCTGTTTCAGTGCTACACATTTAGATCTTGGTTCCCCATGCATACCATGTGCAGTTGTGTCTTTCAAGAGGAGCAATGAGAGGGAAATGATGCCTTATGGTGAAACTTCCCCTTGATCACAATCCCACCTCTGTTCATTTGTTCTAAGTACAGTTTATTCTGTCCTTATTCGCCTTGCCAAATTTGCTGAGATGTGTGTGTTGGCTTTAGACAAATAGCTCCTAGAGAAATGCTATCACTTAAGGTAATCCTTATTACATGGCAGGTTGCACGGCTGGTAGACTGTGGGGTATATTGTCAGGAAGTGTCCCAAGGTGGCTGGCAGCTATCTACAAGAGTGGTGCCAAGTGAGTCAGAAAAGAGTTATGCACAAAAGCTGGCCCAGTGGTTTGATATTTTTTCCTAAAGCAGGCACCTCAAAGTTTACACTGTAAATCAAGTGAGCTTTTTTAGAAGGATGTAAAAGAAAAGGAGAAGAAAAGAAGAAAAGTGCTGAAGCATAGCACTCAATGAGTTCTTTGGAGATAATTTTTAAAGGATTATTCCTTTAAATACTGTTTGAGTTCTTACAGTGTTCTTACTCCTTGCATGGACTGCACGTATCTGCATCATTGTCTAAAATAACTCTGTGAGAGCATCAGTGACAAAGTTTTTAACTGCAGTCCTAACCTGGTTGATTTTCTCCCCAGCTTGGAAAATCTAGTTTCCACCGTCTCCTTCCTTCAGGCCTTCCCTGTGATCACAAGTGTAATGTGGGATGAAAGTCATGCTCTTCTTATGGTTTATGTCCCTGTACCTTTACAGGGTTACGGTGTATAACTAGGTCATGGTCTTATTTTGCTGTGATGTACAGGAGAGGCAGACAGTCTTTGAACTCTGCCAGGAGACAACTTGGATGTTACACTGTGGTGTTCTAATTTCTTACTATTTTTTAACTCAGCAATGTGGCAAGGAGCACTTCTGTATGCATTTTTGCAAAATGTGATTGATAAATATTGAATCCAAAGCACTGGATTTAGCTGCTAGCAAGGTAGTTGCATATTTCTGTACACAAAAGCTGTCACAGAGTTTGGGTGCCAACTGCTATTGAGAATGAGATGATGTGGCATTTTTAAAGTAAAAAAAAACACTTCATCTCTAAGCTGCAGTGCATAAGGACCATGTCTTTCTAGCCATGCTATCTGCAGTCTTCTGTTGTAATGACGAAAAATCATGACTATTAGCAAACTGACCCAGATAAGCCAAAGGATATTGCAAAGTATGTTTTTATTCTCTTTTCACTTGGGCAGCCCCAGTATTGCACAGCAGAGCATTGTGGAGCTGTGGGTAGGATGGAGTGATGCTATAAATGACCCTTGATTATCACTTTCATAAATGACTCTGCATTTTCTAACCAAATGACCAATGAAGCAAAAGACATCGAACAAGATTTTTAATTATAACGAATAGAATCTGTGCTCTCTAATCAGATCGCTGTACAGGTGGCTATTATTCATTGCTAAAAGTTAAAGCAATTAAACTTCAAGAAGTCATTGGGCAGATAATACCAAAGAATTTCTTAATTTGAGGGTTTGGGTTGGTTTGGATTTTTTTCTGGTTTTTATTTTTAATTACAGTCTCTAGTGGAAACTCAGAGTATATTGATCTTTCAAATTTGGCTAAAAGTGAAGTATTAATACTGGTGCCAAAGCAGCTACTGCAGGCGTTACTGTTACAGACTTGCAAACCTGAACAAATTTAATATTGGGTCCCCATTTTGTAAGAATTGCTGTAGTCTTGCTGTAGTAGGGAGCAGAAGGTAACTTAAGGTTTTCTACTCTGTTTCTTTTTTTCTTCTTAGGATATCTTTCTTTATCTGCATTTTCTGTCTTTCTCTGAGCTGACTTTACTATGTCCTTTCTCCTTTTCTTTTCACATATATCAAAGCTGACTGCTTGCCTGTCAGACAAGTGTGGAGGGGGTATCTATTTTGGCTCTTTTGGAGACTAGGGTGTCCTGGAGCAACACTGGGAGTAGATGTGATCCCTCAGTTTAGTATGGAACTTATTGCTGATGCCGTATGATCCTGTTTTGAAGAATAAGGCATAATGCTCCTTTGTCATATACTTATGCTAGGGATTTGCACTAATGAAGCTACTTGGGTGCAAAAAATCTCAATTTCAGCAAACTCTAACTGACCTCATTGTATCTGTGTTTACCCATTTGTAAAGCGGGCAACTTAATATTTGTCAATCACATGGGAGTTTTGTAAGGTTTGCTGAAGAGTTGCTTTTAAAGCATTTGGAAATCCTTGGATGCCAGGAAATATAGAAAAGCACTGATCCTGTGCACTGTTTTACTGCTCTCCTTTTCCATTTTAAGTCCAGCTCAGCACTGACAACAAAATGTCAGCACTCTGCTTCTGTACAAAGGCAGGTTTGCTCACTGTTTTTATTGAGAAGTTGTATTTGTATTCCCCATGCATGCACACACAATGCCTTGAGAAATTAGAGTAAAGCCACCTAATTCTAAATAGATTTACCTCACAACAGGGCACACCACAAAGATGCTTCCACATCCAGGCTGAACGTTGCCAGAATTCCTCAGCAGGCTTTAGTTACAAAAGCAAGGAAGAAAACCAAGTCTCTAGTTTGACTTCTCTTCCCTTCAGGCCTGGTGATTTGGAATCACACAATCAACTAGTTACTTAAATGAGTTTTGAGTGATGTTATGAACATCCTTCTTAAAGGATAAAATTTGTTGCTTAGTCGGACGTTTTCCAAAAACTTGATGAGACTTGAATGCCCAGTTCTGAGGAAATAGAATAATGCTCAGAATGGCCTGGAAAAGTCCAGCCTGGGCGCTGCAGTTTCAGAATGACTTGTGTTTTGTCACTTTACCCTCTGGATTTCTACTCAAAGGCATTTCTTTGGGCGGGACGGGGAGGCGGGAGCTGTCCGTGGTGCTGGGGAGCTGTCCGTGGTGCTGAACGCTGCCGCTCCGCCCGGGGAGGGTGAGATCTGAGCGTTGTCCTGCTTAGCACAAGGATGGATGAGCTCCTGCCCTCCCCCGGATTTATAGCCCACAGGTCTCAGCCCTCTTCTTGCCAGCCAGCACACAGGGACTACTTTGAAACTAACAAGGGATTGTAATAGAATCCTGTGTGCAAAAAGCTGTACAGAGGCTTGTTGCAGAGGTACCACAAGAATGGCATTTTCTTAAAATAGGTCCAGAATTAGCCACTCAGGAGCCATTCTGAAAACACAGCACAAATATTCACTGCCTTGTCCCATATCAATGTCTTGCAGATGAGGGGGAATATTTATACACGATTACTTGCCCTTTATTATTTATGTTTGGATGTTATCAGGGCTCATCTACTTGAGGGTCCTCACCAAGGTTCATCTGAATTAAGTAAATAATTGTCCATTGGCTATCGAAGTCACACTGAACTGTCATTCAGAATTAAAGTAGCCTTCATTTCATTTTATTCATTTTACTCATGAAGGGGATTAAGCTAAATTAAATTAAACCTATTTTAATTCCATATGGGACTATCCTCTCTGATATTTAATGTGGCATAACTCATCCATTTACAAAGTAAATTTATATGTATATTCCTGAGAATCTCAGTGTAAACGGGTCCCTAGTCCTTATAAAAAAAAATAAAAATCTTTGGTTGCTGTTAGACAATATACTTTGAAAGTGTGTAAAGTTATAATGAACAAGGGCACCAAGTGTTCACCTGGGGAATTGACGTGGACAATGGACTATAAATTCACATCCTAGATTAGCTTGTAGTATTTTTCCCTCTACAGAGACAAAACAGGTTCTGTTGAGATCTATGAGAATTTTCCTGTGGAATTTATGACCCTAGGTTCTGCTTAGAAACATGATAATCACAGATTCATAGAGTGAAGTTGGAATCTGAGGTCTGATTCAGCAGGGAACACTATGCACATGATTATCTTTAAATATAGAGGTAGTTTGATTGACTGGTTAAGAATTGTGCTGAATCAGAGCCAAAGTGCAGTGGCTTTTTGTGACATTTATATAGCTTCAGGATAAGGATGTTCAATGAAAACTTCAGTGACAGTCTTCCTTAATAATTCAGAAGTCTCAATTTTTCTTCGGAATTAATATCAGTCTGGATGATACAATCATTCTGCTCGTTTGAGCCCTGGCAGTATAAGGACTTGTTTGCAGGAAGTAGCTTACTGATTTCAGCTTTATTACAGGCAGCAGGAGCATTGGGCTGTAACCCCTTTTTTTAATTAAAGTTGTTTATCATTTATTAAGTCTATTTTTAAACCATTTTTTAGTTTCCTTGGAAAACAGTGGTGTCCTTTCCAGCAATTTTAATTTAGTTCCATTTATATATGTGCAGCTTTTACTACAGGAAGTCTCTTTTCATCATTAGGAGGTGAAAAACATTAATAGCAACAAGTAATGCAAGGCTGTTGATTTACTTTATTGCAGTCACAGATTAATATATACTGGAGAAATAATGATACAAAGGGAATCATTGGGGAAGGCTAGGGGAAATCAAGCAGGACCTTATAATTGTTATGAAATTGACACATTTTTGCCACTGTAAAGAAATCCTCCACTACTAATCCTCTTTTAAAAAACTAAAAATAACATTTTTAATTAAAAAGAACATCTTTAAAGATGAAAAATAGCTAAATGAATAATTGTAAGAATTTGCCTAGGCAGTTGAAATTTTCTAATATGAATGGCTGTTTCTTTTCAGTGCCATCAGAATAGCACAGAAAAGCCCCTAGCCTTCCTGCCAAATACTGCAAAGCAGAATGAGCAATATTTGTGTAAAGTCAACTGTCACCTGATATATGAGTGACCCATCAGTCAAGCTTTAGGAAACATGAAGTATGCTTCAAGAAGGAACATTTTTGTTTAATGCATATATATTATTTGCTACTCATATATACATTCTTTTTTCCAAGTGTGTGGACTGAGGTTACAGATATATTTAAATATGCTGAAAAACCTTACATAGCCTAATTACCTAAAATAAGCTTATTTTATTATCTCAGCAAACGTGGGGAAAAAACAAATCACAAAACATTTTCTGAAGAAAGGAATACAATTATTTCTATGAAAAAAGTTATCTCTTGATTGTAATTGCAAACTGGCAATGGGTTTCTACGCAGATGTCTAAAGGAAATTTTGGGGAGGAGATATGCATTCTATATATATTTAAAAAAAAAGTATTCCACAGGAAACAATTTGCTTACTGAAAAGTTAAATACGCAATTGAAACAGTTTGGTCCTGACCAGACATAATTTTCCTTATCGGAGGCCCAGGCGAAAGCCAAGGCTTTGAATCTGTAAATGCTTAAGTGCACGAGCAACTTTCATCTGCGTTTCATACTTGGAACTCACCAGAGAGAGTGTCATGTGCAGAGAAGAGATGCTCATGCGGGTGAGTGTTTGCAGGCCACCAGAGCAGGTCTTACACAACGGTGATGCAGCAAGGGTTTGGAGCTGCACTTGTCCATCCCTCCCCCTTTTCCAGCTCCAGGGATTTTGGCTCTGCCACAACTGCTTGTGTTCAAGCTCTTACCCCAAAACATGTATCAAATGATTTTCAATTGCTCGTATGGTTGTAAAAGCAAAGCTAAAATGACTTCACTTATGAATGTCAAGAGGTGGGAACTAAGGCAGTAGAGGTGGAGATAAGACAGGACCTCAAGGTGGGGCAGAGGAAAATTCGAGATCAATTAGAGCTGTGCCTCTAAATCTTACTTAAGGCCCCGTGTCGTGTAAGGTCAATCCTACCCTACAACCTATTCCAATATTTCCTTGTTAAGTAAATTGATGTAACATTCATGTCCTTCCTATAATGAAAAATGCTACAGTGGGAACTATTACAGCTTTTTTCCTTTAACTACTTTATTCTGTGTTTTAGTACAGGACTATTTTAAATTAATTATCCTCTAATTTGTAGTTGAGGCACTCAGTGGCTGTAAGTGATAACATCTCCACGGTGCAGTTAATGTTATGCTTCTTTGTGTATATAAATACTTCACAAATGCATTTTTCTCTGATGTAAATTGAAATCTAATAGGCTAAACAGGATCATTTCTGTGTAGTGCTTAGGAATGCATTCCAGGTGCATGAAAGCAATTTTAGAGAGGGGAGAAAAAAATTTCCACAAATCATTCATATATTGGAATTTCTGTCAGTTTCTCCAGTAGACCTAATAATGAGCTAGTAGGAAACATCAGAATGTTTTTGAGTATGAATTTAGCTATTTGGGTGCAAAGACAGTGAAGTAATTCGGATTTTCTGCATTTTTATTGAGCTTTTTAATGCAGGTTACTGGGATTCAAAAGAGCTGTGTGATAAATGAATTCTAGAGAGTAAACTTCATATTTGTGCTGTTAATACATTGTTTGTCTTATTAATCCATCCACAAGGAAAACAAAAGACATGGTTACTAGATGGGTGTTTGCTCTTTTAGATAAAGCCCTAAACTTTTAAAGCACTCTCTGAGACATTTTTATGCATGTCTTGATTGTTATCCCTCCATCATTTATGCTATAATGCATTACTGGAAGATCTGGAGTAAATTTAATTTCCTTAGCAGCAGCAGCCTTTTCCTTTTGGCACAGAGTGATTATGCTTGACTGTGTTTAGAATGAGAATAGAAAAGGCTTTTCACAGGGCTTCTCAGGTCTGTGGTGGTCTGCAAAGAACTGAAGCAGGAACTTGTCATGGTAGAGACCATGTGAGATGGGGAATGAGACTCTCTGCTGCAGCAGCAGAGTTTCTGTTCTCCAGTGACATTGCAAGAACTCTGAAGGAAGTGACTTCTTTTTGCCAATACTCAGAATATAAATGATATTAGTACTGCAGGCAAGATCACTGAAACTCCAACAGTGAGAGAACAATCTGGGATGTTTTTGTTGAGTCGACATCCAGGGTGATGTAGTTAAAATACAACAAAAAGCTTGATCAGCAGTTCGGCGTTACAGATGTGATTACCAAAAGTGTTAGGTTTAGCAGTGCTCTCGATGAAGTTGGTGGGCATTTTCTCAATGACATTATAAGGAAATTGTACGTTTTAAAGTGTATGTTCTAAATAAGCCTCTTGCAAATGCATGTCCTATGGGTGCACTTCAAAGATTCTCAATGCAAGAGATTCGTCATTTTGGCCTTCTCATAATATCTTTTGATTATACTGTGCTAATGTTGGCTGCTATGATATGTGGGGTAGGTGCACCCCAGTGTTGCTAGTGAGTCTCTTCAGTTCCTAGGAAGCATTTATCTAAGTCCCCAGTATGAGTACACCTCCAGGAGTGCCTTTGTGCCAAGAATGCTTGTTCCCGTGACCTTTATGTACCTTAAAAAAACCCCTTAGAAAACAGAGGAAAAGATAAACACAGCATGATAACAGCAACAACCCAGCAAGCTTCAGTCTTTCATAAATGCAAATCAGTGCAAACTTAGACTAATTAAATTCTGCGGTTAATGACAGACTATACAAGCCTGATTTAGCAGATCCTCTAATGAGCCCCTTGGGATGTAGAAAGTAGAAGCACGCTGCTCTCTGAGGTTATTAAAGCCTAGCATCACCCTCACCTAAGATTATGGAGCTGCTACTGTGAGTAGGAGTCCAGGGCACTCGACAGCCAACCTAGGTTTCCTAGGGCAAATAAGAGCTAAAAGAAAGAGTAGGAGGGAAGCGCAGCACCCTGTCATTGCTCCCCTAGTTGTTGCCCACTTACTGAGTCTGAGAGAAAGAAAGTTCTCCAATGAAGAAAAAGCAGAGTTTGGGTCTCTTCCAGTATGTTATGCAACAAAATATTCTTGTTTTTAGCCTGTAATCAGAGGGCTAATAACAAATGTGATTTCATTTGCATTTTTGAGCTTTGAACATTATTTGCGCACTGTTCAGAGAAAGATGCTTTTGATTTATTTTATTTCACCATGACAGAATTTGGTGTGATTTATCAGAGATCTGCACCTAGTGCCATTTTTTGGCACTGTACTTCAAAGGGTGTTCCCAAAGAGGCTAAATGTGAGGAAAGAACTACTGCCATTTTTTGCATGTTAAAAAGAGTCCAATGCACACATAAGCAAAGGCCTTGAACTTTGATCTGAAGTCAGAGTTGACACCAGTATCTGCAAGCTGTGAAACAGCTATGGCATGGAAAAGCATTCTCTGGATTAACATGCAAATCAGGGCACAAGTCTTGTGTTTTGTTTCCAAATTCCCACATTCAGTTCTGCTACAACAGCCTTTTCTTATTTTTTTGAAAGTGGAGCAGAGTTTGCCCACAGGATAGGTTTATAAGATCACTGCAGAAGCTTATTCACTGCTGTTAGGTCGTATCAGTCTGATGCACTGATTTGACTTCCATGCTAGGATCCAAATTCTCTTTCAGCACAGCTCCAATTTCACAGCAAAGCAATGTCAGAGCTCTGTGGAGTGACGTGTAAGGTCTGGGCAAAACAAGCTAACTGGTTTTGTTAGAGTGAGCTGGTTTTGTTTGCTGTGTGTACTTAGAAAACCAAAAGCAAACAAACCCCCCCTCAAACTTAACAGTTGGTTAATTTGCTTCTAAGCAAAGAAACCATCTTCTGGACACATGGTAGACCATCATGTCATGTGATCCCTTCATGAATCTGCACCGACAGCCTAAAAAGTTTCTTTTCTGCTGAGTTTCCATAATCTCCATCTGGGAGGAGATAAAATAGGCATGTGCTGTGATATTCCATTTCTTGACTAGTGCTAAGCATCCCCAAAGGGTCAAAGTGAGTATTTGTTCGTATTGGCAGTTGTTCACTAGTTTGATAATGGCTTGGAGAGCATCTAGCACAGTAGGACACAGACCTAAGTGAGGCCCTCTGATATCCCAACCCAACAGTGACTTGCCATAACATTCTTCCTGCTGCCACATCTTCTGAAAGAGAAAGAAGATGCCAGGCTGAAGTACACATTCATAGTGCTTAAAAAATGCACTTCATTTTCAAACAGTAACAAGTAAAAGAACAAAACATTGAGGGTGGAGGATAAAGCAGATATTTCAGTGTTACTCAGCGTAACAAGTTTTTGCCACACTTTTTAAATTAAAAACTAGCTTTGATGGAAAGGATATCAAGTTGGTGTAAAATTACATGGTGGCAGTTTCTCTTTGAGTGAAGGTTTTTCCAGGAAAGAGGAGTAGGTAAGGAGAGGTGCTCAAATATGTTTAAGGATGAAGATCGCAAAAGAGTTCCTTGTAGATGGAGAATTAATTTGCCCTTTGTCTGACTTATCCCAAGAACCACATAATGCTTCTGTTAAAACAAAAGGAAACCTGGGTCTAATTGTTGGGGAAAGGTATGGGACTGGATGGTGCAATTAAATTTTGCATCCTCCCCAAGACAAATTCCCTGTAAACCTTAATTGCCTTAATGGCTGCCCACAAAAATTCTTTGGTCTGTTTCCTTCAGTCTGTTCCTGGTGTTATAGATAAATGTCTAGAGTTTGTCTAGACTCAACAACAAGTTCTTTCACATCTCCACCTCTTGTTCCTGAGAGATTGGCATGTTCTCCAGCATGATGGTGAAAGATATGCTGCACCACACAGCACGAGGTGCCAGGGCATGCAGAGTCCTGAAAAACTGCCTAGTACGATGGACGCTGCTGGGAGAACTCTTGTTTTGAGCTCAATAAAATTCTTGTAACCAGTGAGCCTGACGGAACAGCTCAAGCAAAGATGTTGTGAGTTGTGGGACATGATATAATCATTATCTTTAATTATGAATGACCGTGTATGACTTTAGTGTCTGAGGCCTGAGTTACAGACCAGGACTCCATGGCACTCAGAGCAGAATAAAAAAAACAACCTCATATCTTAAGATTGCAATCCAACTGGTAGTAAAAATTAGTCTCTAAAACGACTGCGGTGTCAGAAAAAGAATTCACAAGGAAATGGGAAATCATCACTCTGAAGGCAGATGAGAGCTGAGAAAATTCAGGTCTAACAAGAAATCTACAAGTAGCCACCTGCATGTAAATTATTTTATTAAAGTATATTTTGTTAATACAGTAATTAATTAAATATTCCCTGCAGCTGGTCCTAATTTGTTGAAAATACATTTTTTCTTTTAGAAAGTTCTTTTTTCCAAAGTTAAAATTTAGCAAAAATCTTGCAAGTTTAAAAAATAATCCTGTCTTTGCAGCTATTACCAAAATTAGTAATAATTACTCATTTCCAGCATGGTAGTATCTAGATTTTCTTTCATAAATGGAAAACGTTGAGAATTAATTTTTTTTTTAAGTTTTAAGATTGATTGCCAAGTGTGTAAGTATAGATACTTGTGAGTATATATATGTATTTTTTGATTCCATTACTAACATCTCAAAATGAAACCATTTTAGTATTTCAAAAACAGCTTTTCATTTCTCAGCCACCTGACTGATGAGATTAACTGAAGTCTGATGTACATACAATGCTAAAGAAGTACATAATTTCTCTACCACAGCATTAATGTCTAATTTTCAGTGTTTTCAAGTGACAGTTGAATTTTTTTCAGTACAATCTGTTTTGTAAGGTTTGGCCTCCTGCTGGGGAGTAGAGTGCTGTATCACTGAAGGTAGATGTCAAAGCAAAGTGCTTTTTTTTGTCTATTCCCCTTCCTTCCTGATAAGGTTTAAAGCAGCCTTAAGGGTCTAGCCTCCACTGGGAAATCTAAAAGTGTCCCACTCGTTCATCTACAAATGATGAACTATCAGCTGGCACTAGTGTTTTAATCCCCAATCTTGAGTAACCCTGCTGAGAGCGGGTCTAATCGGCACAGCAGTAATGGTCCAGAGGTGATGGAATTTCCCAGGTGTAGTGGAACCTAAAGGTTAAGTGCTGTTCTCTCATTGTGTTTTTTAGGACTATCAGAGCTTTAGTTCTTCTTTCTGTGGGCTCAAGGGCTTTGTTTATAGTTTAGGTATTAGCTTTATTCAACACTGCAGTCTAGGTCCTCTAAAAATGCTTGCAGTTTTATCCAGCAAAAAGAGGGCAGGATGAGGATCTGATTGTTCCAGTGTACTACATTCCAGCAAACCAGCACTAGCTTTGAAGAATGTCTTTGCTAACTGGGAAATGTCAATATTATTGTTCTGTAACTTCCTGAAATTATAAATTGATGTGGTATAACTTGTGAAGGAGTTTGGTGGAAAGGAGATGCCTAGAACAAAATAACCAATTCTGAAGCCGTGAAAGACTAATTTGTCGGGACCAGTCCTGGTGTACCGTAGCTGCAGCAGCAATTATGACAATTGGCAATGAAGATGGAAACACAGCACTTCTTTACAGAGAGGAATTACTGCAGAGCTGCTGAAGGGTAGATATAAAACTTACACTCTACTCTGCAGTAGTGGTCTTTGTGGCCATGGTCCTCTTGACCTAGTAAGGGAGGCTGGGACAGATTGCATAGAATCTTAGACTGGTTTAGGATGGAAGGCACCTTAAAGATCATCTAGTTCCAACTCCCCTGACATTTGAGTGAACAAAGACTGGCAAATTCATAAGGATGTAGAGAGGGTGTGTTGGAAGCAGGACAATCTGCTCCTTCAAGCTGGAATTAGTTAGCTAAACTTAGGGGACTTAAATAAAAGAGACTAAACAAGGACAATAAATGTGAGTAAGACACAGGAATTTTTTACTACTTTCCTCTTTTGATCTATGCACTTTTTTCCTTTTGGGGGTCTGATTAAATAGTGCTTTGTGCTGAAGTCCTAGAGTCATTTTAATCAACTGGCTGTTCAGATATCCCTTGAGTGAAAAAGCTTAGAGATGTCAAATGCAGTTAGTTTTGTTGTGTTAAGAGTGCTGGAAGACGGAGGAGCACAGAGAGACAGTGGCTGATCCCAACGTGGTTGACGCAGGTTGTTCTTCTCCGAGTGTGGTGCAGAAATCCCAGCCTGTCATCTCAAATATAAATTAGAGAAAGGTTCCTGAGGCTCTCTGGCACAGGTCTCCTGGGAGCATGACACTGTCTTTGTCTAATAAAAGCCTGTCCCCAGTAGGGTGAGTGACAACTTATTTCCATATTTTTTATGAAGTAGACTGCTCAAGCCTGGTATCTTTGTTCATTAAAAGCTGCAGAGTTTAGGGGAGAAACATAAATCTGGATTTTCTTTTTACATCAGAAGTGACTAAAAGGTCACCAGACTCCCCTTTGTGATTTCAGCAATTCAGATGTCTTTTTGAACTTTGTTCCTTTTTAAGAGGAGTTACTCGGTTCTTACAGTATGCTGATTACATATTAGAAACAACTTTGAAATGTGCTGTGGGCAAAAGGTTGCCAGACTACCAATTTATGAAAATCATTTAAATCATTCCTGTGAGGAATTCAGTGTAGATTTCAAGAAATTAATTTCTTTTAACTAGATACAATTAATTTTAGCCCATTTAGAAAAACAGAAAAGATAATTTCTTAAAAGCATTTAACTTCTGTGGTATTTCTTGTCCACAGAGATAAAACTGCTTTTCCAAGGGGAATAAATAACTTCTTTCCAGTTATTTGACAAGGAAACTAAGTCATCAAACAAAGAGGTGATCTGAACAAGACACGTACCAAGAAGTCATCTACAGCGTGATGTCTCCATTTGTGTTAGTTATTCTGGGCTTCTTTTATAGTGGAGACAACTGGCATGTTTAGGGTATAATTCCTCTAACATCTTTTAGATGCCCACAATAGGAAGAGACGAATTCTGCCTCACAGGCTGTTTGCTATCAAGGAAGCTGAGGATGGCCAGCTCAGAAGTCTACAGTATCTACATTTGATCAGATAATTCCCATCCTTAAGAAGTATTTCATTCTCTGGAGTGATTTGTTGCAGTGTCTTATTTTTCCTTTATGGATAGTGAGCACTTAGCCAAGGCTCATCAAAATCTTATGTGGAGGAAGGCTGAAAATAAAATGTGGTAAATAGGTGTCTGCCAAGTATCTCTAAGTTGGGGAATGGTCCCCCTGTCTCTCTTTGTGACCCTCCACTTGTCAAGGCCCAGATACAGCTGATCACTACATGAATCTCCAGGTATCCCTTCACCAGGAGGTCCATTACCAGGAGTATTAGACAGTAGCTGGTTTATCAATTATCATTTTCATGTATAGCCATCACTTAGCGTTTTCATGTTCTTAGGAGGTTCCCGATCCCTGCAGCAGAACCTGACCATTTCAGATCTCTGCTTGAAGTTTTGATTTGGTGTTTGGTACAACACAGGGAATGGTGGGAGAAATAGAGGGGGTAATAGCAACTGACTGAAGTCATCACCTGCATTCTTCATTTGTGGCACATCCAAGTACTTTCCTGCTCTGTTACTGCTTCACCCCTCCATCTCATATGCGAAGATTCCAAATCCTGAGGAGCAGTTTGAATGGCTGCACTCTCAGCACAGAGTTTTGCAGTCCAAGTCAGTCTAAAAGTACCATCTCCCATGCTCCCCTTCTCTGCTCCTACAGTCGTGTGGTGGTTTGCCTTACCTTGCTCAGCAGTAGTGCTCGTGTCCAGTGAGATCAGATCATTGATCTAGCTGAAACGGAATCTTATATTCTTTTGCTGGGTATGGCTGGTTGAATGAGCTGATCTGATTCACTGAGCCCCAGCATGACATCTAGGCCAACAAGGAGCATGCAGCAGAGGCTGGAGAAAGAACCTCTCCCTTTAGTCTTGGTATGAGGTTAGATGAGCTTAAATATGGCTTAACGAAGAGAGAGAGGCACCTTGGGTTTAAAGATGGTATTTTGTTTGGGGCTTTTGTGAGGTTTTTTAACTGTCCTTTTTCTTGATTAATGAACGACTAGTTGTGCTTGCAAGGCAAAATTAGTAGTGGTAATATAAGCAGCTGGAATCAGCTGAGTTCAGGGTAGCCCATGCTGTATTTATGGTGAAGAATAGCGCAGCGTGGCAACAGCCTGGATAGCTGTGTGTGCACTATCTGTGCATACACCTCAATTTCCTGCCCATTTCTCTAATAAAGGGTGTTCAACGGGAGAAGTGAAAATAAGCAGGAGCCGCCAAATTAGTGAGCAGTGTGGCTACCTTGGAACCAAGGTGAATGCTGACACATGCATCAATGGTTAATTGGTCACTGTAGCAATGCAGGGTAATAATCAATGCTGCAGGAACTTTCCTGCAGATGAGAAGCAATATAAATAGAAAAGATTAATTATACTTCTGTATAGGTCTTAATTTCAGAATAAATATTATTTCAGAATAAAAATTATTTTATTCTGGCTTAGAGTGCGTGCACTGGAACAATATTAATTTATCTGTAGCCATGTATTTTTTTTTCTGCTTTGCAGCCACAGCAGTTAATTTCCCCATGTAGCTGAATACTGAAATGGGTTGGCTTTGAAGCCCAAATGCAGCTGTGAGTGAGATGTGATACAGTGTGAAAATTGATCTGAATGTCACAGCTTGCAATATAGAGGACACAGGTACCTGTTAGTACCTGTAATGTCCTACTCCTCAGCCTCAGGCATGATGGAGTAATCACTTTGAAAATTATCCAGAGTAGAGGGCCATCTCAAACAATTTGCTGAAAATCAGTTCCTGTGTAGGTGTTCCTGCTAAGCAAGTACCTCATTTAAGCGTCATGCTGATTAAGGAGGTCTTTCTATATACAAGGATATTAAAATGAGGTTGTTCATTTTTTTCCGAGTAGATTTAACAGATATTTTGTCTCTGGGGAAGAACTTTATTATTATCAGTTCCATTTGTTAGCAAGTAATAAAGTTGCATTCATTACCAAGTAACCAAGGAGAGAGCCCTGGTATCTTAGACACTATAGACACTGAGAATGAGCAGCTCTTACCCTAAAAGCATGTGGTCTGTGTGAGACATATTTCTGAGGAATAGGTCAGAATTCCACATTTTAGGCTTGATACAAGCATTAAGACAGTCTTATGTGCACAGAGCAGGGCAGTGCACTTTTGTAATATCTTCTGGGACATTTTACAGGGGTTCTGCTTGTTCATCTGGGACTTGGCTAAAAGTGAAACAATGGAGCAGGTGCGAAGTGAAGCCTGGGGGCAGAAGATGAGAGAGGCAGAGGTGGAGAGAGCTTGAGTGTGTAGCATATTAGTGCACAGTGCAGGAAGTCCAGGCAGCACTGCAAGTGTTTCTGTGAACAGTCAGAAGCTCCTTATGTATTTGCTTCCAGAATTGTTTCCATTTTCTGGGGTGTCTGGAAGACTCCCTGCAGCTTTTCCTGGTGCTCCTTGCCGGAGAGGAGATGCTGGGAGGACTCCACAGTGGATAAATCATCCTCTGCTCAGTTTCAGGATCAGAGAAAAGAGAAGTTGTCCTCACTGGACATCACATTACTGTCTCTATCTTTCTCTGATCCACCTCCCCACCTGATAATAATACGAAAATCTCAAGTAGTGTTGCTGCTGGCTCACTGACCAGACAAGAAGCAAAGCCTTGTTTTCTACAGCACTATTTCTATCATTTCAGCTTTCACTAGTTGTTGCAGGGATTTTATAGACTGTAAAGATGTTGGTAATGTTGACAATGTTAGTTTTATCTAATTACATGGGTAGCATCCTCTTTATAGGGATAGCAGACAAAAGAAGGAGGTTGGAAAATAGATCTATAGGTATTAAGTGAAATCAAGGCAATCACTGAGGTGTCCCAATCAAAAATGACAGCATTCTTTTTTTAATTCAGACTGACATGGCACCTTCTGCAGTCCTTCTGATAACACGTGCCACAAAACGTGCAGCAGGATCGGAGCAGTTTCTAGGGTGAGATTGCAAAGCAAGAAATACTAAGCCTGAATCCCAGTTCTGACAGCTATTCCCAGCGACCTGGAGGATAATTTCTGGCCTGCCACATTTGCTTCGTTCTAGGCCAGCGTGCAACTCCCAACAGGCACACACTGCCCCATACCCCTGCACGGATCATAGCACTTACTGCTGTGAGCTCTAAATAATATGTTCGTATAGTGCAAGGGAGGGGTTTTAAGTGTGACATTTAGTCACCAGCCCTCAACATGCTGGTTGGTTTGTCCACCCCAATTTAAATCATCACTTCAGGAAAAAAAACAAGACATCATTGTTAACCTCTATATCCCTGTTCCCACACGATGGCAGATGAATAAAAATGGAGGTTATTAGACAGGTCTATAGCAGTGGTATTTATTGCCTCAGGACTTCACATCAATGCAGATAATAAAATGCATATCGATACGGGTCCACATACAGCTGTGCTTAAGAAAACTCTATTTTGGGAGAAGGGGCAGTTTCTCATTCTTTTCTATAAAATGTCAGTGAAATCGGCGAGACCTCATAGGTATGACTGTGGTAAAAATTATAAATGCTAACAATGAAGGCGTTATTTAATTGAGCTGGGATTCTTTGGCAGCTTAAATGCAAAGTATTTTCATACCAATGACTGTCAGCACAAAGGATCAGTCTCATTTGGTGATACCGTTTCAAAATGATGGATCCCTTAGCAATAAAGAAAACCATAAATATTACCTTAAATCTTTGAAACGTAAGACATACCTTAACTGATGTGAGATTTCATTCTTCCTGCCTATTGCAACCCAGGGAGCAAGTTGATAACACAACTACTTATGTGTCACCTTACTGTTAAAAGCAGCTTCTGATAGGCATCTAGCAGAAGCCTACTTTATTCTCTGGAGTATATGATGTAGAAGAGATGCTCGGTGTTACTCTGTTAGGATGCTTTTCTGAAGTATGTTGGTCTGGGGTTGGATTTCAGCATTTCTATATGAAAACGAAAACCTGAAAAAAAAATCAGTGGTTGCATATTTATGGTCTTTTAATGAAATGGATCTCTCAGTGATAAACCTCTTTGTTATTATGAAGGATATCCTTTAGAAGAGTATACTGAGAAAGAAGCAAGTATTTGATTAACAGTCTGACACCACTACGCTAAAATCTTTTATTAAACCATATCGTTTCTTTAGGCAAAGTCAGGGACAATATACATGTAAATTTGTTAATTATGGAAGTTTGTGATTTGGATACACATTAGGTGGTAATTGCAGGGGACTGTAACTGAATATGTAAATTACTTTTACATCTGTATTTTACTCCAAGAGCATTCTTAAATAAAGTCTGC
The DNA here is from genome assembly GCF_001431845.1 of Calidris pugnax. Classification (NCBI taxonomy): domain Eukaryota; kingdom Metazoa; phylum Chordata; class Aves; order Charadriiformes; family Scolopacidae; genus Calidris; species Calidris pugnax. Next base: position 7,008,871 of record NW_015090864.1, read on the forward strand.
GCAAAGAATGATTCTTCATTTTTATTGGTAATTTTTAAAGTTAATACCTATTGGCCAAATTATGGTTGTCTAAAATAATTGTGCCAATGAAAAAACAGTTGTGGCTCTTGACTCCATGAATTTTCTAGGCGAGCTGGGAAAAGGAGCTATCTACTTACGCCCAAATTAGAACTTATATAAGGAACTATTCATTTTTCTGCTTCCAAATGTAAGCAGATCATCAGCTATAGCCAACAGGGTGAAATTGTGCAAAGGTGTCTGTAACAGAGCGCAGTGCTCATTAGCACACAGACACACTGATCTGGCATGTCTAGGGTATTACAACAAAAATATTCTGAACTTGTAGAACTCAACAGTTTTACAGAGTTATCCTGTACCTTTGAGTTACATGTGCTGAATGAAATAATTAGGTCAGTAATCAAGAGCTGAAACTTTACTGATGGATAATTGTCCACTTTCTGGTAATGGTTGACCTCTGTGAAGAGTCAGCATGAGTTGCATTGATTAACAAGATGAGAGACTGCAGCTTGATAGGAACAATCCACTTATTAGTGTAAAACAATAGACTTATTGTAAATTGCATGGACTAACAAATGAGACAGCAGGAATAAATTGATGCTTGGGTGTTTTGAGATCTCTTGATGGAAACCCCTCTGTAGCAGGAACAATAAGCTACACATTTTCACTTTTAACTTTCTCTAAGGGAAAGCAAAACAGACCAGTATGGCAGAGAAAAAGCAATGGATGCTCAAGAAATGGTTGTCCGTGGTACATGCTGGTACTTAAATTATTACTCTAAATAAATAACCTATGGTAAAGATCAGCAGTGGTGACACAAGACATAAATAATGTGCTTGGTAAACAACTGGCCTCCCAGAAGCAGATAAGAAAATCAATAGTCTGTTATCCAGTAAAATCATATATATGCTTAGTTTATGAAAAGTATATCCAGGATCTCCTTTGAGTAAGGTCTGAGAAGCTCCATGCTAGGCTTTAGGGTTCCTCTGTTCTCAGAGGTATGCAACAGATCTGTTACTGTATATTGTAACTACTAACAAAAAACTGCCAGGAAGTTTGGAATGCACTTAAAACTGTGAGGTTACTTCCTGGAACCCTGTATATCACTCGGCTTTTCCAGGTAGGACTGAGATGACAAACCTGTGTAGATTAAATGCCAGAGGGGACAAGACCATGACACCTTGATAACCTGTTGCAGAGGGAGAGTTGTTTGGTGTGGGCTAGGAACCTCATATTTATAATTATTTTTAGAAAGAAAAGAATGAAAGAAAGAAAAAGAAAAAAAAGAGCTATTTGACGAGTTTTTACAGGTTTCATTTCTTGACTGTCATCATAAAGGAAATATCTGAGGCAAAAAATAATTGAATATTGATTATGGAAAAAAATATACACATAACCCAACTTTTTACTGTTTTGTAATTGAGACAAACCAATTCCAGGAAGGAAAATTATATTATAAAAACAAAACAACAGCAGTGATTATAAATGAAAGCAAGTAAGAATAAAAAAAAGGTCACAGAAAAATCCTGTGCAAAGCAAAATGTTTGCATCCATGATATGAATTTCCTGCTGACGTCAGGGAAAGAGGGTTGGGAGCAAAGGTGGAAAGTTTGACAAAAGATGTTACTTAAACTGTCAAGACAATTCTGATGATCCTGTCGACAATGTGTGGATACCTAATCTCACATATGATGCCAAGGCCATAAATTTGAGTTAATTTATTCATGGAGAATTAATCTGCCATTGCCAAATGTGTATGCTGAGAGCTCATTTACTGATAAATGGCCTTAGTACAAAACACAGAAATCTACTCAGTGAAAATATTTTTAAGACATTTTGGCAGTAAATGCCTACATTTAATCATAACCATAAAAGCGTCCTCTTGGTCCTGTTGCGAATGCTAACTATTGATCAGCGGTGCTTCTTCAGAGGTATGAAATCCAGGTTCAGTGGGGGTGAACGTTCTTGATGCTTACCATGTCGTACATAAATCTGTTCCTTGTAACTCCATGGTCCTGTGCACAATAAGCTGCCACAGGCACTCGGTGCAACGTGAAGGCTGAAGGACTTTGACACTCTGTGTGATGTTATATACTGGCTTGTGTTTTGGACGGGATGAAGTTGTTCAAGTGACAAGCTTACGCAACTGTGTATTTTCAGGTCAGCCAAAAGTTGTGACAAATTTACTCTGAATTTGGCCAATCGCTCTGAACCCCAGAAAGGGCAAAGGAAGACTTACAAGTCAAAATGCTCTGCTTTAGCATTTTCCAAATGAAATATTTTTGCTTTGCTTTGTAGTTAAACCACATGTACTTAATTTCTGCAAAGCTCAAATGTTATTTGTGTTTAATGAAAACAAAAATAATGTTTTCTTATTTATTTATTTATGAATATATACCATACAACTTTTTACCTAAAACTGCCACCTCTGTGCTCTCTACTTCTCTCTAATCAGTCCCTAGCCAAAAAAGAATAGCGATTCACACAATTCAGATTTTAGTCTTCATGACCCCTCCTGTTCCCTCTGAAGTCAGTGACAAACATTTCAGGGCAACAGCAAAAGAGGGTTAGATCCTGTTTGTGTCTGCCTTCACAAGATAGGGATTACCTGTCTCAAGTTCATGAGAACTTCTGGTTCCTTTCAAAGGTGGCTGGGCTAACTGCAATTTTAGATTTAATTTTACCACCTTAGTAGAGGAGGAAATTGTGATAGCAACAAACTGTTGCTTTTAATAGGCTTATGAGTTCATGTTGGTGATTCCTGACACTTGAAAGACTCATAGGTCTCAGTGGGAAGGTTAAAAGGATGAGCTTCATTCAGAGGGTGATCTTAAATCATGCTGAAAACTTGTGTCCATTCAATGGCTTCTACAGGTGGAGGTGGAACTTAAGGTGGTAAAATGGCTAAATGCATTTCCTGAACTCTCAAAGCATGATTTTTCTTGTCATAAATGATGTGGTTCACATTGTTTAAGTAAAATCTCATGGTCACTTAAAATGTTGGATGACAGGCAGATATAAACAAAATGAAAGAAAATGATTTTTTTAGGAAGTTGTCCTTTTTATTTTCTTTCAAAAACCTTTTTAGTATTGGATCTCTCATCTCTTGACTTTGGGTGTACTTTTCCTTTCCACATTCATTTTGTGTGTTCTTGTCTAACCTATAGTAATTTGTGATTTAACACCTTCTTAAGAGTCTGTAGAGAGTGTATGCCTTTTTTATGTTTTGGGGAGATAGTCTTTAATTTGGACATCACTGCCATCACCAGTCTATCATAAAAAACACCAGAGCAGTATTGCTTTAATCAGTCATGTAGTTTTGCAGAATGCTGATGCTTTTGATATGATTTACTATATAGCACAATAATAAAGGGGCCTGATTCTATAGTATTCCTTTGGGCAAAGATTCCTCTGTCATCACAATTGGCTCCAGGATCTAGCCAGGGAGTGCTATTGCCCATAGCGATTTCTATTGCTTTGCAACAGCTAAATCCTTATTTTATTGCATAGCATTCACCAATATTTCAATCCAACTTGTTTATTACGCCAATGAAAAAGTGAAATCTGATACATGATAGGTCTCTTTTAAAGTATTCTGTGTCTCTAGGGTGTGTGTAGACTAGTCTCATAATCCTAACCTTCAATAATCGATAACTATCAGTTTACTGCAAATTCCAATGGATAGCATTAGTTTATGGAAAACAGAGCAGCTTAAATCAAATTTTTTATTCCCAAACCAGACAATTAAATTCAAATTTGGGCAAAAATCATCTATATCCTAATTTTCTCCTTCTATTTTATTAGTTTTAGCACACTTCAAGGATTAATTGTATGTGTAATAGTAATTGTGTTAGATGAGTTTTATTCTAGTCTACGAGCATTTTTTCCTTCCTTTACTCCCAATTTGTGGTTTGGAAGCAAAGCTAAAGACTTCTTGGATTTTCCCTCCCCTCACACATCCCCTATGTAGTATTGATTTGTTGTCCCATTTAAATACAGAGTTCAATATTCAGGTGTATGAGTGCGGCATAAATAAAATGGTGTACTCTGCTGAGCCAAAGGGGTTCTTTTCCTGGGAACTGCTGTAATTTACGGTAAACTTGCCACCAGCATAAATATCGTTGGTTCGTTATCACAACCAAACGGTAAACCACTTCAGGCCCGTGGAAGTCGGATGGTCTTGAAGAGGAGAGGAGAGGTGAGGAGAAAGAGAAGAGTGGAGAACTGTTGCCACACATGTAGGGATGAGGGTCTGAGACAGCCATGCCTTGGCATAGCAGTGACTGGATCAGCCTTGCCCAACACCACATATGCCTGGGGAAAGGAGAATGGCTTCTTTGAATGGGGGAAATGCTGATTTTTACTTTGGTGATTGATTGCACCCTGAGGAACGCAATGGGAGGCCGATGAAAAGACCCCAGGGCAGAGGGGCAAGATCCATTGAGGCCTTCAGCTGGAGACAGGGCCTGGAGCAGGGCGAGCCTTGACTTCCCTGGGAAGGGGGTTTTCCTTCCTTCTCCCACTTGGCTTTGTCCCAATGTCAGTGATTATTTCAACTCAACAAGAAGGTGACCACCACCTCCACCTCCTCCTTGGCCTCCATTCCTCTCAGAAACCTGGAAGCTGTCCCTGCCCTTGCACCCCAGCCATTAACCTTCCAGGGCAGGGCGTGCAGAACCTCCCAACAGTTTCTCCAACCTCCCAAGGCTTTGTTGGAGGGAGAATGTTTTCCGGCTCCATCTCATTGCCTGAGGCAGCCAAGGCTGCTGGGCTCGGCTGTGAGGAGACACCTCAGAGAAGGTGAGGGGGAAAGAGGGTGAGTTATGCTAACTGGAGCTGCTTTTAGATACAGCCTCTGTCAAAAGGAGGGATAAAATAATCTCCACGATGCAGTTTCGCTGTTTCAGTGACCTACAAATTACTATGGAAATTGTATTTCTTAGCTTCCCCCCCGTCCCGCCTCTTGGCTCTCCTCAGGCGGGAAAGACGAAGTCTGCTGAAAGCGGCAGCGGGGTCTGACGGGGCTCTTGTCGCTGCCCGTTAAAAGCAGCGTGGGGAGAGGCGGAGGGAATGAAAATAGGGAGGGGAAACCCCGCTGAAGAGGGCAAATCCCCCTTGGTGTCCGGTGGAGCTGCCCTGTGCCCGCTCCCACCAAGCGCTGAGGTGAAGGGCCCGTGTCTGTCATGGCCGCCGCCTGGCAGGGAGCGGGCACTGGGCTGAGGGGCCCCTCACCTCACCAGGCTGGTAGCGAGTGGGGCTGCGCCTGTCTCTGAGGGAATAAAAGGTTTAAATGTTGGCCAGTGCGCTCCTCTAAACCCAGGGGAGGCAGTTTTGCTCCCCAGCAGTGATCTGGAGCCATGCACAGGGCCAAGCCCAGGAATGTGAGACCAGCTGGTTCTTTATTTGCTTGATGGATTCTCCTCTTTGAAGCCCCTCCCCTTTGCCCTTCTGTTACTGTTGCTAGATTTTGGCTTAGTGCATTGCTATTAGAATATGTGCATGATTTTTTCATTATCAAAGGAAGAACTACTGTCCAGCATCATATTTCTTGCTGATGCTCTTCTGTGAAAGATGTGAAGACCACTGAACCAAAAGTTAGTCCTAAGATTTAATTTATTAAGATTTATTAAGATATTAAGATATATTAAGATTTTAATTTATGCAGATTTATCACCTGCACATCTATAAGATCGATCACCTGAATGCCCTTAAGAAAAAGGCAGATCTTTTTTGAGGATTAAGCCAAAAGTAAGGGGGGAACCATTCCCCAGGATAATGTCTCAGTAATGCTTCACTTGGGTTAAAAAGATGGTGTTTTTCATCCCTTAAGCACTTGGCTAATAGAAGGTAATAATTGGGTTGATTATAATGTTTAGTTTGTTTTGTTGGTTTATTCTGTTTCCTACTGTGAGAAATATATTTGGGATGGCTTTAAACTGTTTCATTTTGTGGCTTGAAATCAAAATTAATCATAAGGCTCTTTTTTTTCTTTTTAATATAATGAAGTGTTTCAAGTTGTAAGATTCACCTTGCATTGTACACCATCTCATACAAGCTGCATGCTTCACGGAGTTAAATAACAGAGTCGGGGCTTTTAATCATAAGTAATGGCAAAAGCAGAAGCAAATTAAGAGCTGCAGGCAAGAGCAGAATAACATGTCCTGGTGAGATTTGAGAACTGATGGTTTATGTGATTATTCATACTCTGGGAGCACCTGCGGGCTTTGCTCATGGAAGGTGGACCAGGTGTGGTAGATACTGTTGCACAGGACATTCCTGATGGACAGCAAGAGGCAAAAGGTGAATGAAATACACAGGTGGAGCAGAGAACGATGCAACAGAAATATGCCCAGTTATATTTTTAGGAGAATAGTTGTGGGCATAATAAAGCTCTGTGGATGCTATGGACATTTGGCAACAGCAGGAGTGGAAGAGGTCCAGTCATGGCTCCTTAGGGGAGTTTTGATTAGTGTGTAGAAGCACAAAGAGATAGTAATGCTCACAAAATGGTTCCAGGGCAAAGAACTGCAAAGGAAAAGGTGTTTAAACTTTCCGGGTGATATGAAGAGATGGCAAGAAAAACTCATCGTGGATGTGATGTCGTACTTGAAGTTGTATTTTTAAAAAAGGAAATAAAGGTTTTAGTAATATTGCAGAAAATGCCAGCTCTTGCCTGGGAACTGAGCACAAAGTTATTAAGCCCCAAGAAGAGACTTGCCAGCTGAACCTTGCTGATATTTTCAGATTTCTGGAAAATCAATGCATGCAAAATGAACTGATATAATTTGAAATATTAAGAATTTATATTAATATTTATTAATGTACGTGTCTATCAAAATATGGTAATTCAGTGCAATTGGATCATCATAGCATTTTAATATGTTTGGCTGATCACTTAGCTCATTATCATTTCCAGCCTCCCTCTCCAAAACTTTGTGCTTGAGGCAGTCATTAACATCCTGGGCAAGAAGGAATAACCCTCTGCCACAACAGAATTGTGATTTACTCTCACTTTGCATGAGTGGAAATCATTTCACATGCTGGGAAGTAACCTGAGAGGACTTGTGAGTCCTGAAAGTAAACCAGCCATAGGTTAAGGGAACTTTTTCACAGATTCACACAGATTCACAGATTCGACAGAGTTGGAAGGGACCTCTAGACATCATCTAGTCCAACTCCCCTGCTAAGCAGGATTGCCTAGAGCACTTTACTCAGGACTGCACGAAGGCGGGTCTTGAAAATCTCCAGAGAAGGGGACCCTAATGTGACAGTTTTGTCTAATTCTCAGCCCATAGATGAACAGATTATAATTTCTGCTGCTCCTTTAGAGTTTTCCTGCTACTACCTTGCAAGTAATTCTTGTAATTCTCTGTAATTCTTGTGTCCTGCATGGCAGCACACGAGACAGGTAGTTGTCTGTTTGTTATACATTTTTGCAGGTGGCTGTTAATAACAAACCAACGCCCTGAGTTTTGGTAAACACTGATTAGTCATTACCTGTTATTATTAGTGTTGTAGAAGACTGTTGCTGGCTGACACTGTAGTGATCCTTAAGCTTGAGTTCTGCCTTGTTGATGTAAAGCAAGCAGAAGGCTCTCTTCCCTTGCCCTGATCCACCCCTTTTAGTTCATTTCTCTGCATTTACTCCATAGTTACCTTCTCCACTGCTCTCCCTCCACCTCACACCCCTAAATTTGCAGTTCTCTAGTACAATGTGTTTTCTACTGCAGTTTAGCTTGTTTCCTTTGTGTGGCTGTTTCAGAGCTGGAAGTAGCCCAAATCATCCGTTTGCAATGGCTTTAGGTTCTTGGCTTCTTTGCTTCAGTTGGATGCCTCCCTGGTTTGGATGCCTCCCTGGTTTGGACTTCTTTTAGCTGCTTTCTTGGCTTGATGGTCATTTTTCTGCTAGGCTGCAGTTGTCTGAAGAGATCAAGCAGAATCCTGACCCTCTGTCCTCTGGAAGGAGGTAATTAAAATGTTTCAGTGTTCTTGAAGTAGGGAGTCCATATTTTCCCTCTCGCTTCTGCTATTTAGTCTCTTGTTTTTCTGTACTGATGCTTCTGCCTTCCTTCATGGATAAACAGGGGACAATTGGCACCACAACACTTCTGTGTTTCACCGTGGTTATGGTTGTGTTTACTTTAGTCCGTTGTCTGAACCCAGCACAACAGGTCGCAAACTTTCCTTTTGCTTCAAAAGTCTGTGCTTGAACTTCTCCAGAACTCCTGGATTACAGATACCAGAGCAGTAATCTGTGATCAGACACTTCCCCATTAAGTGTTGTAGGAGGTGGATTGAAGTCAGTGTTCAAATATGATTTTTTTTTTTTTTTTGTCTGTTGATCATCAGCTCTGTGGTTGTTTCAGTGGGTGCAGAAATGCTTTTGATTTCCATGATCTTTTCCAATGACTCCCATGAACTCTGCATTTCACTAGCCTCCTGGGCTATATGGGATGGTTGTTTTACCTCAAAATATGTTTCTTGATTGTAACACAATGCAGCAAAAAGCCTCTGGTGACAGTTTTCTCTTCTGTGTCCCACTAAGATTTTCTGATGTTGTACTGCAATTAAATCCACAGCTTTTGCTTCCCTGCAGTGGCTGGTTCTCCTGCATGTCAGCTACTGTCAGCTGTATGCAGGACTTGCTCTTGTTTTTGTGATCTCTTATCGACATCCTGCATTTGCCCATTGGCCTCAGCCTAGCTTTATTGTCTATCATCAGCTCTTGCTCACAAGTATTATGGTCTGCTGTTACTGCCTTGTCAGTGTTGTAGGGATAGCATTGCAGCTGGCTACTCAATCCTGCAGGAACAGAATTGGTCATTGACCTAATAGCATAGCTGCCAACGTGGTGATTGAGTTGTTGGCAGTTTTTCCTATAGTGTGTATACATTGATAGCCCTTGGTTTTGCTGAAGTCACATTGTGTAGCTCTGTGTAATTGGAAATCTCTGCATCTTCAATCACTGCATACATTGCCTGCTTCTCAGAATGGCTGTGGCTTTTAAAATGAGAAGATAGTGATTTTCAGCACATTTGATATGCTGAAGACTGCTTGTCTGTTTGTTGCCTTCTCCATCCCTCACCCTCCCATGTATCCTGAACCCAAATGCCCGTGTGTCGGGTATGTGTCTTGTTTTCATTTTACCTCAGGCTTCAGTACTTGTTCTGACTGTTACTGTTTTAACCTTTTCCCTGTCAGATCTCTTACCTTTGCTGTTGGCAACCATTTCTCTAAGGTCAAGTGCAATTCAAGCCTCTCTCCTACATGATAGAATAAAATGTCCCAAACCTTTCTCTGATTAGGAATCTCTGATGCCTACAGAGTTACATGCTGATTGGAGAAAGGTCCTACTTACTACAAGACATGACCCCTCAGCACTGCGTTGCTCAGCAATGTTTGGTCAGCAACAACCAACGCCTCTGTTCCTTTTCTTGGTTCTGGCTCTATGAAGAAAGGTATTTCTCTCTGGGCTTTTATTTTTTCCTTCTTTTTTTCCCTTGGATGTCAGTACTTACTAAACACTCTTATTAGCTGTTACTGGGTTTGAGGCAGTATTCCTGGCAAGTGTGTCTCATAGGCCTTTCATTTTTTTCCTCAATTATGTTGTAAAAGTTCTCATTTTTTTTTTACTCCTGATAATTAGCTGTTCATACAGATTGTTCTTTCATTTACTGTCTCCGTGTTTGAGCAAAGATTTTGTGTAGAAACTGCTTTCCTCCAGTTACCAACCAGAAATCTGAGTCCCTATCTGTGCCTAAATTTCTAGTAAGCTGTCTTCTGTCCTGTTACTCTCACTCCATTCTTTGCTACGTTTCCATGGGTTTTTGTATCAGTTGCTAACTCATAAAATTTCCCATTTTTACATCTGAACCTGCCTTTTTTTTCAGATGACTTGTCAAAATACTGTATGTAATATGAAAGACGTGAAAATGTATTGATTGTCTTATATCTTCACCAAAATCTTGTCAAGATCTGTTTTATCCTCTCCTGCTTTCATGGTGTTTAGCCAATGTGGTAAACAAATGATTCAGCAATATATGAGGCAACGGAAAGCTTTATTTAATTTCTGATGTGAAAAAAAATTCATTAAGATTATTATCCCCCATTACATGTCTGTGTTTTCTGGGTATTCATCTTTCTGGTCTTTCGCCATTGGCCATCTCACAAGTTTTCATGTCTGTATTGTTTTCTTTTCTCACATGGCTTGAGTAATAATTTTGTAGTAATCTGTATCTCTGGTTCTCCTCAATCCACATCAGGCTTATTGTTTTGCACAGACTACATGTAAAGTGTGATACAGACATATTTATTGTAGGGAATGAGAGCTTAACCCAAAACCAGAATTCAGCTGATTAAAGCTGAAGCTGTCAAGAATTTAGGCATGTAAATTTAGGATTACGGTCCTGGGAACCTTGGCTCTGCTACAGCCTAAAACTAGGACACCTACATGACTTTATTATCTTACTTTTTAATCTTAGTCTGCCAAGTTCCTGGACAGCTGCTTTTTGTATGCTGAGGTTTGTCTCTTTTTTCCCAAGTGGAACAGCCTCCTGCCAGTGCTGTGTCAGGAGGAACAGTGTCCAAGTCCCAGCAAGGCTGTTCTGGTAGGTGCTGCCACTGTGTATTTACCAGGCGTTCATCAAATGTTATCGGAAAAAAAACACTTAACAGGTGCTGCTTCAGATAGAATGATGAAAGAGCATAGAGAATGGATAATTTATCTTTTTTCTGTAAGACCTGTGGTTAGAGTTTTCACCTATAAAAAACACAAGACCCTTCCTCTACCTGAGTGGGATCAAGCCTGTGTGTCCCTTTTTGGGTGTAGAAGAGAATTTTCCCTTTATCCTTTAAAAAACTAGCATTCATGCAATTTGAGATTCATGGGACAGCGATATGGCAAGACCCACTGGCCAGTTGATTAAAGTGCTTATCTTTGAATGGGGAGTCTTGGGTTCTTATTCTTGCTTCTAGGACTGTTTATGTGTTTTGAATTAAGCAGTTATTGGTTATAGCTCTGAGTCCTTCAAACTGATATTGGATGGCTTGTTTCATTGTATTTTTAAATAGCGTACCTGTCCTAAAGAGCCAGGTGATAAACTGTGTCTGTCAGATCAAAAACTAAATAAATGTAAATATCCCTTAGGCCAGGGGAATTCTCAGTTTACCTTGCTATTTTTGCAGTAATAAAAACACTTGGAAAAATCAGCATCTCAACTTCAAGAGGAGTTTTATACAGGAGAAAAATGAATACAGGAGAAATGTGTGCAAAAGCAATTTACTGTTTTCAGTGGCTCTCTAAAATGCCTCTTCGTTTAACCTTTATCCACAACATATATTTAAAAAGCATTCCCTCCACACCTGGTCTAACTGAGAGTCCTCAATCAGGTCTTTGTCACTTTGGTTTGTTGCAAATTGGAGAAAAATCACAAATTCAGCATTTTATAAACACAGCAAATAGCCTCTGGTGAGGTGCTTTGATTTGTCTATACTGCCACTGATCTCTGTGACCTTGGGCAAACCCTGGAGGCTTTGCGTGTAAGCTGGAAACTGAAGCAGGTGATACATTGGACTTGTACCAGACCCTGTCCCTCCTTGTGCTTTCTAGGAACCCTGAGAAGTTCTCATATAGCTGCACCAAACTTATGTCTGACCATCACCTACGCATACTATTGTTAACACTCCTCTCTCTGGGATCCTGAAATATAGTGAATACCTTTTGTAGCCATTGGCATAGGCATTAGTGGGACTTCCTCCAGAAGTAGATATGGGGACTGGCCTGTAACCAGACTTTGGAAGGACACTCACAAACCCAGCTGTATTTAGACTCTGTACTTTGCAAGTAGCAGCTCAAGTTGGCATTAGAGTCCAGATATGCTTCTTCCCCTATGCTTAGACAGCAATCCCTTGTCCTTAAGACAAAGGAGAAACATGCGTTGTTATCAAGCATTGAAAAACACTGGAGTGCCACTCTTGTTTGTCTGTTATCTGTACACATGCTGGCACAAGCATTAGCAACAAGGAGAAATGTAAGGGAAAGCCAGAGCATAATACTGATGAACTGGATGCTCCATCACTGCGCTGCCCCAGTCAGTTTGGGCAGACTGACTTGTATTGCCTTCCAACAGACCTCTGCTTTAATTAAATTTATTGGGAAGGGAAAGAAGTTCTATGCTCTTACTGACATTTTATATTAATATCTTGCAGGAACACTAGACTAAGCTAATTTTGTGGTTTATGCATAGATATACACATTCAGGATTGAAAAGCAATTAATATTTATTTCAATGCAAATATATTTTCTGTTTATGCTATGGTCTTGTTATTACTTTATGTTCCTCTCTTACCTTTGTTATATTTGGCTATTTTACTCTGATGTTAAGGCAGTAATAACCTTTGTATTACCTGTTTTTATGTTTTTGAGAGTACAGCAGTGTTGCTGAGCATTTTATGGTGGACTTTCTCCCATCTTACGGTCACAATCTTGCAGTCATGTGTTTATTGGAAAATCTAATATTCAATCAAAGTGTTTTTAAAGGCAGTTTCTGTCCATGATGCTTATGGAGGAACTTGAAAATAGATATCATAGTCATCTGAAAATCAAAGGGCAAATAAAAGCACTACAAGTAAGTACTTTTTAGACTGCATTATTTTTAGGCTTAGTTGCAGTATCTGAGGAAGTATGGGGGTGAGACACTGGAACAGGAAGAGGTTGCCCAGAGAAGTTGTGAATGCTACATCCCTGAAAGTATTCAAGGCCAGGCTGGACGGGGCTTTGAGCAATCTGGTCTAGTGAGGGGTGTCCCCCCCCCATGGCAGGGGGGTTGGAACTTGATAATCTTTAAGGTCCCTGCCACCTCTAACCCGTCTATGATTCTAAGCATAGCACTGGAATTAAGGCGTACCTGTTCAAAACTTGTAGTGCTGACTTCTTGGTGTATGTTTTCATCATGTATTCAGTGATGCCTCTGGGTCCTACTTGGAAATATAATGAATAATAATAACTTAATAAATTGGACAGAGTAAAGTATAAAGACTATACTGACATCAACACACAGAGGGAAGAAAACACTCTGCTCTATAGTGGTTTTTTAGGTATGAAAATCCCCGTATGAAAACCACACTTTATAGAAACATAATAAATCTTCAGTAGAGTTCTAAAAATTAACTGCAGCAGGTGCTACCAAAAAGATAATAGATCCTCAAGTATATTCTCATTAATTCTACGATATTACATACTGTACTAGACATATGGCACACCATCAGCAGAATTTTAAAAAGTAGAGTTAGGCAGAAAGTGATAGTTTATCTACATTTTCCCTTATTTACAAGGAAATGTTCACCTGCCTTACAAAGATACTAATTCAGGTTGAGGGATAGCTATAAGCCCCATTCACAAACCAGTCCTGTGACTGGTACTGTGCAAACACTGCACGAAGTCCTAATCCAGGTGCTTAGAATAGAAGTAGGTACAGTGATTTCCTTCTCTGCTACGATAACCACATGTAGAGGAAAATCCATGCAGTAAAATAGGTTCTTTTGTGCAGGAATAAGCCTTGATGGAGATGCTGAAAATATTGAGGCATATACTTGTGTGTCAGGGCCATCTTTAATGGGTGTGTTTTTTCTCCTGATCTCCCTACATGTCAGGTGCAAATTGATGTTTGACTTGAGCTGCAATTGAGAATGTATTTTAAGATGTTAATTTTAGAAGCTACCAATGTGATAAGGAATAGCATTTTAAAAATGCTTCATAATGGGTGGAGTACCTGGCTGTCTGCTTGTATTAGTGAGATGTGGTGTTTGTTCCAATATCCAGCTGAATATAGGACTGAGGATCAATTTCAGCTTTAGTTAACTGTCAAGGCCCAAATAGTGCACATGTTGCATTTTATGTTACTTTGGACAACAAACCCCATTAGAGTAGAGGGCTATGAGTGCTCCTTGGTCTCCTGCTTGTGAAAATACTGTAAGAAAAAAGAATCCTGCTAAGATGTCACGTCAGGTTAAGGACATTTCTATTAACAACATGTTGGTCTGAATATGACTATTGTACAGTGTGTTTTTATTATGCTTTTGTTTTAAGTACTTTATTTCCCCTGAAAAAATGAGTGCCAGCAACCAGCATTTAGTGCTATGCATTATTGGCTGGGTAACATTGTTTAGAGTGTCACTGATAACATTCTGGTCTGCTTTAGACTATGGAGAGCTTGGTTAAAGTCTGTATTTACTCCAGTGATTTTTTAAAACTCTATATATTCCATACAGTTTTCAGAGCATGTCGCAGAAGTGAACAGAAGTGATCTGAGCCAGGTCTCATTGGTGTCTGGGTAATGGAGAAGTTCTGTTGAGCCTGCCATACCTGTCTTGCACCAGTACTTTTTTTCTGTGTACTGACAAGTAGCAATATGATTTTTCAATCACACAACTCATCATTCTCATAAAGGTTGCATGTGTAAAGAGAGAACAGGTTTTTCACCTCATTGGAAAATCAGATTCGTGAGATTTTTTGCAAGTGGTACCTTCACCTGAAACAGTTGGTTTTTGTCTGTACTCTTACACTTTTCAGACCCTCAGCAACTTAGAAAACTAACCAAGAGCTCAGCCACTTGAAAGCCTCTGAAATGGTTAAGGTGGATATTATTTCTGCCTTTTCTCTTTCGATTTGTATTTCTAAGCTTCTGATAGAAGCTGAATTTCCCAGAATTGCTGAAATGCTATAAAAAAAAGTGTTTTTTGTTATTCTGTGCTGTGTTGTGATCCAGACTTTTTCGTGTCTTGTACTGTTGCCGTTGAAGCTTTTCAAACTATATTAAAGATGGAGGGCAGTACAGATCTATGGGAACAGGCAGGCCTATCTATGTTCCCTGGAGAAGACAGAAGCTGTGGCTTCAAAGTCATTTGTACTCATCTGTGGACTACCAGATCACCCAGCAAGATGAACTGGATCTAATTTGGGTTTTGGCATACACCCATATTTCTGTCATCTTCCCTAGCACATGTGCTGGCTTTCAAGGCTGCTGTGGAAGACAAAATCATGCCTGATCTCACCAAAAAATCTGCTGATAGAACTTCAACGTGTCCATGCTTCTGTAATGAATGCAGAATTCCAGCAGAATGAGTTTCCATTGGGAAATGTTTTGTGTTATATAGCTGGAAGATTTTTGATCTGGTTCTGTGAGCCTTACAGCCAGGTTTGCTGTGGTCTGAGCAAGGAAATGTGGAGTTTAGAAATTCTTTACTTCTTAGCTCTGCCTGTAAATAGTTAGAGGTCAAGGACATGCTTGTGCAGTTTTTGTTGCAACAGGAATTTTAATAAAATAAGGTCTATTAAAAACTTGCATGAAAATAGATTTACATAAATAAATCTAGTTTATACTTTTTATAAAATAAGCTACATATTAGACATTTATAGCTTGCTACAGATGCAAATGGACCTCTGAAAGCAGTGTACTCCCTAATCCCACTGCTCAGGCTGTCAGTATTATCTTCACACTTCAGAAGTTGGTAAAACTTCACTTACTGTTTTTTCTAGGAGATTCACCAGAGAGAGTGTAAAGAACCTTTACAGAGCGTAAACAGTTGTTTTCTTATGGCTTTTTGATCTACTCAGTATTTGACTTTCACAAAGCATTTTAGCTCAGGACTCTTGTTAAATCTGTCTCTTTTTTTATTTTTTTTTTTGGTATTTTTTTGTAATAGAACCAAGAGTGATGGTAGTATCCTTGGTTGACACTGCTTGTCAAAGCAGCAGAGACTAATATATGACAAGAAACATGCCCGTTTTGATCCTGACAACTTGAGTAGGGTTTTGAAACTGAGTAATTGAATTGGTAGTAAACCCTGTCTTAGTTCTTCCAGTCTGCACTTGAATAGTGGATCCATGTAGCAGACATCTGATTGATGACAATCTACTTTATCACTAGACAAGAATTTAATGACAAAAAAAAAGGTGCAGTAAACAAATAAAGAAGCAAGAGATACAATACCAAAGCAAGTCTTTAACATTATGCTTAGTAATAGAGATTTTCCTTATCTATTCTAAGTCAATTAACTTCTACAGCCCATCATACCTGATGTGCCCTGGAGACTTCTTAGAGTTACATCTCCTTTTCTTTTTTTTTTCTTTTTTTTTTTTCTTTTTCTTTTTTTTTTTTTAAAGCAACCTGCTTTCTTTTTAGTGTAAAATAGAATGATCCAGCCTCGATCAGTCATCCTTTTACAAGACCTCATTTCTTTGTTATTTGTGATTTGGCACTGGGACATCACTGGTACTTTGACAGTGTGAAATAATATCTTTCTCTGTCCTTCCTAAGGTTTCTTAATTAACACTTTTATGGCATATCTGGATTGGATTATATTCCTGGCTTTAAGCTTTAAATTGCCTACCCCATTTTACAGCCTTTTTAAAAGATGGTGATATGACTTCAGAAAATATACTATGAGAAAGATTAGCAGCACGCAGTAATCTTAAAACTTGTAATATGTAGCTCACCAGAGGCTTTTCTTGGGAATATATGTGTGTATGTATATATGCAGATAAAACTTAGTCTTTTAGTCAATGTGCAAGGCTAGAAAACCAAAACTGCCTATGCTTTCACTCTCTTTCACTTACATTTCTTTAGGTTTGAAGGGATTTGGCAGACTTTCCATTGCAGGAGTCTAATGCTATGCTGTACACTCTGAGACTTATTTTAGGAAATACTAGACTATTTTTTGACACAATACCTGACTTTAAATGCAGTAGCTGTGCATCTGTTGCCTTTTGTTGGCTGTATCCGTCATGCCAATTGCTATTGCTCAGAAGAGGTACAATTTTAAGGAGACATTCCTGTTAGTCATGTCACTTTAATATTGATGTCTCTCTCAGACTGGGCCAAAAATCTGTGTTCTATATTCTATCAATGAAAAAAAATAATAAAGGAAACATAAAAATACACATCTTAGAAGAATGCCTCCATAAATTTTGGAAGCTGTGCTTAGGGGTAAAAGAAGTCTCTCCATGTTCTCTCTCACCCTCATTTCTCTTCTAGTCCCCAAAATAACTAATTAGACCTTTACAGGACATTGACTTTTCTTATATGTACAGATTTCTACCAGTCAGGATAGACTTCAAAAGAATCAGTGAAAATTCTTAGAACTGATGTGAGGCATGGAGAAAACTTGATTCTTGGTGTGTCCATTTTCCAGTCTTGTTCTTCGCTGTGGAAAAATCTCAAAAACATCCCTCTTTGATGCTTTGGGTTGGAAAATTGGTGTGTGTCAAACCGTTTGAAATGTTATAATTGTTCTGCAGAGCGTTTTTCTCCGATGCAAACATCAGTGAGAGAGTTAACCATGTCATCTGAGAAGTAGTCTGATGGTGAGACATTTTCCACCCTGGTGTCCAGTGTGGTGGAGGAGCTATAGATACCAGTTCAGAATTAGAAGCTTATTATACACTAGTCTTACTTGTCT
Organism: Calidris pugnax; assembly: GCF_001431845.1. Lineage (NCBI taxonomy): Eukaryota > Metazoa > Chordata > Aves > Charadriiformes > Scolopacidae > Calidris > Calidris pugnax. The sequence continues at coordinate 7,026,346 of NW_015090864.1, forward strand.
CATGTTACATATTTTTGGGCAAGACAATCGGGAGAATTTTTGGAATTTTTTTTTCTTCCCCAGATAATTCAGTTAGCCAAAGGGGTCCAGAGGAACAAGGGCTATTTTGTAAACCAAGGTTAGTTTTAATGGCTAATTTTAAAGTAGAGCTTGCTGCCCATTGAAACCCTGTGCGTGTTGGCCTTTGTCCTTCTGCAGATGAAGAGCTACTAGAATTGGGGGCTACTGCTTGTTATAGGCTAGGAGGGGGACCCAGGCGCTGTGCCAGTGAAGTGTGCTTGAGAGTAGGTTGTCAGACTGACTAGATGCCTGATTTTTACTGCTCCTTGTGTACTGATGAGAAGGGGAAGGAACTCTAGCTTCTCCTTTTTCTGCTGGTATATGTTTGCTCTTCAGTATGTGGCTCTTTTCTCCTAAATCTTGATGGATGTTTTGGCCAAAAGACGGCACTACACAGTACACCAGCTTCCAAGCCTGATGTGATGGGGTTAGTCAAAAGAGGTTATCTAAACTGTTTGTACATAGTAAGGTCCTTAGAGATGAATGTGTACATTTAAGATCTCTAAGAATAAAACTGAGATGATGATTAAAATATATCATTAAATTGGCTGATAATAAGAATGCGTCAGGGAAAGCTGGTGTCTTGCCAGCTGTGATGTCTACTAATTTGTTTCCAAAGCAGACTTTTTAGTTCTCTGAAAAGCTATTGAAAAATCTACTGCAGTGTAGGAGGAAGTTAAGGAAGGCTGGTCCTGTCAGTACATCCTAGAGTTTTTTCTTTGGAATCATTAATAAAAGCAAATAGACTTGATGCTTTCCCTGAGTTCTGCAAATACTACAGACTGTTACTGATGCAGTAGATCCACATAAGAACTCTTAGGAATTTATTTTAATGTTCAGAGTACTGATTGAATAGTAACCAGTTTCTCTTATGTTGACATTAGTTTACAGAATTATCTCTGATAACGTGCTAGTTCAGATTATGGAAAGAATCAGATTTTGTGGCCTAAAAGGGATCATTGTGACAACCTAATCAGAGCCTCTATGCATATTCAGATTATGGAAAGAATCGTAGATTTTGTAGCCTAAAAGGGATCGTTGTGACAACCTAATCAGAGCCTCTATGCATATAATCATTCTTGTGTGATGACCCCTAGTTTCCTTGGGTAAGTACTTTGCTTCACAGAAACTGCCTCAGTTACTGTGTCTTTCTGTGTATCTCAAAGAAAAATACTTGTCCAGAACTGAATGAAGTAAGGACTTCTTAGGAAGCACAGAAATTTCATAGAATCCTAGAATGGTTTGTGTTGACAGGGACCATTAAAGGTCATCTAGCCCAAACTGCCTTCCATCGACAGGGACATCTTTCACTAAATCAGGTTGCTCAAAGCCCCATCCAACTTGACCTTGAGCACTTCAAGTGATGGGGAATCTACAGCTTTTCTGGGCAACCTGTTCCAGTTATAAACATTTCCTTATGTCCAGTCTAAATCTACGCTCTTTCAGTTTGAAACCATTGCCCCTTGTCCTGTCACTATAGACTTTAGTAAAAAGTCTCTCTCCCTCTTTCTTATAATGTCCCTTTCTTTAAATATTGAAAGGCCTCAGTAAGGTCTCCCTGGAGCCTCCTCCAGTGCTGAGGACTCCAGAGCTGGACCAGTACTCCAGGTGGGGTCTCCCCAGGGTGGAGTAGAGGGGCAGAAATATAATCATTCTCATGTGATAACCCCTAGTTTCCTTGGGTAAGTACTTTGCTTCACAGAAACTGCCTCAGTTACTGTGTCTTTCTGTGTATCTCAAAGAAAAATACTTGTCCAGAACTGAATGAAGTAAGGACTTCTTAGGAAGCACAGAAATTTCATAGAATCCTAGAATGGTTTGTGTTGACAGGGACCATTAAAGGTCATCTAGCCCAAACTGCCTTCCATCGACAGGGACATCTTTCACTAAATCAGGTTGCTCAAAGCCCCATCCAACTTGACCTTGAGCACTTCAAGTGATGGGGAATCTACAGCTTTTCTGGGCAACCTGTTCCAGTTATAAACATTTCCTTATGTCTGGTCTAAATCTATGCTCTTTCAGTTTGAAACCATTGCCCCTTGTCCTGTCACTATAGACTTTAGTAAAAAGTCTCTCTCCCTCTTTCTTATAATGTCCCTTTCTTTAAATATTGAAAGGCCTCAGTAAGGTCTCCCTGGAGCCTCCTGGTCTAAATCTATGCTCTTTCAGTTTGAAACCATTGCCCCTTGTCCTGTCACTATAGACTTTAGTAAAAAGTCTCTCTCCCTCTTTCTTATAATGTCCCTTTCTTTAAATATTGAAAGGCCTCAGTAAGGTCTCCCTGGAGCCTCCTCCAGTGCTGAGGACTCCAGAGCTGGACCAGTACTCCAGGTGGGGTCTCCCCAGGGTGGAGTAGAGGGGCAGAATCTCTTCCCTCAAGCTGCTGGCCATGCTTCTTTTGATGCAGCCCAGGATATGATTTGCTTTCTGGGCTGCACATGCACATTGCTGGTTCATGTCCAGTTTTTCATCCACCAGTGTCCCCAGGTCCTTCTCAGCAGGGCTACTCTCAGTTCCTTCATCCTCCAGTCTATGTTGATCCTGGGGATTGCTGCAACCCAGGTGCAGGACCTTGCACTTGGTCTTGTTGAACTTCATGAGGTTTGCACAGGCCCACTTCTCAAGCCTGTCAAGGTCGTTCTGGATGGCATCAGAGTTACTAAAGGTTACGTGAGAGTAAGATCCAGTTAAAAAGCTGTTATAAATTGTAACCTTTCATCTTAAAATGCCAGCAAATGCTAGGTCTACTGTTTGGAAAGTTGTGAGTAGACACTGATCTCTGCATTCAAGACACAATTTTATTAGTGCTAGTAAATGGTGAACATCTACCTAAAGCAAAGCGTACTGTAGTATTAAGGGGAAGTCTATTTCCCAGGCGTAGCCAATGGGCAATTCTAGTTTGTCAGCTGATTTCTCCATGGCTCTGCTCTCCCAATTTCAGTTCTGTGCAGTTTTTTCCCAATTTTCCATGCAGTGGAAGGTTATGAACTTTTGAACACCAGACCTGTTTTTCACATTCTTTTCTGAATACCTTCTTGCAACTCTAACTTTGAAAAAGTTTCAAAGATGTGGTTTTGGTGTATGTACAGATCCACTTGTACTGCTTAAGGCAACATACCATTCTTGCATACCCAAACAGCTTTACTCAGCTGCCATTTGTCAACAGCACTTCTTTGCTCCAGGCTATTTTGGGTAGGATATGTCATTTAAAAACAGATCATTCTAACTACGTGATTATGCGAATATCTTTAGTCATGCATGCACTACACCTCCCTATTAATTAGGTACTTGTTCCTCCAAAGTGATTAACAAACTAATTTATTCTGCTAATTACCAGAGGATTTGACCCCTGACCTGGACAATTATCATAGATTTGAGGCAGGACAATGCTCCAGATTTCTTCTGTGACTAGCTGATTAGAGATCCTCTCAGATGTTGACAGTCTGCACAATCAGGGGAACAGTTCTCTCTTGAAATGGCTTTCCATCAATGGTGCACTATGTGAGGAACAGCAGGAGCTCTTTTATAGGGAGGGAGGCGAAGCATTTCCTTTGGAGTGCTTATCTTGATTGATGATCCACAGAAGTGTCCATGGCGTCCTCAGTTAACCCCAGCTCTGGAGCTCAGATTGATTTCCAAATGCTGGGGTTTCTGGGCTTACTTCCATTTTAAGCACTTCCTTTTTACTTCTCATCTAGGATTCCAGGATCTTCTGCTTATATGTGTGTAGAAGTAAGAAATTCTCCTTTATAGAAGTTGCCATAATGACTTCTCTTACAAGAAAGGGATTAGAGGTGTGGTTAGGCAGGTGGAATTCATCTGCTGTGAAAGTAATGAAACTCTTTTCCACCTGAAAAACGCTTCTGCCTTTTCTATTTATACTTGTAAGGGAGGATAATCTTGGTGATTATCAACACTGTGTATTTCCTCAGGTTCAACCTTCATGAAAGAGTTTAGCAACCAAAAAAGGGTCATGATATATGATTTGGCTCCCTAAAAACATACAGTTTGCCTGTGCCAGTTATCTTCCAGGGTAAAACACTATTTTGGAAGAGCACCTAAACTAGCTTTTACTTGATTGAGAATTAGATCCTTTACCCTTTTTATTCTTTAAAAGACAACTATGTTTGGAGAAAAACAAACTCGAAGTTATCTACTGTGACTTTCCTAGAGCCTTTAGAGGTGGAGTATCTTCTTGTATGTTTGCTCTTGGAGGGGTTCTAGGAAGGATAGTCTCAGCAATGCTGTCTTTTATGGTCCTGTGTTCCTGATATTGAATAGATGTGCCCCTATTTTGGGCATAGGCTTCTTCAGAGGATTCTCTGAGATCTACAGAGGCATGTTCTCTTTTGTGAGTTTTCTGTTCAAATCTTATGACTTCCAGGGTAACATTCTGAAACTGGAGAAGCTTTATGTCTGCAAAAATGAAATTTGTGTGTGGAAGGTGCCCACCTGAGCAATGATGTGCCACTGCTGACAATCTCTAGTATTTTACTATTGAATGTAAGCTTAGAATACTTAGCAGAATGTAAGTTTGGTTTAACATGTAGGTTGTTAGACTTATTGTTGGGGTAATTCTTCTATGAGCAGATAGATCCAGCCCAGGTGTAAAATACTGAAGTTCATTAAGGCTTTGTCTAGAGGTGGACTGATGTCTAAAACCAGCCTCAGATTCTCAATATTCCTTGCTTCGTGCTGCTGCATTCATGAACTGAGAAGTGTGACTCGCCAGGGGATGCAGTTGCAGCAACTAACTGGAAAACCCAGCATTTTGAGGAAGCTTGTCTGATTCTGTGAGCATTTTTTTAAAATGAGATGAATATACTCAGTCACTTCTATTGTTTTTAAACAGACTGCTGTATTCAGCAGCTTGCTGAAGAGCTTTTCATGTTACCTGTGTTTAAGAACTGCTGGATTGAGTTATAGATCAATCTAGTCCCAGCTGCAGCATTCTGCAGGGGTTCATCTGTCTTTCTGTGTTTATGGAAGCAAGTGGTGTTTTAAACAAATACATTCATGCCACTGCCATCAAAGGGACAATTTATAGGCACAAATGGAACCTAGAGGACAGTAGTAAATTACAAAATAACCCCAGAACATTAAGATATTGTAATCCCAAATCTGTTTTAATACTTCGGGCTGGCTTTATTCTCATTTAGAGTAGCATAAAAACAGGAGGAATAATGCTATTGAAGTCAGCAGGAGTGATGCTTGCTAAAATGAGAATAGAATCAGAGCATAATCAAGTGAGAAATGTGTAGTATAATGAAAATCATCTTAAAAATACCTGCTCTGACACATGATGGTTTGAAGACATTGAAGGTTTTTTGTGGAATTTTATCATTTCAAATATGTCTAGTTTCCACAGAATAGAAAGACTTGCAATCTCCCATGAGGACCTGAAAGCCAGACTGTGGACATTCTATCGTCTTCATCCACAGAAAAATCAAAACAAACAAGAAACAAAGCTCAACAACAAAAAAGAAGTACAGGGTAAAAGGGAACAAACCAAGATCAGCTCTGCCTTAGTCATTCCTGGGTGATACTAAACCATCCTTAGAAGGGTTTTCCCTCTCTTACTTTCTTAACTTGTACCATCTGCACTGCCCGCCACAGACACGACAATTTTTGCCACTTTCTTTATAACTGGCTGTTAAAAAGCCGTTAGGCTTTTTCTTATCCCTCTCAATTAAACAGTTACTTTTCCTTCTGTGCAAGCGTTTTCCCTTGTTTTTCTCCATGCTGCCTCCAAACTGATCTACATGTTGTGTCTCAAAATGGACACAGAACCCCAAATGCTGAGTCAAGTAAAAATCTTACTGGAAGCGTATTAAAAGCTTTTCTCTCCTTACTGATCCCAGCATAGTATTTGTATTTCCCAAAAGCATAATGTTATTGTCTTATACTGAGTTTAAGATTTGTTTTAATACAACATGCTTTCCCTCAGAACTTCCATCTATCTGGAAATTCCCCAACCCATATTTATGTACTTCATTATTCTCACTGAAATGTGCTTTCTTGTCTTCATTGCTTTTTTAATTATTATTATTTCTCCAGTTTGAAATCTGTCTAAATTTTGATACTGTGGTGTTGACTAGTACAATAGTGTGTTGGTCAGCTTATTCCAAAATAAGACACACCTATGCACTGTAATGAGCTGGAGAGATAGATGTTAGAGATGATGCACTTGCATTTGTTGACTTTGCGGTGGGTAGGAGGAGTACCTCTGTACCCTTGTCATGACAAAGTAGTTGCTGATTGCATAATGGCTGTAGATCTGTAAATCTGGTCTGTGATGTTCACATCACCTTTCCAAGCCAAACCTTAGCGATCCATTACTGTAAACTGCAGAGTAAAACAAGCAATCTGCTTGGCTCCTGATATAGAAGTATTCATCTCTTTGCAGAATTATACCCAGTCATGTTTTATAAATAATGAGATACTACGGCATTTTCCAAACATCTATTAATATCCAGGAGACACAAGTGCTAGTGATAAAAATCACTGCAGCATTACCAGTTCTTCACAGGGAGAATGTTGCTGTCATTCTCAGGCTGAAGGCAAAGCAGAAGAAGTGTATTTTTTTTCTGTAATGCTTTTACCCTCCAAAGAAATCAAGGTGAAATTAAACCCATCATAGCTGTGCTGAAAAGTAAAATTTACATGAGGAGAATATGAATGCAGTTTGCAGGCAGACTCTGTTTTCTGCCTCTCAGAAATACAATGAAAGTACAAACCAGCTGGCTGAGTATGGTTTGTGAGTGTTTTTGTAAAGCTGTAGGCAGGCCTGACAAGACTCACACATAAAATATAAGATCACACATCTGGCTTCCACCTCACACTACCAAGTCCCTTGGCTTGTGCATCTTGCATTTGAAGTACGCATGGTTTCTCCCCTGTGCTGTGACCCTGTAGGCTGCGTGCTCTCCAACAGCAGCGTGGCTTCATGGCTCTTTCCTTTCATTGGGCTGTGATGCATGGGGACATATCCACATCTAAATATCTCTATAGATTTAATCTTGGCTTCTCTGTGAACTTGATTCTGAGTATAACAGACACTGCCAAACAGTGGGTTTTCAGTGGCCTGCCAGCGAGAGTTTAAGTACATTGATGCTTGCCAACGCATGGAACAATTTTGGGATAGCTATACAGACACTGTTCTTTATTGCTTTTTCCGTATTAACTTAATCCACTGTGAAAGAGGATAAAACTAGAAAACAGTGCTTTTCTTATGAAAGAAGTTGATTGTAGTATAACCCTATCCTCTCCGTCTCCTTTGTTGCAGGGGCCCACTCTGTTCTTCCTTTTACATTCACTGGTGAGTGACTTCACACGTAGGTGAAGTCACAGGTATTCTCTAAGGATCCTTGCAGTTTTCACCACTTTCAAGTCAATTGGCCTGTGCATCCCAGTTTCAAAACTGAGTTAATGGTTGACAGTCAAAGGCATTTGTGTTTGCAAGTCAGATACGGAACTGAGGCCAGATATCCTAGGTAGCCTGGGGGTTTGCAGACATTTACAATGAGTACTTTTTCACATTCTTATGTGTTTGCAGTGCCTTTATTTATGTATATACTACAGAAGAGATTATGCATGCAGTTAAGAAACCATACTTGGTTTATTTTGATTTTGGCATTTTTGAAAAATGGTTTAATACACATAGAAATGTTGCACAGAGGGTGCTGGCTGGATTCAATGCAGGTTAGACTCCAAGCATACCTCTTGTTTAATTGCTGTGATGTCTCCTTTGCTGTGTCCTAAGGCTGGAAGTTTCCCCCTATTTACCTAAATCTCCCCAAAAGTATTAGAATATGTGGTTATTGAGGGACACTCAGTCTCAGCTCTGTCTTGTCCTTCTGTTGCCACAATGCCGTAATAGCTACATATAACAGTCTTTAATACCTTTTTCTTCGCAGTATTTTTATGACAGGGCAGTGTTATGGTCCACTTAGGAGACTGACAGACACAGGGCAGGATTAATTCACGATTAATTCAGGATTCCTGATGAAATATAGACATATGCAGAGTAAACGCCTTACATCTGAGCTGGTCATCCTGGTTTCCTGCTAAAATTTATGGGGATCTAGTGAGTGAACTTCACTGAGGCTTGCCCAGAGTTTATCTCTGTATGAAATAGATGCTGATAGAGATAAAATTACTTCTAATCTGAAGTGGTTATTACTTACAAAAGGAGCCTATGTAACTACAGCTTAGCTAAAAATATTTAAATTTTAAGTGGTTAAAGGTGTGAAAGAAAGCTCAGCTCATACACTGAGGGTATAGCATGGCCAACAGCTCAGGTGATAAGAAAACAGTGAGTTAACTGTGGACTCCATACTTGGTTTCTGGGGAAAGTCTGACATACTGTTGACTTGAATTCTCCTCTGTCATTGTTGGGTTTTTTTTGTGTGACCTAACAGAAATAATTGAAGTGTAGGTTGAAAACGGGCAACTGTGGTGCATTGGAGCTGTATAACTATGTGTCCATCTAAATATCACAAAAGAGAAGTTTCACTGTACAGGAAAAAAATCCATGAAAAAGAATGCATGTTTAGGTAGTGTACTTTACACTGGCCTATCTGTCCTGTTCCCACTACAGAGGACAATCTAGAAGGGGAAAATTTGTGCTGTTGTATTGAAACGCAGGAATTTTGTGCTTGCTGAATGGTTTATTGCATGCTGTTAGTGAAGGTATATGAAGAAGGAAGACTTACCGTGTTGTTATCTGGAAACTCTAAGGCTGGTACTCAGTATTGATTTAGTCATTGTCCACAAGAACACTAAGAATTATACCTGCTGTGGTTGTTATGCTTTCATCATAAAGCCTTTATTGAGCAGCCTTGGCCAGTAATACTAATGGATGAAGCACTATTAAGCTCACTGCTCTTGTAGGTCGAATGAAGTCTCAAAATTTAGTAGATGTTCAGTGTTTCCTTTCTCTGTCAGTGATTCTGCTGAAGTTTTTCCTGGCACATGTTGCAACAACTAAATTGTGTGAAAAATCTCATTCTTCAAATGATGGGGGTTCAAAGACTCATGAGGAACCTGAATTGGCAGTTACTGGAGGCATTAGGAGCTCTCACATACACTGAGACAGGATCTCAACCTCTTTTCCTACCCCTGAGAACATAATCAAGGTAGGGACTTGAGCAGAGTTTCTGATATTAGCACTGTGGTATCAGCTACTTTATTGTAAATACTGTTTTTCATCATAGTTTTCAGAGTGTGGGAAAACCACTTGCTAGTAGTTGTAAACGGAAAAACTAATGGGCCAGATAATTGCGTAACTGTGTCATCCGGCATTATTAACAAGTGTTTTTAAAAGCTCAAAATTTCCTGTGGATCTAATGAAAACTCCAGGTCAGCAGACCCTACTCCAGTATAGTTACCTTTGATTTCATTGGAATCAGATCTCAGCATAGCCAGATACCTAATTCATCTTGTCAACTTCTTTATTTGCACATAGAAGCTTTCTTCCTTTCAATGTTTTGCTCTCTGTTTTGTCAAAAGTAAGCATTGATAAAGAATGCCCAGAAAGCAGGGCTGCTTCTAGTTGGAAAATGTATCCACCTGAGGGAGTGGATAGATGCAGAGGACTGTAGATGGTATTTCTGGTGGCGGTACAGCCCATTGACTTGTAGTTAATTGCTAGGAAAAGTCTTGGGTCCTTACAGTTGTTGATCCTTAGGAAAGCTACTGAGCTTTTAATGTAAGTGAAAATTTGAGTTCGGAATATCTTAAAGATAGAGATCCTTAATGTGTTCTTTTCTGCTTTAAATTTCTAAAGAAATCTTCCTATTCCATGTAATTTTATTTCTTATATACCAAAAAAAAGTCTGTTTGTTTCAGAAAAGTTTGGAATATGGAACTGTAGAATTAATTTCTTAAGGACATATGTTATTAGTCTACTGTCAGAAGCGTTTTCCCTAAGATTGAAATGTCAGCATTACAGTATATTAATTTAAATAGCCACTTGTTATTCAATGTTCTTCCCGACTCAGTTGAACACTGTGTTTATCTGCATATGAGAGCATGTGTGTGCTGTCTAGTACATTCATAAATAATCTTGGAATTACAGCATCAGCATCCGCCTCTTGATGAAATAGCCACAAACATTTCCTTCACTACGGACATTTTGAATGCAAGCAACCCTGCTTTACTCTGTGGGTTTTTTCAATCTTGCCTTGTCTTATGTGGAGAAATTTCCTGAGAAGAAGCATCTGTTGTGAATAACATCATTTATGGATAGTGTGAACTGAGACCTATAGAAGTAGTACAAACAGAAATCAGCAAAAAAAAAGATGCAAAATAAGAGTACTGAGGGTAAAAAAGTGCTTGATTATATTCTGTAAAGACTTTGCATTTTAGGCATGTGCAGAGTTTACATTTTTGCCAGCTTCACTTGTTGAGGATTTTATTTTCTCAAGAACAACTTATTAAAACATAATTAAGCATCATATTTGAAGAATCATTGGGACTGAGAGCCCTTTAAGATGTTAGCAAAGGGCAATCTATCATGATGCTTGTAAATCATAAATTTAATATAAATGTGTGTATAGGAACAGAGAGAGGTCTGAGACAGGGAGGTAAAAAAATAAATTAATGGCCTTAAGTCTAGCAAATCAAAATTCTCAAATGAAATTAGTCTCTGACCTTTTACTACCTTTGGACCATGCTCCAAAGTTTTAGTGGACAACTTAATGGCAAGAGTTTTTCTGTCTTCATTGTAGGCTTCCTCCTGCCTATGTTTGAGAGATGCCACAGAAGCATAATGAAGGCATTTTTCTATTCTTGGAAGTCGATGATGAACCTTGTAGTCATTCCCATACTTCTTTCAGTGGAGAATTTCATGCACACAGAGAGGAATAAATCTCCTTTATGCTTTCATAGCCTTATGGCTTCATACTTCAGGAGATGAGGTGACCTACTTAGGGGAAAAAAAAAAAGATGGTAAAAGAGAAGCAAAGGACAAAGGAGCAATAACCTAGTGTGGATTCTTGAAGAATTGTAGCAGAATAAACTGATGATTTTGTTTTCTGGAGATGTGATTCAACTTGCTTTCTGCCTGGGGCTCCTCAAAGCTTTGGTTGCAGAGATCCTATGGAAAGTGAATGCATTTCAAGATGCCAAACTGTTTTGATTAGCAGGCAGTGTGACAGAGTGGACAGAGGAGAGATTTCTGTGTTTGGAGGGAAACAGAGCTTTAGTCTTAGCTTCGCAACTGATTTTGCTGTGTGTGTGTTAGTTCTCTCTGTTTCTTTTCTCACCTCCTGTCTGGCTTGCCTCTGAAGACAGCAAGCTCTTCAGAGCCAAAATTGGCTTACACTGTATGTTTATATGTTGTCTGGCACACTGAGATTCAGATAACAGTTGGGGTTTCTACATGCTGCTGGAATATAAATAATAAACCTCCTTTTCCTTTCACTAATTCCAACTCTGCATCTCTTGATATTTCCCTACTTGTGCTCAGTTATTTGACGAGATTGCTGAGACATTTTGAGAAATGCATGCAGTCCTTGCTTACCAGTTATCCTACTGATGGCAGAACAGAACCCCAGTGACTGCAGCTGAGCTTGGGATGGAGCATTACAGAAATAAAGTTGAAATCCCAAATGGCCTTCCAGTAGTGACAGGTGCAGGAATGATGATGACTTTTCTGTACATGTGATGCAGTTTGTTTTGTGCACATTGAACTGATGTAAGGAGCAATTGTTTTGGCCAAATGCAGCATCCCCTTGCTGAAACGTTACTCACATCACACAATATTCACAAACATCCCAAAAGATGTGTCAGATCTTTGCCAGTAAATCTCACAAAAGCTCCACATCTCTGAAATCTTGCCACTCCTTGTTTTTGTGCTAGCTCTGCTTCAGCATAAATGGTCTAGTTGCTTCTTTCCCTGGAAGTCCTTCAGAATGAGCTTCACCATGTAATTCCTGTAGGGCTGCTCGTAAACTATATACCTGGAGACTGTAAAAATTTGACAATCATGCTGTGAAGGAAACTCCCTGGCTCCATGGAGGAGAGTGTTTCTTGGGATCCACTAGATCAACACAACTTTTGCTCTCTAAAATTACCAACTTAAAGGATATTCATTTTAGGCATTCAGTTCAGGTGCCTTAGGCAGGAACCTGGGATCTCTATAGTCAGTGGAGAGGAAGATACCTTTCCAGAATGATTTCAGACCTTGTAAATTTTAAGGATGAGTATTACCTCCATTGACTGAAGACCCCAACTGTACATAGTAAGTATCATTTTTTAGTTGTTTCCCTTGTGGTTTTTTTTTTCCCAGTTTTCCAAGAACGTGAGGCATTTGCAGTCATGCTTGTGTTTTTCTGTCTTATTTTCCCTGTTCCAGTAATTTTAAAAACAACTCCAGCAAAGCTATCTGAGGATAGAAGTCTATATTGCCACAATTTTCTTTGAAAATAGGTAATCAGATAAGAAAAGATGCAATTTATAGACCCTTGAAGGAAGACAGCAGGGTAGTTTTTTGTCTTATCAAGCACTAGAAGTCTTATAAAGAAAAGGCTGTTATGAAATGCCCCACCTGCAGGACAAACTTCAGTTGGAGCTGACACCTCATTAGACACTAGAGAATCTAACCATTAGCTGTGTCTTGATAGAAAAGTTTGCTTCGCTAGTTGTGCTGCACTACAAAAATACTTTTTTTTTTTATCATCAACTTTTATTGTTTGCTTTTAGGCCAGTTATTTGTTATGTGACTGGCAAATTCAAGTACTGCAATCAGCAAGCAGCAGTGCAAAATACCACTGTGCTGTGAACGACTCACATTGCTGTGTACTCATTAGAACATCACCAAAGACATATATTAATATACAATGAAATGCTTCAGGAGACAGAAATGCAACTGAAGCAATATTTTCCTCCATACATGATCCCATCGACGCCAGTAGGATTGTCTGAAGTTTAAATTAGCATATAACCTGACCTCAGCTGTTTAACATTAAGCAGTAGGGACAAATCTATTTCCATTAATCATGGCGATGGTGAATGTAAAACATCTGCATTAAGTCATTGTGCTAATCTGAGAAAGCAAAGGTTGCTGCTCTGATTTGAGACAGTAAGAAATAGGAAGGAAATCTGAAGTAAGGAAATGGGCAAAATGGTATCAAAAATTGCTTTCATGCAACCCTTTTTGTGCTGCATTAGTTTTTTACATTGATTTGGTATACTGGAAAAGAATAGTGCCCACTTAATAGAAGTTTGTAGCATTCATATTATATGAATAGGTCACTGAAGTTAAGGATTCTTCTGTCCTTTAGACATATATAGAAGGTTATTACTTTCCCAGTGCATATTTGCTTTTCAAATAGTAGGAAGAAATTTGGTTATTGCAGATGGTGAGTCCATTTAGACTCATAGCAATGCTCAGTTTTTAATGTAGGGGCTTGGGCAGGGAAGCTAAGCAATGAAATTGTGAACTTCTCCCTCTTCTGGGTCATCATCAGGAAGCAGATTTTGGAAAGATCAAAATCTATTTTGTAGTTGCAATATGCCATATATTTACTGAATTGTAGCGCACTAGTGAAATGACCGGTGGTGCTTTGAAATGTCTGTGGTACTCACTTGTGCCAGAGTCATGGAAGAAGTGTACGGGCAAAATTCAGAGTGCAGGAAGAGAGTGAAATTGCCCCATTGTATAAATAGAAACACTTACTGAAATATCAAAAGACTGCTCATTTAAACAGCATGCTGTGGCTGTACTTCCTATACAAATAAACAAGAAACTTGGCTCCTCACATATAAATAGTCCCAGGAATGAACACTGTATCTAACGAATGTTCTACTGTACTACTATCTGGGGTTAATTTGCCAGTCAATTCTTCTTTCGCTACGCAGAGACCTGGTGTCTCTGGAGACTGTGAAAAGACTGTGATTATCTTTAGCAGACTTTGGATTAAGCCTGGGTTCTAGTTTTAGACTGTCAAGAGTTTGGAAGCTCTGCATGTCTCCTGCCTGGACTGACATGACTTTGTCCTGCCAGTGCTCTGTGTGTGTGTGCCTACATATGTATATAAGCTCTGGCATTTTCTGGCATTTTCAGAAGTGCTTCTGGAGTGCTGGAAGTCAGCTTCTCTCTCTGGTCAAGTTTGGGTATGAATGAAGGTGAGCTGGGCGAAACTTCAGCAATACTGAGGTCATAAGGCTGGGATGAGGAAGCAGACAGATAAAACAGCATAGGTATTATGTGTACCTTAGAAGGAATTGCATCTAATCCCCTTCAGACAGTGTGTGCAGACCATTCTTGTCAGCTGCCTTGTCCATGCCTGGTCAGCTGTGGCCAGATAATTATCATACTGTCCCAGGCCAGCTATGGAGATGCACAGATTTTCCTTCTGAGAGAAACATTTTGCTTGGTATGGCCAGCCCAGGATCTTTGCTGGCCATTTTTAGGTCATGGGTGGTGCATAAAATGCCAATTATTATCTATTGTGCCTGGAGCTGGTCCAGCACAAGAATCATGGTTGCATCATCAAGCTGAGATCAGCAGGGTGCCTGACCTGTATGCCCATTAAAAGCTAAGGCAATTAGCTGAATGTTCTCCAGGAATCTGGAATGTGTTTCTAATCGCAGATCTGAAATAGCCCATATTTAAAGAATTAGAGTAAATTGGAAAAGACAGAGAGGGCTTTGGTTTTCTTCCCCCTACACTGAAGCAAGTGATAGCTGTGAAAGTGGCTAGCTGACTGGGTTTCTGTAAAACTGATTACTTTAAAGCTGTTGAAATTGTATTGAGTGGTTAATGATGTTAGGGCACTGAGAACCACGGAGAGGCAAATTTGTTAATCATTTTAAATCTAAATAAACAAATAAGTTGTCACAGTGCATGCAGTGTTTCCATTCTATTCTTGATAAATTACCCTTTCCTCCAGAACTCCCCTTTGTTCAGAGCTGCAGACAGAAAGCATCTCATTAAGTTGGTTTGATGATTTTAAGAAATCAACGTGAATCATTCTGTACTTCCTCAGCTCACCAGTAATTCTAGAAACAGGAAAGTAGCTGGGCGTAGGAACACTGGTTCTGTATTCCTGCCTTCCCAAGCTACGCTGTCCTGGGTTGGAGAACCTTCTGGCCGTACTGTGTGGAGACACAATCTGGAAGCAAGAACATGTGGTGCTTCTTGTACAAGCAGAGTGAGAGAGGTGTGCCACATGCTGTTAGCTACATAACCTCCTCATCTGCTTCCTAAAGACCCAGAGTCCCTGAGAGAAGAAGGGAGAAGCCTATCTCTTCTCTGTCCTTGTACTGATACACAGTAAATCAGAATTGCTGTCTGTAAGGGTGAAGTACATATATCTTCCTCTGCTATGCCCTGAAGCTTGGCAGAGCTCTGGAAGAGGTAGGTAGATGGCAGACCACAATGGGCAGTGCTTTCTTTACACACAGCATCATCAGTGTGTGGCTTTTTGCCCAGCAAGCAGCTTTCTCTGATATACCCAAACACAAGCTCAAAACCAAAAGGTCCCAAAGCAGGACATCAATAAGCACTTGTATCTAAACAGGGTAGCATGGGCAACATCCCTTCAGAGCATGGAAAGATGTCTTCTAAAGGGAAATGAGGTAGGGCTCTACTTGGGGTAGCAAGAATAAAAGGATGGATTAGTTTCAGCTGTTTTTTCTAGGGGTCCTGAATTAAAACACAGTGTTGTTGATAAGTTTTCATTCTACTTTGCGTGTTTTCTCTCCCCCTGAAGAGCAAAAGAAATTACTAAATATTGAGAAGTAGTCAAGCTTTATCTTTAACAGAATAGAGAATTATAGAGCTGGAGAAAGCCAGGAGTGAAAGAAGGACTGTACTTTTCAAAGAGTAAAGGTAAGGGTACTGGTTCATGAGGTGATTGTCCAGAGTGTTACCACCATAGTATAAAGTTGTAGCCCCAATCTTGCAAAGATTTCTTTGCAGACTGAACAACATTTCTTACAGGACTGGGCTGTATGATCACATTATTAGGATCACCTGTTTCAAAGGATGAGCATTTCCAACTTCAGGTGCAATCCTGCTACTGCTGAACTCAGTGAGAACTTTGAAGGTGCTTTGCTGCTTCAGGATAGATGCTTGAGTAAAGGCTATAATGCACAAACACATGTTTTCCTGCAAAAATTGGGTGGCAGATTGCAGTTCTGGAGTGTGTTCTAGCTTCTCTCCTCCCCTCCCCTCCAGCTGTTAATTATTCTTCTGGTTTAGATCTTAAGGGAGGAATTATTTATCTTTTGCTATTTGTGTTTCAGTGAAACATTAACAATCTCTTACTAATTGCCTGTGCTAATTATCTCAACAGTAGCAGCATTCCTGCTCGTCTAGTGAAGCCATGAAGGGAGAATACGGAGCAGGAATAATGAAGTAGCTTTGTTGTCCCCTTTCTTTGCAGGCTGCAGAGAAGTAGAGTAAAAGCATGGTAGAACCTGGTCCTGCTATGCATAAAATGCAGTGCTCAAGACCTTCCCATGGGAGGGCAGAGGTTTTGAAATGCTTCTGTGGAGAAGTTTGGGGTGTTTTGCAGTATGCCATAATTGAGTGTTTACACAGCTGTCACTCTCTCCTGTGTACATTGACACAAAGCAACCACATGCTCCTTTGAATAGAATATTTCAGCCCAAACATTTGAATGTTTTAAAAACATTTGTGCATAGCAAACCACAGTGGTTTAATATGAGTGACAAGCATTCCTCATTTGTAATGAGTACTTACGGGCATTTGTTATGATACCAGTTATTTACAGAAGGAAAATTAGAAATGTTACCCAGCATGTTACTGGTATAATTAAACTGAATGAAATACAAGGTAGGAGTGTGCAGTAAATAATAAAATTATTTATTGAAAAAATTAAGGGCTGCTAACACTTACCTAATACAAAAGATTTTGCAATGGCAGATTAAATAAAGATGCCTTTTTTGTAGTGCTGTTTTCTACAAAACATAAATCCTTTTTGTTAAATAAGATGACTGAAAGAAAGCACAGAGTTATGGAAATACATGACTGATGAAGAGAAGGTGATATGAGTTATTCTAATGTAAAAGGCTGTCTCACATCTCTAATGCTGACCTTTTCCCAGTGAAATGCTTTTACAGAGTTACAAGTTACTTGTTAATAATTTCACTATCCTGATCTTTGGGTTCACAACTCTTAGCTTGAATATGTATTTTAAAGTAATTGTGACCATTTTTTGAGAGACAAGAGTCTGATCATTTTTCATATGTAGACATAACTAGGACAAATGCCTGTCCTTGGCATCCAGGTGCTGTCCTACCATTAATCTTCACAGCCCCCTCTGGGGTAGGTGGAGATTATTATGCATGCATTTTCTACCTGGGGTAACTTAAACAGAATTAGAGCAGCTTGCCCAAAATTTAATCCTGGTCTGGCTGAAGTTAATAGGAGGTAAATGCATCATTTCGCTAGAGGCATAATTTCTCCCATAGTAGAGATGGAAGTCAGTAATCAGGAATTCCTGTCTGTGCATCCAACCGCCAAATCACTTGGCTGTCGCCTGTTTGCTGACTCTTCCTGTATGTGTAGGCCAAGCTAGAGCTCCACATAAACCTGTGTGAGATGGACTCATGTTTTAAATGAGGCCAAGATGGTATTCTACCACCTTCTGCTATTTTTGTCTTCTAAAAAAGTCCTCACAGCATTTCTCGAACTTGTAAAAATTATACCTTTTATTTTGCTCATTGGAAATGTTCATCTGGTATTTGTGACCTTGATATAGGGAAGTGGGTAGGTCTTGTGCTAATGTTAATCATGTCTGAAGGCATTTATAAAGGTATTTAAAAGGTTACCATTCTCACAGGAATAATCAGGGCACTGTCTGCAAAGTAATGAAAATTTAAAAATAACTAGTTGAACAATGCAATGTAGAAATGAATAGGCTGTAGAAAAACCCACATAATGTCAGGATTGTCTGCCTATTTCTAATACACTTTTTATAAAGAAAGGGCATATTGACATATTCGCTCTAATTTCAGATGGCCTAATAAAACAATGTCTTGCTACATAGGCCTAGGGTTTACATCTACAGTAAAACGTTAAAATGTCTACAGGAGCTTTTGCTCTCTTTTTCTAATGCTGAGTATTGGAATATAGGGGCCAAATTACTCCACTCTATTAGAGGGCTAAGGCCAAAGAAGAACTGTGTATCATTTGCAGAATGAATTTCTGGCTCTCGCACACTTCTCTGATAAATTCACCTCCATGTCATTGCTTTTACTTGGTCTTCCTTTGCTAGGAAAGTGAGGTGGAAGCATTTGTTGAGCTGTGCGTATGTAATGCACAAAGACATTCACTGGGGTTAAATCAGTCTTCTTTTAAAATTGAGTCAGTTCCTTACCTGTGTGAATACAGCCCTGGGAAATGCATGTTGTGGATCATGGGCAGTATCAACTTCAGCAGCAGCATGTTGTTGAAGAGTCACCTAAGGGAGAGGACATGGAAGGAGGCTGAGACTCTACTTTTCATTGCAAAGGACTACTCCTAGTACTTACCTGTTCATAGATGATATTAACCCTTGCACCAGGGCAGTGTTACTCTTCTAGCTGATTGCAGTACTTTGACTTCAAGACCAAGGTCCAGGTAATCAACATCTTTTTCAATAGTTTAGAAAGCCTTTCAACCTACCATGTTCTAGTGGGCACCCAGCAAAGAGATGAGAGCCGAAAAGAACTCAGGTTTCATGGCTTCAAAAACTTTGCTGTTCTGAATTGGGATGAGTAATCAATCTTGGAAATGTCTGTTCTGTGCAAGCCAAAGAATAAAAATAGTTTGGGTCAACTAAAATGATTTATTTTCATTTCAGACCTTTTTTTTTTTTTTTTTATTTTGCATTGGGATTTCAAAATCACTTCATTTTTGGAAATAAGTTTGTGTTATTTTCAGTCTGAAAGTGGACCATTTATATCTTCTAACCTTAAGCAATAAATCCCCCTTCACAAATATCTTTGAACTGGGAATTTTCTTTTAAACCAGACCTTTTTCTATGTGCAGTTTTAACTTAGATGGATCAGCATTTTTTTTCTTTTTTTTTTTTAAGAGTATCATCAAATAGTTCCTGACTAGCTCTCTTGAGTGTCCGATTAGAGTCAGATAAAAGAACTAGAATTGGACATGCTTTCCAGACAAGAGCTCATTTTTTGTGCAGTCACTATGCTTTCTCATATATAGTGATTTCATAAGTTTCTTTTAACTTCATTATCATCTGTTCTTTTTAAAATGTTTTATATCCTCGTGAGCAAGTAACATTTTTATGATAAAAGGGAGGTTGTACAAAATAGGAGAATCCTAAATAATGTTTGACTCAGACTCTCCATTTAGGTTACTGTGGCTTTTTTGAACCATTTTCTATTGTATTTTGGTATTGCTTTGTGTTTTACTGACTGTTCAATATATTTCCCACAGAGACATCTACCTAAAGCAAAGCGTACTGTAGTATTAAGGGGAAGTCTATTTCCCAGGCGTAGCCAATGGGCAATTCTAGTTTGTCAGCTGATTTCTCCATGGCTCTGCTCTCCCAATTTCAGTTCTGTGCAGTTTTTTCCCAATTTTCCATGCAGTGGAAGGTTATGAACTTTTGAACACCAGACCTGTTTTTCACATTCTTTTCTGAATACCTTCTTGCAACTCTAACTTTGAAAAAGTTTCAAAGATGTGGTTTTGGTGTATGTACAGATCCACTTGTACTGCTTAAGGCAACATACCATTCTTGCATACCCAAACAGCTTTACTCAGCTGCCATTTGTCAACAGCACTTCTTTGCTCCAGGCTATTTTGGGTAGGATATGTCATTTAAAAACAGATCATTCTAACTACGTGATTATGCGAATATCTTTAGTCATGCATGCACTACACCTCCCTATTAATTAGGTACTTGTTCCTCCAAAGTGATTAACAAACTAATTTATTCTGCTAATTACCAGAGGATTTGACCCCTGACCTGGACAATTATCATAGATTTGAGGCAGGACAATGCTCCAGATTTCTTCTGTGACTAGCTGATTAGAGATCCTCTCAGCTGTTGACAGTCTGCACAATCAGGGGAACAGTTCTCTCTTGAAATGGCTTTCCATCAATGGTGCACTATGTGAGGAACAGCAGGAGCTCTTTTATAGGGAGGGAGGCGAAGCATTTCCTTTGGAGTGCTTATCTTGATTGATGATCCACAGAAGTGTCCATGGCGTCCTCAGTTAACCCCAGCTCTGGAGCTCAGATTGATTTCCAAATGCTGGGGTTTCTGGGCTTACTTCCATTTTAAGCACTTCCTTTTTACTTCTCATCTAGGATTCCAGGATCTTCTGCTTATATGTGTGTAGAAGTAAGAAATTCTCCTTTATAGAAGTTGCCATAATGACTTCTCTTACAAGAAAGGGATTAGAGGTGTGGTTAGGCAGGTGGAATTCATCTGCTGTGAAAGTAATGAAACTCTTTTCCACCTGAAAAACACTTCTGCCTTTTCTATTTATACTTGTAAGGGAGGATAATCTTGGTGATTATCAGCACTGTGTATTTCCTCAGGTTGAACCTTCGTGAAAGAGTTTAGCAACCAAAAAAGGGTTATGACATATGATTTGATGTCTCCTGGCTCCCTAAAAACATACAGTTTGCCTCTGCCTGTTATCTTCCAGAGTAAAACACTATCTTGGAAGAGCACCTAAACTTGATTGAGAATTAGACCCTTTACCCTTTTTATTCTTTAAAATACAACTGTTTGGAGAAAAACAAGCTAGAATTTATCTACTGTGACTTTCCTAGAGCCTTTAGAGGTGGAGTATCTTCTTGTATGTTTGCTCTTGGAGGGGCTCTAGGAAGGACAGTCTCAGCAATGCTGTCTTTTATGGTCCTGTGTTCCTGATATTGAATAGATGTGCCCCTGTTTTGGGCATAGGCTTCTTCAGAGGATTCTCTGAGATCTACAGAGGCATGTTCTCATTCGTGAGTTTTCTGTTCAAATCTTATGACTTCCAGTGTAACATTCTGAAACTGGAGAAGCTTTATGTCTGCAAAAATGAAATTTGTGTGTGGAAGGTGCCCACCTGAGCAATGATGTGCCACTGCTGACAATCTCTAGTATTTTACTATTGAATGTAAGCTTAGAATACTTAGCAGAATGTAAGTTTGGTTTAACATGTAGGTTGTTAGACTTATTGTTGGGGTAATTCTTCTATGAGCAGATAGATCCAGCCCAGGTGTAAAATACTGAAGTTCATTAAGGCTTTGTCTAGAGGTGGACTGATGTCTAAAACCAGCCTCAGATTCTCAATATTCCTTGCTTCGTGCTGCTGCATTCATGAACTGAGAAGTGTGACTCGCCAGGGGATGCAGTTGCAGCAACTAACTGGAAAACCCAGCATTTTGAGGAAGCTTGTCTGATTCTGTGAGCATTTTTTTAAAATGAGATGAATATACTCAGTCACTTCTATTGTTTTTAAACAGACTGCTGTATTCAGCAGCTTGCTGAAGAGCTTTTCATGTTACCTGTGTTTAAGAACTGCTGGATTGAGTTATAGATCAATCTAGTCCCAGCTGCAGCATTCTGCAGGGGTTCATCTGTCTTTCTCTGTTTATGG
The DNA here is from genome assembly GCF_001431845.1 of Calidris pugnax. Taxonomy (NCBI): domain Eukaryota; kingdom Metazoa; phylum Chordata; class Aves; order Charadriiformes; family Scolopacidae; genus Calidris; species Calidris pugnax. Next base: position 7,047,988 of record NW_015090864.1, read on the forward strand.
AAGCAAGTGGTGTTTTAAACAAATACATTCATGCCACTGCCATCAAAGGGACAATTTATAGGCACAAATGGAACCTAGAAGACAGTAGTAAATTGCAAAATAACCCCAGAACATTAAGATATTGTAATCCCAAATCTGTTTTAATACTTCGGGCTGGCTTTATTCTCATTTAGAGTAGCATAAAAACAGGAGGAATAATGCTATTGAAGTCAGCAGGAGTGATGCTTGCTAAAATGAGAATAGAATCAGAGCATAATCAAGTGAGAAATGTGTAGTATAATGAAAATCATCTTAAAAATACCTGCTCTGACACATGATGGTTTGAAGACATTGAAGGTTTTTTGTGGAATTTTATCATTTCAAATATGTCTAGTTTCCACAGAATAGAAAGACTTGCAATCTCCCATGAGGACCTGAAAGCCAGACTGTGGACATTCTATCGTCTTCATCCACAGAAAAATCAAAACAAACAAGAAACAAAGCTCAACAACAAAAAAGTACAGGGTAAAAGGGAACAAACCAAGATCAGCTCTGCCTTAGTCATTCCTGGGTGATACTAAACCATCCTTAGAAGGGTTTTCCCTCTCTTACTTTCTTAACTTGTACCATCTGCACTGCCCGCCACAGACACGACAATTTTTGCCACTTTCTTTATAACTGGCTGTTAAAAAGCTCTCAATTAAACAGTTACTTTTCCTTCTGTGCAAGCGTTTTCCCTTGTTTTTCTCCATGCTGCCTCCAAACTGATCTACATGTTGTGTCTCAAAATGGACACAGAACCCCAAATGCTGAGTCAAGTAAAAATCTTACTGGAAGCGTATTAAAAGCTTTTCTCTCCTTACTGATCCCAGCATAGTATTTGTATTTCCCAAAAGCATAATGTTATTGTCTTATACTGAGTTTAAGATTTGTTTTAATACAACATGCTTTCCCTCAGAACTTCCATCTATCTGGAAATTCCCCAACCCATATTTATGTACTTCATTATTCTCACTGAAATGTGCTTTCTTGTCTTCATTGCTTTTTTAATTATTATTATTTCTCCAGTTTGAAATCTGTCTAAATTTTGATACTGTGGTGTTGACTAGTACAATAGTGTGTTGGTCAGCTTATTCCAAAATAAGACACACCTATGCACTGTAATGAGCTGGAGAGATAGATGTTAGAGATGATGCACTTGCATTTGTTGACTTTGCGGTGGGTAGGAGGAGTACCTCTGTACCCTTGTCATGACAAAGTAGTTGCTGATTGCATAATGGCTTTAAGTTTATTCCTCACAAATGTGATGTTCACCTATTTTCTTTAAATGGAGACCTGCTTCTCCTTATCTTGCAACGGGCCTCAGAACACACTTCATTAGAAAAGCATTCTGTTTTACATACAGAAAATGGCAAGATGGAGTATATTGAGGGCTCTTCCCTCACTTTGTTTCAAAGATGCTCTGCTGGTGTTAGTACCTGAAAACAGTCACATTATTATAGAGTCTGGTGTTGAGTTCCCTCTTGGGACACCAATGAACTGAGTGTTACAGTGTCACAGCACATTTTCCCGACTCTTCAGTATTCTTCAAGTGATAATACCTTTTTGTAAAGGAAGCAATTTGCCTCAGGCTGACCACATAAGCCTGGAACAACTGGAAAGCCCACAGGCCACAGGCCTGGTCTTGAAGGTGTATAAAATTATGTAATACCTTGTAAAGCTCGGTTTCCTTCCTGCAATCTGAATATATTTTGATTACTTCATCAAATATTTGCATTTCAGTGCCTAGAAGGACAGAGATATCTGGTTGTGTTTTTTTCCTGAACCTGGATTAATCAAGCATGTTTCAAAGTCTTGGTTAATGAGAATAAGTAAGTAAATTAAAATAATAAGAAATATGATCACAACATAGATACACACCTTTGCATGCTTTCAAATCTCTGAAATCTAAGCATGTCCTGTTACAGAAAAACACTTCACTGTACATGTGTTATTATGTCTTTTGGTGAAAACAGAAGGAAGACATTATTTCCCTTCCTATTCTACAAGATTATCTGAAAGCAATAGATTTCACTGTAGAACAGAATACATTAAAAAGAATGAGTATGCATTTGATTATACAGATATTTAAAGTAATTACATAACACATAGGTATTATTATCTTTGCTAGAGGCTCAGTGTGTTTATTCAGAACTTTTCCGTATCTCTGATGCAACATTATCTTCCCTAATTAGAAAATAACATATTTACCTATCATGTTTTATGGGATTATAAATTAAGCTATATTAGTAATAAGATGCAACCTTATTACAGCTAGACTGTGCCTATGTATATTTTAGCCAAGCAGAGTAGCATAAGGAATCTCTCTTACCCCTTTCTCAGCCTATATGCTTCTTGGATGCTGACAAAAAAGAGTCTTAGGTACTTAGGTACTTATTGTATTTTGTATAGACAAGAAGTGGACAACACTGGAAGATATTTGATTGTGCCTTTAGAGTGCCTTTGCACTGAGAAGAAAGACAAAATACAGAGAGACTGTTTTGTCACTTCTGTCCATTTTTTATGGTATGGGGAAATGACACATCAAAGAGGCATTGTAGGTCACAAGATATGGAAGTTGTCAGTATCACTAATAACAAAAACCCAAACTAAAATAAAATAAACAGCTATTTGGGAAAGAAGTAGAGGATTTTTGTGATTTGCTCTGCAACATAAATGAAGTTCTCTTTTAAAGAAATTTGATATTTTAAATCATTGCCTTAAATGTGAGTGAAGTTCCAAGTGATTTATTTCCCAACTGTCAGAACTATCAGCGACAGCTTGAATATATATGGAGTTTTAACTCTGTTTCATGTGACACCTGCTGCAGATGATAAGACTGAAGAACAGCAGGGACTTCTTCCATGGTTGCATGAAGGTCAGGGATGGTAGCTGCACCTTCAGTAATCCAGGATGAAAAGATTTTGGGTACTTTTGTATACCAGAAGTGCCCTGTTATTCACTGAGCAGAATCGCCTCCATAACTGAAACAGATAAACTCTGAGCTTACTGAGAGCTTGTATTCCATTTTAAATCTCTATAGTTGAAAAAGGCACAAGACTATTGAATAGAAGAAATTTAATTTGATAGCCTTGAGTCTAAGTGCATGAGAAGACTTGCTTGTTTTTGTGAAGAGAATTAAGAACACCTCTTTTGTAGCAGCAAAAGCAATGATAGTTGGGAGAGCAGTCAAGGCTTGACGGTGTACAATTTATTTATTAAGTTCTCTGTAATGAGAGAAAAAGAACATTTCTGAATTTGTGTTAGACTGGATAACAACAGAGATATCGATGGAGACACAACTTTGTTTCTTCCACCTAGTATTATAATAATAACTTTCACAACATTCAGTAGCACAGTCACATACTGCGTCTCAAGAGATATTAGTAAAAGCTAACACCGTGTCTAGAGAAATGTTTGGTTGGTTTTATTTATTCATAAAAAAATATAAGAACAACCATAGCTAGTCAAGTCAGAGATCTGGCTAACATGGTGTCCTGTCACAGTGGTCCAAAACAGATCGTCGTGGGAATTTATAGGAGCAGGGAAAGTGCATGCAATATGTATGACAATGGTGAATTGTGTACCCTATCCTACAATCATAGCGCATGATGGCCAGAGCTGTGTGTATTTTCTTGTTTGTGTGTGTCTTCTAAATTTTCCATGCTTAATGCAAGACAATGCAATACTGCTCTCAGTTTTTTAGACTTGAATGGGACTTCATTTTTATGGTGCAGTCTTAGCCCTACAATTCTATGTGTGTAGGAGGCTCTCCTGTTTTCCATATCTGGAGAAGGGTTTTCCTATCTTCAGTACAAACCATCAACTTAATTGATTCCAGTCTTTCTAAGGCAGAAGATTGGAATATGATGCTGGCAAGATAAAAGTGAGAAGACCAAAGGAGGAAAAGAAGGAAATAGAGAAGTCTAATTAGCACATGGCTATTTATGAGTTTCGTTCATAGGCAGGGAATGATCATATCATCAAGTATAAGATTTCCATGCAGTGTCATTTGAACAAAGACTAGAATGGTGAGTGCACTAAAGAAAATTATGAAATTATTCTACTAGCCCCCCAGTGCTAGTACTTTAAATGAAGATCTCTTTAAAAATATTATGTTTGTGATTATAATAAGGAATTTGGTTCAAATTACATGGTCATCCTTTTGAGTAAAACATCACTTGCAGGATTTATGAACAACAACTTGCATACTTCTTGCTAACATGGTTTTGATTTTTACTGCTAAAAGACAAATTAGCCTCTACCAGGCCAAAGCTGTCTGAATATTTGGATTAATTTGGTGCTCTATCTTGTCTGAAATAATGGCATTTTGAAATTCCACCAGCTGGCTAGCAAGATTGGAATGAATATGCATTCTGCTCTACACTGCACATAGCAGCATAATCAGGAGGACTAACTGAGAATAAGAGGATTGGTTAACTTTATTTTAATTTTCAAAATTAAGTGAATAATTAGAACAGTAATTTAGAAAAACATTTGCTAAAATGTAATTTCATGAGAAATGAGACAAAATATAAAACCTAGAATTTACTGTCTTATATAATAACTATGATTAAAATAATCTAGAGGTCTGCATAGTTAATAGGATAGATCTATTTAAATCATAATCATAGAATAATTTGCATTGGAAGGGACCATAAAGATCATTGAGTTCCAACCCCTCTGCCATGGGCAGGGACACCTCCCACTAGAGCAGGTTGCTTAAAATCCCATCCAACCTGTCCTTGAAAACCTCCAGGGAAGGGGTAGCCACAACTTCTTTGGGCAACCTGTTCCAGTGTCTCACTACCCCCACAGTAAAGAATTTCTTCCTGATATCTAATCTAAATCTCCGCTCTTTCAGTTTGAAACCATTGCCCCTTGTCCTGTCACTATAGACTTTAGTAAAAAGTCTCTCTCCCTCTTTCTTATAATGTCCCTTTCTTTAAATATTGAAAGGCCTCAGTAAGGTCTCCCTGGAGCCTCCTCCAGTGCTGAGGACTCCAGAGCTGGACCAGTACTCCAGGTGGGGTCTCCCCAGGGTGGAGTAGAGGGGCAGAATCTCTTCCCTCAAGCTGCTGGCCATGCTTCTTTTGATGCAGCCCAGGATATGATTTGCTTTCTGGGCTGCACATGCACATTGCTGGTTCATGTCCAGTTTTTCATCCACCAGTGTCCCCAGGTCCTTCTCAGCAGGGCTACTCTCAGTTCCTTCATCCTCCAGTCTATGTTGATCCTGGGGATTGCTGCAACCCAGGTGCAGGACCTTGCACTTGGTCTTGTTGAACTTCATGAGGTTTGCACAGGCCCACTTCTCAAGCCTGTCAAGGTCGTTCTGGATGGCATCAGAGTTACTAAAGGTTACGTGAGAGTAAGATCCAGTTAAAAAGCTGTTATAAATTGTAACCTTTCATCTTAAAATGCCAGCAAATGCTAGGTCTACTGTTTGGAAAGTTGTGAGTAGACACTGATCTCTGCATTCAAGACACAATTTTATTAGTGCTAGTAAATGGTGAACATCTACCTAAAGCAAAGCGTACTGTAGTATTAAGGGGAAGTCTATTTCCCAGGCGTAGCCAATGGGCAATTCTAGTTTGTCAGCTGATTTCTCCATGGCTCTGCTCTCCCAATTTCAGTTCTGTGCAGTTTTTTCCCAATTTTCCATGCAGTGGAAGGTTATGAACTTTTGAACACCAGACCTGTTTTTCACATTCTTTTCTGAATACCTTCTTGCAACTCTAACTTTGAAAAAGTTTCAAAGATGTGGTTTTGGTGTATGTACAGATCCACTTGTACTGCTTAAGGCAACATACCATTCTTGCATACCCAAACAGCTTTACTCAGCTGCCATTTGTCAACAGCACTTCTTTGCTCCAGGCTATTTTGGGTAGGATATGTCATTTAAAAACAGATCATTCTAACTACGTGATTATGCGAATATCTTTAGTCATGCATGCACTACACCTCCCTATTAATTAGGTACTTGTTCCTCCAAAGTGATTAACAAACTAATTTATTCTGCTAATTACCAGAGGATTTGACCCCTGACCTGGACAATTATCATAGATTTGAGGCAGGACAATGCTCCAGATTTCTTCTGTGACTAGCTGATTAGAGATCCTCTCAGCTGTTGACAGTCTGCACAATCAGGGGAACAGTTCTCTCTTGAAATGGCTTTCCATCAATGGTGCACTATGTGAGGAACAGCAGGAGCTCTTTTATAGGGAGGGAGGCGAAGCATTTCCTTTGGAGTGCTTATCTTGATTGATGATCCACAGAAGTGTCCATGGCGTCCTCAGTTAACCCCAGCTCTGGAGCTCAGATTGGTTTCCAAATGCTGGGGTTTCTGGGCTTACTTCCATTTTAAGCACTTCCTTTTTACTTCTCATCTAGGATTCCAGGATCTTCTGCTTATATGTGTGTAGAAGTAAGAAATTCTCCTTTATAGAAGTTGCCATAATGACTTCTCTTACAAGAAAGGGATTAGAGGTGTGGTTAGGCAGGTGGAATTCATCTGCTGTGAAAGTAATGAAACTCTTTTCCACCTGAAAAACACTTCTGCCTTTTCTATTTATACTTGTAAGGGAGGATAATCTTGGTGATTATCAGCACTGTGTATTTCCTCAGGTTGAACCTTCGTGAAAGAGTTTAGCAACCAAAAAAGGGTTATGACATATGATTTGATGTCTCCTGGCTCCCTAAAAACATACAGTTTGCCTCTGCCTGTTATCTTCCAGAGTAAAACACTATCTTGGAAGAGCACCTAAACTTGATTGAGAATTAGACCCTTTACCCTTTTTATTCTTTAAAATACAACTGTTTGGAGAAAAACAAGCTAGAATTTATCTACTGTGACTTTCCTAGAGCCTTTAGAGGTGGAGTATCTTCTTGTATGTTTGCTCTTGGAGGGGCTCTAGGAAGGACAGTCTCAGCAATGCTGTCTTTTATGGTCCTGTGTTCCTGATATTGAATAGATGTGCCCCTGTTTTGGGCATAGGCTTCTTCAGAGGATTCTCTGAGATCTACAGAGGCATGTTCTCATTCGTGAGTTTTCTGTTCAAATCTTATGACTTCCAGTGTAACATTCTGAAACTGGAGAAGCTTTATGTCTGCAAAAATGAAATTTGTGTGTGGAAGGTGCCCACCTGAGCAATGATGTGCCACTGCTGACAATCTCTAGTATTTTACTATTGAATGTAAGCTTAGAATACTTAGCAGAATGTAAGTTTGGTTTAACATGTAGGTTGTTAGACTTATTGTTGGGGTAATTCTTCTATGAGCAGATAGATCCAGCCCAGGTGTAAAATACTGAAGTTCATTAAGGCTTTGTCTAGAGGTGGACTGATGTCTAAAACCAGCCTCAGATTCTCAATATTCCTTGCTTCGTGCTGCTGCATTCATGAACTGAGAAGTGTGACTCGCCAGGGGATGCAGTTGCAGCAACTAACTGGAAAACCCAGCATTTTGAGGAAGCTTGTCTGATTCTGTGAGCATTTTTTTAAAATGAGATGAATATACTCAGTCACTTCTATTGTTTTTAAACAGACTGCTGTATTCAGCAGCTTGCTGAAGAGCTTTTCATGTTACCTGTGTTTAAGAACTGCTGGATTGAGTTATAGATCAATCTAGTCCCAGCTGCAGCATTCTGCAGGGGTTCATCTGTCTTTCTGTGTTTATGGAAGCAAGTGGTGTTTTAAACAAATACATTCATGCCACTGCCATCAAAGGGACAATTTATAGGCACAAATGGAACCTAGAGGACAGTAGTAAATTGCAAAATAACCCCAGAACATTAAGATATTGTAATCCCAAATCTGTTTTAATACTTCGGGCTGGCTTTATTCTCATTTAGAGTAGCATAAAAACAGGAGGAATAATGCTATTGAAGTCAGCAGGAGTGATGCTTGCTAAAATGAGAATAGAATCAGAGCATAATCAAGTGAGAAATGTGTAGTATAATGAAAATCATCTTAAAAATACCTGCTCTGACACATGATGGTTTGAAGACATTGAAGGTTTTTTGTGGAATTTTATCATTTCAAATATGTCTAGTTTCCACAGAATAGAAAGACTTGCAATCTCCCATGAGGACCTGAAAGCCAGACTGTGGACATTCTATCGTCTTCATCCACAGAAAAATCAAAACAAACAAGAAACAAAGCTCAACAACAAAAAAGAAGTACAGGGTAAAAGGGAACAAACCAAGATCAGCTCTGCCTTAGTCATTCCTGGGTGATACTAAACCATCCTTAGAAGGGTTTTCCCTCTCTTACTTTCTTAACTTGTACCATCTGCACTGCCCGCCACAGACACGACAATTTTTGCCACTTTCTTTATAACTGGCTGTTAAAAAGCCGTTAGGCTTTTTCTTATCCCTCTCAATTAAACAGTTACTTTTCCTTCTGTGCAAGCGTTTTCCCTTGTTTTTCTCCATGCTGCCTCCAAACTGATCTACATGTTGTGTCTCAAAATGGACACAGAACCCCAAATGCTGAGTCAAGTAAAAATCTTACTGGAAGCGTATTAAAAGCTTTTCTCTCCTTACTGATCCCAGCATAGTATTTGTATTTCCCAAAAGCATAATGTTATTGTCTTATACTGAGTTTAAGATTTGTTTTAATACAACATGCTTTCCCTCAGAACTTCCATCTATCTGGAAATTCCCCAACCCATATTTATGTACTTCATTATTCTCACTGAAATGTGCTTTCTTGTCTTCATTGCTTTTTTAATTATTATTATTTCTCCAGTTTGAAATCTGTCTAAATTTTGATACTGTGGTGTTGACTAGTACAATAGTGTGTTGGTCAGCTTATTCCAAAATAAGACACACCTATGCACTGTAATGAGCTGGAGAGATAGATGTTAGAGATGATGCACTTGCATTTGTTGACTTTGCGGTGGGTAGGAGGAGTACCTCTGTACCCTTGTCATGACAAAGTAGTTGCTGATTGCATAATGGCTGTAGATCTGTAAATCTGGTCTGTGATGTTCACATCACCTTTCCAAGCCAAACCTTAGCGATCCATTACTGTAAACTGCAGAGTAAAACAAGCAATCTGCTTGGCTCCTGATATAGAAGTATTCATCTCTTTGCAGAATTATACCCAGTCATGTTTTATAAATAATGAGATACTACGGCATTTTCCAAACATCTATTAATATCCAGGAGATACAAGTGCTAGTGATAAAAATCACTGCAGCATTACCAGTTCTTCACAGGGAGAATGTTGCTGTCATTCTCAGGCTGAAGGCAAAGCAGAAGAAGTGTATTTTTTTTCTGTAATGCTTTTACCCTCCAAAGAAATCAAGGTGAAATTAAACCCATCATAGCTGTGCTGAAAAGTAAAATTTACATGAGGAGAATATGAATGCAGTTTGCAGGCAGACTCTGTTTTCTGCCTCTCAGAAATACAATGAAAGTACAAACCAGCTGGCTGAGTATGGTTTGTGAGTGTTTTTGTAAAGCTGTAGGCAGGCCTGACAAGACTCACACATAAAATATAAGATCACACATCTGGCTTCCACCTCACACTACCAAGTCCCTTGGCTTGTGCATCTTGCATTTGAAGTACGCATGGTTTCTCCCCTGTGCTGTGACCCTGTAGGCTGCGTGCTCTCCAACAGCAGCGTGGCTTCATGGCTCTTTCCTTTCATTGGGCTGTGATGCATGGGGACATATCCACATCTAAATATCTCTATAGATTTAATCTTGGCTTCTCTGTGAACTTGATTCTGAGTATAACAGACACTGCCAAACAGTGGGTTTTCAGTGGCCTGCCAGCGAGAGTTTAAGTACATTGATGCTTGCCAACGCATGGAACAATTTTGGGATAGCTATACAGACACTGTTCTTTATTGCTTTTTCCGTATTAACTTAATCCACTGTGAAAGAGGATAAAACTAGAAAACAGTGCTTTTCTTATGAAAGAAGTTGATTGTAGTATAACCCTATCCTCTCCGTCTCCTTTGTTGCAGGGGCCCACTCTGTTCTTCCTTTTACATTCACTGGTGAGTGACTTCACACGTAGGTGAAGTCACAGGTATTCTCTAAGGATCCTTGCAGTTTTCACCACTTTCAAGTCAATTGGCCTGTGCATCCCAGTTTCAAAACTGAGTTAATGGTTGACAGTCAAAGGCATTTGTGTTTGCAAGTCAGATACGGAACTGAGGCCAGATATCCTAGGTAGCCTGGGGGTTTGCAGACATTTACAATGAGTACTTTTTCACATTCTTATGTGTTTGCAGTGCCTTTATTTATGTATATACTACAGAAGAGATTATGCATGCAGTTAAGAAACCATACTTGGTTTATTTTGATTTTGGCATTTTTGAAAAATGGTTTAATACACATAGAAATGTTGCACAGAGGGTGCTGGCTGGATTCAATGCAGGTTAGACTCCAAGCATACCTCTTGTTTAATTGCTGTGATGTCTCCTTTGCTGTGTCCTAAGGCTGGAAGTTTCCCCCTATTTACCTAAATCTCCCCAAAAGTATTAGAATATGTGGTTATTGAGGGACACTCAGTCTCAGCTCTGTCTTGTCCTTCTGTTGCCACAATGCCGTAATAGCTACATATAACAGTCTTTAATACCTTTTTCTTCGCAGTATTTTTATGACAGGGCAGTGTTATGGTCCACTTAGGAGACTGACAGACACAGGGCAGGATTAATTCACGATTAATTCAGGATTCCTGATGAAATATAGACATATGCAGAGTAAACGCCTTACATCTGAGCTGGTCATCCTGGTTTCCTGCTAAAATTTATGGGGATCTAGTGAGTGAACTTCACTGAGGCTTGCCCAGAGTTTATCTCTGTATGAAATAGATGCTGATAGAGATAAAATTACTTCTAATCTGAAGTGGTTATTACTTACAAAAGGAGCCTATGTAACTACAGCTTAGCTAAAAATATTTAAATTTTAAGTGGTTAAAGGTGTGAAAGAAAGCTCAGCTCATACACTGAGGGTATAGCATGGCCAACAGCTCAGGTGATAAGAAAACAGTGAGTTAACTGTGGACTCCATACTTGGTTTCTGGGGAAAGTCTGACATACTGTTGACTTGAATTCTCCTCTGTCATTATTGGGTTTTTTTTGTGTGACCTAACAGAAATAATTGAAGTGTAGGTTGAAAACGGGCAACTGTGGTGCATTGGAGCTGTATAACTATGTGTCCATCTAAATATCACAAAAGAGAAGTTTCACTGTACAGGAAAAAAATCCATGAAAAAGAATGCATGTTTAGGTAGTGTACTTTACACTGGCCTATCTGTCCTGTTCCCACTACAGAGGACAATCTAGAAGGGGAAAATTTGTGCTGTTGTATTGAAACGCAGGAATTTTGTGCTTGCTGAATGGTTTATTGCATGCTGTTAGTGAAGGTATATGAAGAAGGAAGACTTACCGTGTTGTTATCTGGAAACTCTAAGGCTGGTACTCAGTATTGATTTAGTCATTGTCCACAAGAACACTAAGAATTATACCTGCTGTGGTTGTTATGCTTTCATCATAAAGCCTTTATTGAGCAGCCTTGGCCAGTAATACTAATGGATGAAGCACTATTAAGCTCACTGCTCTTGTAGGTCGAATGAAGTCTCAAAATTTAGTAGATGTTCAGTGTTTCCTTTCTCTGTCAGTGATTCTGCTGAAGTTTTTCCTGGCACATGTTGCAACAACTAAATTGTGTGAAAAATCTCATTCTTCAAATGATGGGGGTTCAAAGACTCATGAGGAACCTGAATTGGCAGTTACTGGAGGCATTAGGAGCTCTCACATACACTGAGACAGGATCTCAACCTCTTTTCCTACCCCTGAGAACATAATCAAGGTAGGGACTTGAGCAGAGTTTCTGATATTAGCACTGTGGTATCAGCTACTTTATTGTAAATACTGTTTTTCATCATAGTTTTCAGAGTGTGGGAAAACCACTTGCTAGTAGTTGTAAACGGAAAAACTAATGGGCCAGATAATTGCGTAACTGTGTCATCCGGCATTATTAACAAGTGTTTTTAAAAGCTCAAAATTTCCTGTGGATCTAATGAAAACTCCAGGTCAGCAGACCCTACTCCAGTATAGTTACCTTTGATTTCATTGGAATCAGATCTCAGCATAGCCAGATACCTAATTCATCTTGTCAACTTCTTTATTTGCACATAGAAGCTTTCTTCCTTTCAATGTTTTGCTCTCTGTTTTGTCAAAAGTAAGCATTGATAAAGAATGCCCAGAAAGCAGGGCTGCTTCTAGTTGGAAAATGTATCCACCTGAGGGAGTGGATAGATGCAGAGGACTGTAGATGGTATTTCTGGTGGCGGTACAGCCCATTGACTTGTAGTTAATTGCTAGGAAAAGTCTTGGGTCCTTACAGTTGTTGATCCTTAGGAAAGCTACTGAGCTTTTAATGTAAGTGAAAATTTGAGTTCGGAATATCTTAAAGATAGAGATCCTTAATGTGTTCTTTTCTGCTTTAAATTTCTAAAGAAATCTTCCTATTCCATGTAATTTTATTTCTTATATACCAAAAAAAAGTCTGTTTGTTTCAGAAAAGTTTGGAATATGGAACTGTAGAATTAATTTCTTAAGGACATATGTTATTAGTCTACTGTCAGAAGCGTTTTCCCTAAGATTGAAATGTCAGCATTACAGTATATTAATTTAAATAGCCACTTGTTATTCAATGTTCTTCCCGACTCAGTTGAACACTGTGTTTATCTGCATATGAGAGCATGTGTGTGCTGTCTAGTACATTCATAAATAATCTTGGAATTACAGCATCAGCATCCGCCTCTTGATGAAATAGCCACAAACATTTCCTTCACTACGGACATTTTGAATGCAAGCAACCCTGCTTTACTCTGTGGGTTTTTTCAATCTTGCCTTGTCTTATGTGGAGAAATTTCCTGAGAAGAAGCATCTGTTGTGAATAACATCATTTATGGATAGTGTGAACTGAGACCTATAGAAGTAGTACAAACAGAAATCAGCAAAAAAAAAGATGCAAAATAAGAGTACTGAGGGTAAAAAAGTGCTTGATTATATTCTGTAAAGACTTTGCATTTTAGGCATGTGCAGAGTTTACATTTTTGCCAGCTTCACTTGTTGAGGATTTTATTTTCTCAAGAACAACTTATTAAAACATAATTAAGCATCATATTTGAAGAATCATTGGGACTGAGAGCCCTTTAAGATGTTAGCAAAGGGCAATCTATCATGATGCTTGTAAATCATAAATTTAATATAAATGTGTGTATAGGAACAGAGAGAGGTCTGAGACAGGGAGGTAAAAAAATAAATTAATGGCCTTAAGTCTAGCAAATCAAAATTCTCAAATGAAATTAGTCTCTGACCTTTTACTACCTTTGGACCATGCTCCAAAGTTTTAGTGGACAACTTAATGGCAAGAGTTTTTCTGTCTTCATTGTAGGCTTCCTCCTGCCTATGTTTGAGAGATGCCACAGAAGCATAATGAAGGCATTTTTCTATTCTTGGAAGTCGATGATGAACCTTGTAGTCATTCCCATACTTCTTTCAGTGGAGAATTTCATGCACACAGAGAGGAATAAATCTCCTTTATGCTTTCATAGCCTTATGGCTTCATACTTCAGGAGATGAGGTGACCTACTTAGGGGAAAAAAAAAAAGATGGTAAAAGAGAAGCAAAGGACAAAGGAGCAATAACCTAGTGTGGATTCTTGAAGAATTGTAGCAGAATAAACTGATGATTTTGTTTTCTGGAGATGTGATTCAACTTGCTTTCTGCCTGGGGCTCCTCAAAGCTTTGGTTGCAGAGATCCTATGGAAAGTGAATGCATTTCAAGATGCCAAACTGTTTTGATTAGCAGGCAGTGTGACAGAGTGGACAGAGGAGAGATTTCTGTGTTTGGAGGGAAACAGAGCTTTAGTCTTAGCTTCGCAACTGATTTTGCTGTGTGTGTGTTAGTTCTCTCTGTTTCTTTTCTCACCTCCTGTCTGGCTTGCCTCTGAAGACAGCAAGCTCTTCAGAGCCAAAATTGGCTTACACTGTATGTTTATATGTTGTCTGGCACACTGAGATTCAGATAACAGTTGGGGTTTCTACATGCTGCTGGAATATAAATAATAAACCTCCTTTTCCTTTCACTAATTCCAACTCTGCATCTCTTGATATTTCCCTACTTGTGCTCAGTTATTTGACGAGATTGCTGAGACATTTTGAGAAATGCATGCAGTCCTTGCTTACCAGTTATCCTACTGATGGCAGAACAGAACCCCAGTGACTGCAGCTGAGCTTGGGATGGAGCATTACAGAAATAAAGTTGAAATCCCAAATGGCCTTCCAGTAGTGACAGGTGCAGGAATGATGATGACTTTTCTGTACATGTGATGCAGTTTGTTTTGTGCACATTGAACTGATGTAAGGAGCAATTGTTTTGGCCAAATGCAGCATCCCCTTGCTGAAACGTTACTCACATCACACAATATTCACAAACATCCCAAAAGATGTGTCAGATCTTTGCCAGTAAATCTCACAAAAGCTCCACATCTCTGAAATCTTGCCACTCCTTGTTTTTGTGCTAGCTCTGCTTCAGCATAAATGGTCTAGTTGCTTCTTTCCCTGGAAGTCCTTCAGAATGAGCTTCACCATGTAATTCCTGTAGGGCTGCTCGTAAACTATATACCTGGAGACTGTAAAAATTTGACAATCATGCTGTGAAGGAAACTCCCTGGCTCCATGGAGGAGAGTGTTTCTTGGGATCCACTAGATCAACACAACTTTTGCTCTCTAAAATTACCAACTTAAAGGATATTCATTTTAGGCATTCAGTTCAGGTGCCTTAGGCAGGAACCTGGGATCTCTATAGTCAGTGGAGAGGAAGATACCTTTCCAGAATGATTTCAGACCTTGTAAATTTTAAGGATGAGTATTACCTCCATTGACTGAAGACCCCAACTGTACATAGTAAGTATCATTTTTTAGTTGTTTCCCTTGTGGTTTTTTTTTTCCCAGTTTTCCAAGAACGTGAGGCATTTGCAGTCATGCTTGTGTTTTTCTGTCTTATTTTCCCTGTTCCAGTAATTTTAAAAACAACTCCAGCAAAGCTATCTGAGGATAGAAGTCTATATTGCCACAATTTTCTTTGAAAATAGGTAATCAGATAAGAAAAGATGCAATTTATAGACCCTTGAAGGAAGACAGCAGGGTAGTTTTTTGTCTTATCAAGCACTAGAAGTCTTATAAAGAAAAGGCTGTTATGAAATGCCCCACCTGCAGGACAAACTTCAGTTGGAGCTGACACCTCATTAGACACTAGAGAATCTAACCATTAGCTGTGTCTTGATAGAAAAGTTTGCTTCGCTAGTTGTGCTGCACTACAAAAATACTTTTTTTTTTTATCATCAACTTTTATTGTTTGCTTTTAGGCCAGTTATTTGTTATGTGACTGGCAAATTCAAGTACTGCAATCAGCAAGCAGCAGTGCAAAATACCACTGTGCTGTGAACGACTCACATTGCTGTGTACTCATTAGAACATCACCAAAGACATATATTAATATACAATGAAATGCTTCAGGAGACAGAAATGCAACTGAAGCAATATTTTCCTCCATACATGATCCCATCGACGCCAGTAGGATTGTCTGAAGTTTAAATTAGCATATAACCTGACCTCAGCTGTTTAACATTAAGCAGTAGGGACAAATCTATTTCCATTAATCATGGCGATGGTGAATGTAAAACATCTGCATTAAGTCATTGTGCTAATCTGAGAAAGCAAAGGTTGCTGCTCTGATTTGAGACAGTAAGAAATAGGAAGGAAATCTGAAGTAAGGAAATGGGCAAAATGGTATCAAAAATTGCTTTCATGCAACCCTTTTTGTGCTGCATTAGTTTTTTACATTGATTTGGTATACTGGAAAAGAATAGTGCCCACTTAATAGAAGTTTGTAGCATTCATATTATATGAATAGGTCACTGAAGTTAAGGATTCTTCTGTCCTTTAGACATATATAGAAGGTTATTACTTTCCCAGTGCATATTTGCTTTTCAAATAGTAGGAAGAAATTTGGTTATTGCAGATGGTGAGTCCATTTAGACTCATAGCAATGCTCAGTTTTTAATGTAGGGGCTTGGGCAGGGAAGCTAAGCAATGAAATTGTGAACTTCTCCCTCTTCTGGGTCATCATCAGGAAGCAGATTTTGGAAAGATCAAAATCTATTTTGTAGTTGCAATATGCCATATATTTACTGAATTGTAGCGCACTAGTGAAATGACCGGTGGTGCTTTGAAATGTCTGTGGTACTCACTTGTGCCAGAGTCATGGAAGAAGTGTACGGGCAAAATTCAGAGTGCAGGAAGAGAGTGAAATTGCCCCATTGTATAAATAGAAACACTTACTGAAATATCAAAAGACTGCTCATTTAAACAGCATGCTGTGGCTGTACTTCCTATACAAATAAACAAGAAACTTGGCTCCTCACATATAAATAGTCCCAGGAATGAACACTGTATCTAACGAATGTTCTACTGTACTACTATCTGGGGTTAATTTGCCAGTCAATTCTTCTTTCGCTACGCAGAGACCTGGTGTCTCTGGAGACTGTGAAAAGACTGTGATTATCTTTAGCAGACTTTGGATTAAGCCTGGGTTCTAGTTTTAGACTGTCAAGAGTTTGGAAGCTCTGCATGTCTCCTGCCTGGACTGACATGACTTTGTCCTGCCAGTGCTCTGTGTGTGTGTGCCTACATATGTGTATAAGCTCTGGCATTTTCTGGCATTTTCAGAAGTGCTTCTGGAGTGCTGGAAGTCAGCTTCTCTCTCTGGTCAAGTTTGGGTATGAATGAAGGTGAGCTGGGCGAAACTTCAGCAATACTGAGGTCATAAGGCTGGGATGAGGAAGCAGACAGATAAAACAGCATAGGTATTATGTGTACCTTAGAAGGAATTGCATCTAATCCCCTTCAGACAGTGTGTGCAGACCATTCTTGTCAGCTGCCTTGTCCATGCCTGGTCAGCTGTGGCCAGATAATTATCATACTGTCCCAGGCCAGCTATGGAGATGCACAGATTTTCCTTCTGAGAGAAACATTTTGCTTGGTATGGCCAGCCCAGGATCTTTGCTGGCCATTTTTAGGTCATGGGTGGTGCATAAAATGCCAATTATTATCTATTGTGCCTGGAGCTGGTCCAGCACAAGAATCATGGTTGCATCATCAAGCTGAGATCAGCAGGGTGCCTGACCTGTATGCCCATTAAAAGCTAAGGCAATTAGCTGAATGTTCTCCAGGAATCTGGAATGTGTTTCTAATCGCAGATCTGAAATAGCCCATATTTAAAGAATTAGAGTAAATTGGAAAAGACAGAGAGGGCTTTGGTTTTCTTCCCCCTACACTGAAGCAAGTGATAGCTGTGAAAGTGGCTAGCTGACTGGGTTTCTGTAAAACTGATTACTTTAAAGCTGTTGAAATTGTATTGAGTGGTTAATGATGTTAGGGCACTGAGAACCACGGAGAGGCAAATTTGTTAATCATTTTAAATCTAAATAAACAAATAAGTTGTCACAGTGCATGCAGTGTTTCCATTCTATTCTTGATAAATTACCCTTTCCTCCAGAACTCCCCTTTGTTCAGAGCTGCAGACAGAAAGCATC
Organism: Calidris pugnax; assembly: GCF_001431845.1. Taxonomy (NCBI): domain Eukaryota; kingdom Metazoa; phylum Chordata; class Aves; order Charadriiformes; family Scolopacidae; genus Calidris; species Calidris pugnax. Next base: position 7,065,633 of record NW_015090864.1, read on the forward strand.
TCATTAAGTTGGTTTGATGATTTTAAGAAATCAACGTGAATCATTCTGTACTTCCTCAGCTCACCAGTAATTCTAGAAACAGGAAAGTAGCTGGGCGTAGGAACACTGGTTCTGTATTCCTGCCTTCCCAAGCTACGCTGTCCTGGGTTGGAGAACCTTCTGGCCGTACTGTGTGGAGACACAATCTGGAAGCAAGAACATGTGGTGCTTCTTGTACAAGCAGAGTGAGAGAGGTGTGCCACATGCTGTTAGCTACATAACCTCCTCATCTGCTTCCTAAAGACCCAGAGTCCCTGAGAGAAGAAGGGAGAAGCCTATCTCTTCTCTGTCCTTGTACTGATACACAGTAAATCAGAATTGCTGTCTGTAAGGGTGAAGTACATATATCTTCCTCTGCTATGCCCTGAAGCTTGGCAGAGCTCTGGAAGAGGTAGGTAGATGGCAGACCACAATGGGCAGTGCTTTCTTTACACACAGCATCATCAGTGTGTGGCTTTTTGCCCAGCAAGCAGCTTTCTCTGATATACCCAAACACAAGCTCAAAACCAAAAGGTCCCAAAGCAGGACATCAATAAGCACTTGTATCTAAACAGGGTAGCATGGGCAACATCCCTTCAGAGCATGGAAAGATGTCTTCTAAAGGGAAATGAGGTAGGGCTCTACTTGGGGTAGCAAGAATAAAAGGATGGATTAGTTTCAGCTGTTTTTTCTAGGGGTCCTGAATTAAAACACAGTGTTGTTGATAAGTTTTCATTCTACTTTGCGTGTTTTCTCTCCCCCTGAAGAGCAAAAGAAATTACTAAATATTGAGAAGTAGTCAAGCTTTATCTTTAACAGAATAGAGAATTATAGAGCTGGAGAAAGCCAGGAGTGAAAGAAGGACTGTACTTTTCAAAGAGTAAAGGTAAGGGTACTGGTTCATGAGGTGATTGTCCAGAGTGTTACCACCATAGTATAAAGTTGTAGCCCCAATCTTGCAAAGATTTCTTTGCAGACTGAACAACATTTCTTACAGGACTGGGCTGTATGATCACATTATTAGGATCACCTGTTTCAAAGGATGAGCATTTCCAACTTCAGGTGCAATCCTGCTACTGCTGAACTCAGTGAGAACTTTGAAGGTGCTTTGCTGCTTCAGGATAGATGCTTGAGTAAAGGCTATAATGCACAAACACATGTTTTCCTGCAAAAATTGGGTGGCAGATTGCAGTTCTGGAGTGTGTTCTAGCTTCTCTCCTCCCCTCCCCTCCAGCTGTTAATTATTCTTCTGGTTTAGATCTTAAGGGAGGAATTATTTATCTTTTGCTATTTGTGTTTCAGTGAAACATTAACAATCTCTTACTAATTGCCTGTGCTAATTATCTCAACAGTAGCAGCATTCCTGCTCGTCTAGTGAAGCCATGAAGGGAGAATACGGAGCAGGAATAATGAAGTAGCTTTGTTGTCCCCTTTCTTTGCAGGCTGCAGAGAAGTAGAGTAAAAGCATGGTAGAACCTGGTCCTGCTATGCATAAAATGCAGTGCTCAAGACCTTCCCATGGGAGGGCAGAGGTTTTGAAATGCTTCTGTGGAGAAGTTTGGGGTGTTTTGCAGTATGCCATAATTGAGTGTTTACACAGCTGTCACTCTCTCCTGTGTACATTGACACAAAGCAACCACATGCTCCTTTGAATAGAATATTTCAGCCCAAACATTTGAATGTTTTAAAAACATTTGTGCATAGCAAACCACAGTGGTTTAATATGAGTGACAAGCATTCCTCATTTGTAATGAGTACTTACGGGCATTTGTTATGATACCAGTTATTTACAGAAGGAAAATTAGAAATGTTACCCAGCATGTTACTGGTATAATTAAACTGAATGAAATACAAGGTAGGAGTGTGCAGTAAATAATAAAATTATTTATTGAAAAAATTAAGGGCTGCTAACACTTACCTAATACAAAAGATTTTGCAATGGCAGATTAAATAAAGATGCCTTTTTTGTAGTGCTGTTTTCTACAAAACATAAATCCTTTTTGTTAAATAAGATGACTGAAAGAAAGCACAGAGTTATGGAAATACATGACTGATGAAGAGAAGGTGATATGAGTTATTCTAATGTAAAAGGCTGTCTCACATCTCTAATGCTGACCTTTTCCCAGTGAAATGCTTTTACAGAGTTACAAGTTACTTGTTAATAATTTCACTATCCTGATCTTTGGGTTCACAACTCTTAGCTTGAATATGTATTTTAAAGTAATTGTGACCATTTTTTGAGAGACAAGAGTCTGATCATTTTTCATATGTAGACATAACTAGGACAAATGCCTGTCCTTGGCATCCAGGTGCTGTCCTACCATTAATCTTCACAGCCCCCTCTGGGGTAGGTGGAGATTATTATGCATGCATTTTCTACCTGGGGTAACTTAAACAGAATTAGAGCAGCTTGCCCAAAATTTAATCCTGGTCTGGCTGAAGTTAATAGGAGGTAAATGCATCATTTCGCTAGAGGCATAATTTCTCCCATAGTAGAGATGGAAGTCAGTAATCAGGAATTCCTGTCTGTGCATCCAACCGCCAAATCACTTGGCTGTCGCCTGTTTGCTGACTCTTCCTGTATGTGTAGGCCAAGCTAGAGCTCCACATAAACCTGTGTGAGATGGACTCATGTTTTAAATGAGGCCAAGATGGTATTCTACCACCTTCTGCTATTTTTGTCTTCTAAAAAAGTCCTCACAGCATTTCTCGAACTTGTAAAAATTATACCTTTTATTTTGCTCATTGGAAATGTTCATCTGGTATTTGTGACCTTGATATAGGGAAGTGGGTAGGTCTTGTGCTAATGTTAATCATGTCTGAAGGCATTTATAAAGGTATTTAAAAGGTTACCATTCTCACAGGAATAATCAGGGCACTGTCTGCAAAGTAATGAAAATTTAAAAATAACTAGTTGAACAATGCAATGTAGAAATGAATAGGCTGTAGAAAAACCCACATAATGTCAGGATTGTCTGCCTATTTCTAATACACTTTTTATAAAGAAAGGGCATATTGACATATTCGCTCTAATTTCAGATGGCCTAATAAAACAATGTCTTGCTACATAGGCCTAGGGTTTACATCTACAGTAAAACGTTAAAATGTCTACAGGAGCTTTTGCTCTCTTTTTCTAATGCTGAGTATTGGAATATAGGGGCCAAATTACTCCACTCTATTAGAGGGCTAAGGCCAAAGAAGAACTGTGTATCATTTGCAGAATGAATTTCTGGCTCTCGCACACTTCTCTGATAAATTCACCTCCATGTCATTGCTTTTACTTGGTCTTCCTTTGCTAGGAAAGTGAGGTGGAAGCATTTGTTGAGCTGTGCGTATGTAATGCACAAAGACATTCACTGGGGTTAAATCAGTCTTCTTTTAAAATTGAGTCAGTTCCTTACCTGTGTGAATACAGCCCTGGGAAATGCATGTTGTGGATCATGGGCAGTATCAACTTCAGCAGCAGCATGTTGTTGAAGAGTCACCTAAGGGAGAGGACATGGAAGGAGGCTGAGACTCTACTTTTCATTGCAAAGGACTACTCCTAGTACTTACCTGTTCATAGATGATATTAACCCTTGCACCAGGGCAGTGTTACTCTTCTAGCTGATTGCAGTACTTTGACTTCAAGACCAAGGTCCAGGTAATCAACATCTTTTTCAATAGTTTAGAAAGCCTTTCAACCTACCATGTTCTAGTGGGCACCCAGCAAAGAGATGAGAGCCGAAAAGAACTCAGGTTTCATGGCTTCAAAAACTTTGCTGTTCTGAATTGGGATGAGTAATCAATCTTGGAAATGTCTGTTCTGTGCAAGCCAAAGAATAAAAATAGTTTGGGTCAACTAAAATGATTTATTTTCATTTCAGACCTTTTTTTTTTTTTTTTTATTTTGCATTGGGATTTCAAAATCACTTCATTTTTGGAAATAAGTTTGTGTTATTTTCAGTCTGAAAGTGGACCATTTATATCTTCTAACCTTAAGCAATAAATCCCCCTTCACAAATATCTTTGAACTGGGAATTTTCTTTTAAACCAGACCTTTTTCTATGTGCAGTTTTAACTTAGATGGATCAGCATTTTTTTTCTTTTTTTTTTTTAAGAGTATCATCAAATAGTTCCTGACTAGCTCTCTTGAGTGTCCGATTAGAGTCAGATAAAAGAACTAGAATTGGACATGCTTTCCAGACAAGAGCTCATTTTTTGTGCAGTCACTATGCTTTCTCATATATAGTGATTTCATAAGTTTCTTTTAACTTCATTATCATCTGTTCTTTTTAAAATGTTTTATATCCTCGTGAGCAAGTAACATTTTTATGATAAAAGGGAGGTTGTACAAAATAGGAGAATCCTAAATAATGTTTGACTCAGACTCTCCATTTAGGTTACTGTGGCTTTTTTGAACCATTTTCTATTGTATTTTGGTATTGCTTTGTGTTTTACTGACTGTTCAATATATTTCCCACAGAGACTAGTTCTGAGTGTTTCCTGTAGTGAAGAGTATTCAAATGGACTATAATCCTGTAATAGTTTATAGCAAAATCAATTTGATATGCCTTGGAAAACATTCACTTGTACTACAGTAAAAGGAAATGTGTGTGCAGAGCTGAGAATTTATACTTGTAATGAATTTTTTGAAGTTGGAACTGCATGTGCTTGTGTAATTGAGGGTTCTCTTTAGTTCTACTTAATTTTTCCTTTTTCTACCTCTGTTTAAGGAAAATCCTCTTTTATCCCCTTAGTTAGCTAGGAAGGTTTCAGGATTTAAACCTCTATTTCAGAAGAAGATCTTCTGTTCAACTGTATTTTGTGCAAATTTAGCTCCAAATGTTCCGAGTGCCTTCATGGAAGTAATTGGGTGAATTACTGCCGTGTAGCTCTGTGTACGCTACCTGCCTGGTAGCACATCTTCGTGTTAATATTTAAGAACTACTGCAGCACCCTCAAGTGGTGATGCTGATCTGTATTTACAGGTTTTTTTTCCAAATGTTTCTTTCTAGGATTATGAATCATTTTAATGTTTTGGGCTGACCTGTTCAGGTGTCATCAGACCCTGCAGTACCTTACTCAGTAAAGCTCCCACTGAATACAATTAATCACATTGGATTCTGAACAACAGACTCGGGAAAGTTTTCCTTGGATTGTCAAATGATTTTATGGAGGGCATAAAGCATTCTCTGTGCCCGCAGTAACTCTGGTTTTTCTGCCAGTTGTGCTGGAATAAATAACCTGAAGACCCTACAGAGAGAGAAACCAGCACATTGGGGTTTTTCTCAGGGCTGCAGTTGCAAACAGAACAACTACAGCACAAGAAACACAATTATGAACTGCTCAGATTGCTTGAGCGCACACACACCCCCCAGTGACATCTATAGTAATGACTTAGGAAGAATGGTATTTCTCAGGGTTGTTTTACTATCTTCGTGGTGTAGTTCTCTGACTTCAGCTTTGTGTTTTTTTCCATTAGCTGCCTATTTTAAGCAAGCAACTGTGTACTGGACCAGATAAATGGCCCTGGTGTGAGACCTGTTGCTTTCGAAATTAGCAGGTGGTATCTCTCCTGATGCCCACCTTCTGCTAATTCTGCTGAACTTTCCCAGTACTCGACCTAAAGAGAGCTGTTACCCCGCAGAACAAATGGCCGTACAATCAAGTCTGTGCACTGTTCTGCCCTCAGTACAGAGTTGCATGAGCAAATCACTTATCTCTGCTGGTCTCATCTGTAAAACACCGGCAAGGAGTTTTATTTCAGAAGTTTACTGTAAGTCTTAATGGTTGTTGTCTCCACTTTAAGGGCCTTAAGTGAAAACAGATCTCAAAATGACTACTCTCTTGTCACTTATAATAGCGTGTGCTGGGCAGAGGGCACAGACTGGTGGGAGTGGAAGTGCTCCCTGGCCACCGGCACTGCTTTGTGCTGTATGTGCTAATGCTGCAGGTTAGCAGAACGGCACAGCTGCTTGTTTACCACTGCAACTTCTACCAGGTCTCACATGTTTTCTGTATCAAACTCAGAGAACAGGCTTGACAAGCACTATAAACAAAGCAGTTTTATTCCTGAAGGGTAGAAGGTGATCCTGATTCTCACTTATAAAATTGTATTAATCCAAATGAATTATCTTCAGATTATTCTTAAGAATTAATTAATAATTATTAAGATATTTTTTTCTTTTTGTCTTCTCTCCCAGTTATTTGACTTAGGAAATAGAAATCACTTTTTAGGCTCTGTCCTCATGTCATTCTCTTTTTTTTTGCTTTCTCCGAAAAAAGACTCATCTCATTTAAAGTGTGCCATCTAGGTTGTCATGTATATAACAGACTGCATTGTGCTCGAAAGAGAAGCATGTCAGTAGAGGGCAGGGTCCAACAGTAGTGAGTTTCCAAAGGAATCTGATAAAGAAATGACAACTATTTTCTAATACGAACTAGATAATAGACAAAAATTATGTGTGATGGGGCATATTTAATATAATGTCTGTCCTCTCATCTTAACAGCTTGCTGTCAGCTTAGAAATCACGCTATCAGTCTCTTTTTAATTTTATTTTTTCTATAGGAAGGCACTACGGTTAACACAAAAGAGAGAAAGAGAGAGATTACTTTGTAAACTTGCCTTAGGCTGCTCCTAAAATAAGCAGAAAGATGCAGTCAGACCTTTCCCACCATGGCTGCAGTACTAAGCTGGGATATGCTGGCAGCCCACACTGCAGCTGACCCACAAACCTACTTTAAAATATTTTGGGGCACGTGTAGGGCTTGCGAGATGGCAGGACGTGCAGCTTCTGCTGTCTCTTAAACTAGGTGGCCTGGCTAGAGAATTGCCCGTGGCAGAGAGGGAAGCTGAAGCTCAGCATGAAAATCCCAGTCAAGAGTCAGCCACGAGAACAGGGAGCCTCTCAGCCCTGGATCCTAAACTCAAAACACAGGGATATTACAGATAAAGTACTGCTTCTTTGCAGCTCCCTGGGAAAAACAGGCCAAAGATGAAATCATCGCCAAAGTATTTATTTAGAAATAGGCCTTGGTGAGTGTTCTGAAAGTAAGACTATGTCAGGCTTAAGAGACCAGCAAATTCCAAAGTTTTGAGCCCCTTGCAAGTGCTTTCTCTCCCTTTCAATTCAAAGAAAGCTCTGAGTGTCACAAGATGATGAAGATGCCTTTGGTGGGAATATCTCAGGTCATTTAAATTCATGTAAGCACAATGCGACATCTCAAGTTCTAGCCTAAGCAGAGTGTTGCCCTCTTTGGGGGGACTGTCCCACTTCCTAGTTATGTCATCTCTGTTATCCAGCAAATGTTTCCACCTCAGACAAGTTGTTGCCTGCATTTGTCATAGCGTGCTGCAAATGTCAGTACTGCATGTGCTTTGTCTTGAAGGACCCGTATGTTTCTCGATGACACAACTAGGCCATGCTAATTGGTTTTGAGGTGTCATCCACTTCCAAAAATACCAAGCAATACCAATACAAGGATATATTCCTGTGAATGGGGATACTCTTTTCTCAGTAAAGGATTTTTTCAATAAATTTATTATCCCTGGAATCAGTAGTGAATTCTGTTTTACTGAGTGACTGGATAGGTGAAGACATATTTAAATTGGTGAATAATGGCTCGAATAAACAGTTCCCACTGAAAAATGGTAAACTTTGTCAGTTTCATGAAACTGAAGAAGGTTTTAGTGGGATTATTTGTATGAAATCATTGAAGATGTAGTGCTGAGAAACAGTTTAATGATCATCAAGAACTTTACATTCCAAATAAATGTTGTTGCTGTTTCTGTCTGCTCATTGCCGATAGCGTTCCTGGTGAGGAGGCATCAGCTAGTCTAGCAAGTGGTGTTTCATCAGAAATTGTTACTGCCTTGAGTCATGGTGGCTTGGTGTTTTCAACAATTGCTTTCAATGTTGATGTTTTTACAAAATGCGGCTCTGTCTGTGTTGCTGAAGTCTTGTTGATGTCATCATTGCAGAAACTATGATGTACTCAAAAGTTGTTTCTTGGAGCCCTGTTGTGACATTTTTGGCTGCCTAGCTGCTGCTCGCTGCCTTTGTGGAGAGGAACAAGAGGATCTGAATACTGCTGTGTGCTTGTATAACTTGGAGGGAATTAGATTATTTTTCTCTGGGAGAGCAAATCAGACTTCTTTCATAGGTTTGAAATTATCAGTTTCAGCCAAAATTTCACAAGATTGCCTTCGTCACAGTCACATTCAGATTATGATGAAGCAGCTTGTATTTTCTTGCTTAACAGAGTAATGGATTGCTTTTTTCTTTGGGGTGAAATTTTTGAACATCCCTAAAGTTAGTTTTCATATTTTCTTTAGTTTGGTTCACTTGGCATGCTTTTATGATTCCTTGGCATATGCAAATAAATATACTTATAGGTCAAGTCAAGTGGGACTAGAAATATGCGTGTCGTGTTTCACAAAGCTGATTAATTTTTTTAAAGATGTTGCTTAGCAAGCCAGTAAGATCTTTATCAGCTTAGCTAGCGACTAAAAATCAAATGCCCCTAAATTTAGGTACAGACAGTGAGTACGTCAAGATGCACATGAATATCCCCTGGAATTTTCCAAAGCAGCAGCTCATATTGATTACGCCATCACTGATCTGCTTTTGATGATTCCAGTGTGTATTCCAGTACCTCTCATTGTTAAATACCTTTGCAAAGCTGACCTCACTGCTTGTCATGGTTTCAGCAGTTTAACCACGACAGTGCCTCTGTTTGACATACTTTGAAAGACTGAAGTAAGGTTAAAAGGAAGCACGAGTATTGGTGAGTTAAATCAAGGCACATCTTAAGAGGTAATTAAAATGAAAATCTCTCTTTGGTTGGTTTGTTTGTTGATTCTAAATAACTGTGCTCATAAACCTCTATTAAATTGATAAGGACGTAATTTATTAATCTCCTATTGGTATTCCATTCTTGTCCTTGTGTCTCCCACCTCTTGAAAAATGAATACACTGTTTGGACAACCATTTATAATCCTGTATATTTGCTGTTACATAATGGCAGTTGACGGAAAACATTAACAAACCTTTAAAATAGCTCCTGAGAGCCTCAATCATTTTAGACTTCATGTTACTACGACAGGTGAATTGGATGAATGGGGTAATTTGTACTTAGAAAACTGTAAGTGAACTGGTAAGCTTGTTTTTCTAATCAATTTATAAAGATAAATGGGCAGGAAAGAACATGCACCAGAACTAATAGTGAACAAGCACAAACACTTATCAATTGAAATGAGTGCCAGATCCAAAAATGAATTATTTACTTCTAGGTGATTTCAGGGGACTTCAGACAGCTAATCTAGAACTGTGTTTCATGAAGTCCCTGCTTATGGGCCACTTAGCTCTACATGACTGGAACTCATTAGATTCTTTTCTGTATGGTCTGAAAACTTTATGAAGCACCTATAATGGCTGTTCTGTACATTGAAACTGCCTTGAGAAGACAGCTCAAGAAAGCTCCTCACCTCTGTCCCATCCTGATGGGAAACAGAAACCAGACTGAATTGTACCTACAGCCTTCGAGATCCCTGATCCAGTGTTTATTCCTAGAGAGCATCCAATATGCTCTGCCACAGGGGGGGTTTTTTACAACTTCCATCACTGCTTGTTTCTTTATAAGAGGCTGCAAGAGAAGAATATTTGAACCAGCTTAAGCTGTGGCAGACTGAAGGAAGAAATGTATGTCTGGCAGGGCCAGAATGAGAACATAGGAGTAAAAGGCTATTTTGTTAGTTGAGTGGTAGCTAGCCTTTTAGAGGTGTCCATCTCTCTATATATGCTTTTTTTTTTTTTTTTTTCCCCCTCTACATATTCATATCTCTCTCTAGGGTCTTCCTTTAGCTCTGGGATTCCAAAATATAAAATTGTGTCATTACATCCCTTGGGTCTTTTACTGGATCTAGGTTTTAGTTCTCTCCCAAGCAACAAGAAAGCTGTCAATTTAGTGACAGCTAGTCTGAAGAGTCAGAGACCTGTTTAAAGGAAGTCTCTGTATTATAAAGGAAAAGTCTTTAAAAGAAAGTATTTTGTCATGTCTTCTCCCTTTGAAATCTGTGGCATGCATTTGAAATGCTGACTGGTTAAATCCCTTCTGTTTTCTGAGATTCTGCAGACACGAGTTCTTTTAAGAAAGTAGAAATTCAGAATTTCTCCAAGGTATGCTGCTTCCAAGTACTACCGATTTTATAGTGCTGAGTTAGAGAGGAATCACATCAGTTTTTCCCTACATGGGCTATTAAGGATGTACAGATGTCGCTAAGGCACTTAAGACTGAGCAGGAACTTTGTGCATCCTCTTCACATATAGACCTGTACATAATCTCTTGCCTCCAGGCAGAGTCCATCTGAATTAGCTGATTGAAGTGCCAATGGATACTTTTGCTAGATGGTTACTTTTTCTTATGGACCTGCAACAGCCTCCTTGTCTTCCTGAAGATAAAAATATTTCCTTTTCTTACTGAAAACCCCCTTGAGAGATCATATTAATCAGGCAAACTGTTTTTTCGCATGGCATATCTGACTTGAGCATCAAATACTGGCAAGTTGCAAAGCAGAGAAGAATATGCTTAGTGGAGGCCAGTTCAGCAACATTAGCTGTGTCTTGCATGGCTGCCAACTGCTCTTGGCATCCAAAGAAAAATGTATTTATCTGTAACTTTAAGGCTTAACTTCCTGGCTTCTCTTGAAGACATGGAATTGGGATCTCGTCCTAACTTCTCTCAGATAAAGCTTCCAAAGACAAAATATTAATTAAGGCAAGAAAGACAATCTTCAGTGCAAATTCCTATTTACATGTATGGCAATACTAGGTACAGTGGTAGACCAGGACCCCAGTGTGGTATACAGCTGTATAAACACATGTACATCTGTACCTTCTTTTACTTAAGCTCTGCAGTTACCTTTTCTAGCAGCAAACTTGCACAACCATTATTCCTGAGCGCTTTCTTCTATGTGGGTTTTTTGTACCTTTTTGTGCCTTTGCAACCCCTGCACCAGTTGCAAGATGATAAAAACTACAGATGGGAAAAACCTCGTTGGTCATGTGGTCTGTCCTTTTGCCAGTTGGCAGGATTATGCCTCACAGCACATTTTCTAGTGCCTTGTGCATGCTATTTATAAATGTCCTCAGCATTAGGACTTTCACCCATTTCCTCTTGTAACAGTCTTGCTCATGCTACCAGGAAGTACTTGCTGATATCGAGCTATGTGTTCTTGATTTCATTTAATTAGGTCTAAGTGTGTATCAAGACTCTTGGTGGATAAAATCACCTGTCTACTGACCACCATTTATCCACCAGGTGTTGGAAGTATCCTCCAGAGTAGCTGATCTCCCTGGCTTTGAAAATCCTACCATTGTGTGGCTCCAATTAACCTTGTACCACTCCAGTCTGTCTCCCCGCTCTCCAGGCATACCGGTGCTTTCCATCTCTGCCAGTTTTGGTCCATTTCTTCTCTGACTCTTTGACCTCAGTTGCCTTCATCTCCTTTCTCTCTCAACCCTCCTGGTACTTCACTGTGTTCCTGCCTTTTCTACATGCTTTTTTTTTTTTCTTTCTTCACTGCTCCTTCTGGGTCCATCTCTTCCCCTCAATGGTCTTTTCTTCTAGCCTACTTTGTTTTCTCCCCAAAATATTGTATCGTGTAAAGCCATCTTCGCCTACTGTTCCCAATACTTCAGTATCAGTATTTTCCCCACAAAAAAAGCCTCCACTCAACCACTTGTAGAAGATTAAATTATTCTTGCAGTACCCATAAAACTATTTTTTCCAGTGTTTCTTTTAGTCCAGCCTGGAAAGCTAACTTGTTTGTTTGTTTAAGGATTTGGGTTTGTTTTGGCTTTTTTGAATCATGTTAAGGCCTGCAAGATATTTCTTTTGAATAATCTGTGTGATGTCAGAGAGAAATATACCTCTCTGTCCCAAGCACACTCACAGTCCCCAATGCTGCATTTCTGCAGAATTTGCTCTGAGATGCTACTAGCACAAATAATGACATAAGAAAGTGAACAGATTGGCATATTAATTCCACAGTATATAACATCCCTCAGTCGTCAGCAGCCCTAGTGTCACTTATCTTGACACAAGGGTATGCTGCCCCCAGCACACACGTTAGATCAAAATGAACGACCAAGTGTATCCTCAGGGACTGCTGAAGTGGTGCATTTGACACAGGAAAGAGAACTTCTGTTCTGGTTTGGTTTGGTTGCGTTTTTAGATGACACCAGACAGCAGATGTATAGATGGCATAAGCCTGGGGCCATTACAGAGTCACGAGTTGGATGTTTTGTCTTGGCTAGTAATAGGAGTTAAAATAGTGTATCTTTGTTTCTGTAGTGCTTGGAGAGTTGCTATTATAAAAATCCAGAGATTTTATACTAATAAGTGTGGTCATTTCTGGAATGATATGAAAAGATAACCAGGAAATTCTAAAATTCCTTTAAAAGTTCATTGCAAAAGGAAAATATACTTTAACAAAAAGTGTACTTGAAAAAATTAATTTTTGTTAAAAAAATCACCAATCAGCTGTTTATAACTATAAACACATGAAAACTAGAAACATGTTTAGCTCTGTCTGCAACAAACTCTGTGTTATTTAGATGACAAGTTCAAAGTTTAAGCAAACATAAATTGCTTAGTCAGAAGAGAAGAATGGAACATGAATAACAATGCTTGAATTCCCTGACAGGCAGAAGTATATTTTAAAAAAAATATCTAAGAGAAATATTGCTGGATTTTTTCTTTGTCAGTGTTATTCTGAGAAGGCTTGTCCAAAAAGAAATCTTTTATGTATAGTTTTAAAGGCAGTAGGACTTGGGTTTGACCTGCTTTTGATAGTGTTACATTAATAGTGCTGAAATGTGGGGAAGCTGTTTATTTATACAACGTGGAAAAACCAAGTGTCATTTTTATCTGTATGCTTTAAAAATGTCAGTAAAACATAATTACTTTGCTGCTGGAGGGAAAATATCTTAAGCTAACACACTTTATTTTGATGGAAATGTCACTAGTTAGGAATCAAACCTCCTTGCAAAACTTTGGATACTGAATTAAATATGCAACTAAGAGACACTTGAGGACGCTGTTTTGAAATGCCTTGATTTATATCTTGGGATCTGTTTTGGGGATTCAGGGGAAGGATCTTTCTTACATACAAGATGTTTGTTTAAAGACAAGAATCTTATGTTTGCACTTCTGAAATGTTTTGCCTCTTTAAACATATTTCATAATGCACGTTGCTTTCTTCTCTTCAAATCTCGCCATTGGCTGAAAGGGTCTTTCTGTAGTGAAACTCTGGTTACTGACATGGTGTTTGTTTATTGCTATTTTACTGTCATGTCTCAATGATTCCTGTTTTTCATTTTTTGGCTCCATCCTGTTTTGTGTGCACACTGTATGACAGTATCTGGTCATGTAACCAGGACGTTGTAGAGGACTCTGGGCTCCAAGTCATGCACAGGTGAACAGCAAATTAGCCATGGAATTGTGAGCGGGGAGTGTAGGACTCCCAGCACTGAGCTGTGACTCAGGAGCACTGAGTTGTGTCCCTCCCGGAGAGGGAAACAGGACTACCATAACACACTCTTGTGAGGGACAACTACATCCTGTCATAACTTGTGCACAGGCAGACTGAAGTGCTCTCCAGAGCCCCTAATGAAATCATCTGGGTACCCTGTGACTCAGAAAAAAATCCTCCTGCTTTCAATAATGGCATCAACAGACTGGTTCTGGTGAATCTTATTGCAGGGGGCTATTGGAGATATTTGTGCCTCCAGCTGCCTGCTCAGCCCTTCTACACAAGGTCACTCTTGCTGTAGCAGGGCTAAAGAAATGTGGCTGGCAGTTCCCAACTGGTGCAAACCATCTTCCTTCACCTACCACGATACCCAGAGCATGACATGACACTGCTTCTGCTGTCCCTGGTCTGTCATGGAGTAGAGAGCTGGAGTCAGGAAGGCCTTTAAATAGCTGTAATTATTTATTTCAGGGCAAATGAATCACAGCCTGAAGCTGCATGATCAGGATTTTTTGGTCGATGAGGACCATTTGGCTGGTTGTTTTTCACTGAGCTTTTGAAGTATTTGACATTGCAATTTTGTGTTCCCTTAATATAATTTTTCCATTAATTGTGTACACACATATATGCACAATATGTGCATGCATGACTAGATAAACTGGATTATGTGAAATCCCAATTCTTAAGAATTAAAACCACAAACTGAATGCATTTGGAACTGAATTGGTCCTTAGTGGCTCTTTCCGTTTTGAACTGAGCTGTGAGGCAGAATGTTTTCTTTCTTCTGTACTTTCTTTGAGACTTTTTAATTCAGACATTTAATCTTTGGTGGTTTTTCTGCCTAGTGGTTTCATCTTGCCTTTTTGTGGCTTTCTTTGATTATTCCTTTGTGTCCTAGTTTTCCTTAGAAGTTAAAAATGTATTATTTCTTTTAATTTGATTCTCCTCTCTATTTTTTTTTTTTTCAGTGCTAGTTGTCACCAATTGCAAATAGTCGTAAAGTCACTGTTAAAGCAGTTCAAGATGGAATTTAGCTGGACCAACTGTCCAGATTTTTTGGTAGGGCGTAGTCAATTCATGTCTGAAACAAAATTTACAAGGGGTCCAAGTGGCTTCTGGAAAGTTACCTCTGCTATGATGTGTGTCACTATGACTTAGAAACTAGACCTTTGCTTCAGAGCATTGTGTGCTCATCTCGTTTTTTAATTAAATGTCAGGATCTCAGTTGTGAAGATCAAAATGATTCCTTCTTTCAAGTTCCGTCAGGAAGGAGGCAGAGCGTTTATTTTTGTTTTCTCTCTTGATGAGATAAGGTTCCCTTTTCATCTAAATGTTAAGACTTTTCATCCCTGGCTTTGAAGACACAAATAAAAAGCAGCAGATGAAACTATTCAGATGTAAAGAGATTTTTGATCAGGCAGTTGTTGAAATCATCAGAGGGGGAGGGAGGGTTAGTTGTGCTTTAGAATATCGTATGCATGATTTACTGACGTGGGTTTTTTTTTTTAAGACTGATAAAATTACATATATCAAAGATGGTATTTTTTTAACAGCTAAAACTTTAAGTAAGAGCCGTGTTTGGAAACATCTCAGCCCATCAAATCCACTTGCTAAAGTATAATCAAGTTTGTGAGCTCTTCGGCAGCAGGTCTGTCAATGGGAATGGGCGAACTCTGGTTTGTGCTTTGTGCGTCTCCCATAAGAGGACTCCCGGTAACACCGATGTCTCTGGCAAGCTTAGAGGTCGCAGAGGAGGAGGAGGATTTGGGGGAGGAGAAGAGGGGACAGCAACTCTGCCACTTTCCTTTAAACCTAGGCATCTGTTGCTATGGAAACCCCGGAGCCTGATGCTGGAGCAACAGGAATTGTCACCCTCCGTCCCGATGCAGCTGCGCTGGGGGCGGCTGGACACCCGCTTCCAACTCCCCCGCTGCCCACCCGAGCACATCCCCGTTTCCTCCTCGGGGAGCGTTAATTAAGCAGCCGCGGTTTTCTGGGCCGAATGAGCATAGTCCGGCGCCTCCGGGCAAGGGCCGCTCAAAGGCCGCGCAAGCTCCGCGGCGGCGGGGAGGGGGGGCCCGCTCCCGGCCCGGGTCCGGGTCAGGCACCGGCACCGGCCTAAGGCGCCCCGGCCGCCCCCGGCGCAGGGACCGCGGTTGTTTATCCCCGGCCGGTGCCGGCGGGAGCCACTTCGGGCGGATTTCCACAGAGGGGCGCTGAAGCACGTTTTAATGCAGCAAAAAATGAATTAATACAAAAATAGTAAGAGCCACAATTTTACCGGATTCTTTTAAAAAGCGACAACAACCACCTCCAAAAAAACCCGCAACCCATCCGCCCCCCTTCCTCCCTCCCTCCCTCCCTCCTCTCCCTAGCCGGGAGAAGGAGGGGTTTGGGGTGGAGGGAACGGGAATCGGGCACTTGCCCGCGGCCGGCTGGGGCAGAGCAGGGCAGGGGGGAGGCTTCGCCCTCCGTCCCCTTGCCCCTTCCCGGGGGCCGAGCCGCTCCGGGCACACCGGCCTCCCGGTGCCCCTTCCAGCTGCCGGTCCCGCCTCCCTCCTCCCCGCCTCGCCTTTCCCTTCCCCACCTCTTTTTCTCTCTCACGGCTGGCGATCAGGTGTCTGTTGCCTTTTTTTTTTTTTTTTTTTTAAGTTGTTTCCCCGGGAAAAAAAAAAAAAAATTAGGAAGAAGCAAAAGAAGATACCGAAAAGGAGATGATTGTAGAAAGGCCCTCCCTCCCCAGGAAAGCAACGTGCTTTGAATGAGGCTTCCCAGCCTCTTCCACTCCGTCTCACACACTCTGTCAGTCTGCCTCTCGCTTGTGCACACTGTTGGTATGCGACCTCGGAGGCGACTGCTCCGCCACCTCTGCCTGGGGAGCCGCTGACAGCCAGCGATTGAGCCAGCCCCCCTGCCTTTTGTGCTTTTGCAAACACACACGCACACCCCCAAAGCACATTTAATGCTGATCCACTCAGGCGCCATTATCGGGGCCGCTGCAAGGGGCCTTCTAGGTCCTCAGGTTTGTCCCTCTGATACTACAGTCAGCATATCCCGTGATGCTTTTCATTAACTTCTGGATTTTTTTTTTTTTTTTTTTTTTTTTTTTTCTCCCAACACTGGATGGTGCAGCATTCCCGGGGCCTGTGGTGTTACGGCTCGCTTGCGGTTTTTTTATTTATTTATTTATCTGTCTTCTCCCTTCTCCCCCCCTACCACTCCCCCCCTCCCTGCTCTCTCGATCCCCCCCGTTTCCCTCCGGGTGCCGGTACAGAGGACCGGGGAGCAGGAGCCTTCGCTCTCCCTTCTGCTGATGTGGGACTGAGCCTCGCCCGCGTATAGCATGCTCTAGCCAAAAAAGAAGAGAGGAGGGGGAGAAAAAAAAAGAAAAAAAAAAAAAAAAGAGAGGGAGAAGCCTCTCTCTTTCCCTCCCTCCTCCTCCTCGTTTCCCGCGGATTGACTTCATGGCTTCACTGTACCAGCGGTTCAGCGGGAAGATCAACACCTCCCGCTCTTTCCCCGTTCCCCCCGAAGCGAGTCACCTCCTGGGCGCCCAGAGCAGCGAGGAGGACGGCGCTGCCGGCAAGACCTCGCGTCCATTGCAACAGGAAAACAGCCGGCCCCGCTTCCAGTACCAACCGCGAAGTGACTGCGAGGAGGAGGATGTAAGCGCCGGTGGCGTTCGCGTGGGGTTGGGTTGGGTTTTTGGGTGTCCCCCCACTCCGCCCCCCTCGTCCTGCCGGCTGCCTCTGTGCCCCTCTAGGCTGGCGGCGATTTCTTGCGGTTTGTCCGCTCTTCCCAAGCGGTTCTTTGCGCTCCTCTTCTTCCTCTGAAGTACGGGACGGAGCCCGCACGGAGCCGAGCCGGGGCTCGCCCGCCCCCGCGCTGCCCCCGCAACTCTCCTCGTTACCTGGCTCCTTGCGCGGCTTTGCGCTGTCGCGGAGGGCTGGGGGGCGCGGGGGTCAGCACGTTTGGAAACGGCAAGTGCAAGCTCCGGCCGTCTCCCTCCAAGCGAGGCAACAGGGGTTACCCCCTCCTTTTTTTTTTTTTTTGTTTTTTTTTTGTTTTTAATTGTTATTTCACGTTTTACCCTTTAACACTCCCCCGGGACAGAATTCTTCACCTTGTCCCTCCCCCCTTGCTTTCCCGTCAGCCTCCCCCCAACCTGGCAGCGGGGAAACTTTTTAACCCCTGAGCAGCCGTTTCGGGGTTTCTTTCTGCTTTCCTTCCTCCCCGCCGCCCCCGGGCGAGCCCCCGCGGGGAAGGCGCAAACTTCGGCCGCGCACCTTCCGCTCCCGCGCTGCCTCCGAGAGTAGCGACTTCAAAGGGTGCATCTGCATATTGCCTTAGTAACGAGTGACTCATCCAGGCCGCCGGCTCGCTGCTGTGCCTGATGGAGTTAAACTACCTTGGGTCGATCGCGCCTAATTCGTTCGGGGAGGGGGGAAAGAGGGGATTTAGAAAGCGGGGAGAAGAAGAAGGTCCGGCGATGGAGCAAAGCGTGTGGCTCCCCATCGCTGGTGTAGCCTGGGTGGTGTTAGGCTTGCAGAGGGATTTGAGGGTGTTTTGCCTCTGTGTCGCTGGTGTAGCCTGGGTTTGCAGAGGGATTTGAGGGTGTTTTGCCTCTGTGGAAGCACACACAAGCAAATGGCTGCAGTTGGGAATAATGTTTGTGTCGGTTAAAAACACTTCTTGCCCGGCTGGGTCGCGTTAGCTTTTCCACAGGATTCAGCTCTGGCTCTGAGAGCCTTCCCAGGAAAGGAAGGCACCGCTTCCAGCCGAGACAGCCGGGCTGCCTCACTCGGAGGAGAGAGTTGTGTGAAGGGAAACTTCCTCGGGTTGTCTTTTAATTCCGCGTCCCTTTTCCTGTCCCTTTCATAAAGACTTTCCGTAAAGACTTTCGCGGTCAGTAAAGCAAAGTGCACTTTTGCCAACCATGAGGCAAATCGGCCTAAACCTCCCCGAGGTGATGGCCACGCTGATAGCCCCCAGGGACCAGCAGTGACAGGACCCTTCCTTGTCACCCGCTGACCGGCAAAGGTCTTGGCTTTGCTCTCCTTGTCACTGGCCAAATGCGGGAGGGGACCCGTCCCCGTGCCCCCTCGCCCAAACCCACCCGTGACCCTTCCCCGGAGTGGCTGGGGACACGGGGCCCTTCCCGGCGGCGCGCTGGGCTCTAGGTGTCGCTGCGAGCCAGCGGAGTGCCGCCGCCGGGGCTGGGCTCGGCCACATTTTCCTCATTATCTGACTCTTTTAATTTCGCTTCCCTGTGTTTTGGAGACGGCAGATGTCTGGAGCCGCTTCTCTGATCACCAGAGGCGCTGAGCCGGGAAGTAAAGGACGGAGTTTAGCATGTGCGAGTGATTTGTGCTGACAGGCTCCAAAATAATATTAATAACATTAAACCACTTAAAGGACAGAGGGGTGGTTTTTTTATTGTTTGTTTTGTTTTGTTTAATTTTTTTTTCTTTTGTCCCCTCAGGGTTTGTGTGTGGGTGGAGGGCACTGTTGTGCCATCTGTAGAGGGAAAGGTGCCTGCCTAGGTGTCTCCTGCAATTAAGTGCAAAAAGCGTGGCCAGAAACAGGAATTTGGGGGTGACTCCTAAACGCACGTGGGCACCTCATGTGAATTATTTTTAAAGGTGGCGACGTGGCTGAGGAAGTTCAGTGGAGCGGGCCGGGGGGTTCAGAGGTGCTCCCGTCCAAACTGGGCAGACTGGGCCGGGGGTGTCCGGTGGGAGGGTGGTTCTGGTGGGAAGGATGAAGCGGTGACAAAACCCGGGGGTGTGGCTGGACCTCCCCGCAGCGGGGAGCGGGGGAGCTCTCCGCGGTGCTGAACCCCGCCAGTCCCCGTTCGGGCGGAGCTGTCTGCGGTGCTGAACCCAGCCGGGACCGGCGCCGAGCCAGCTGGCGGCGGCCTCTTGGCTTTCGCCGTGGCGTGATCGCGGCAAAGGGAGGGGGGTTTCTCTCCCGCCCCCGGTGGCAGCAGACAGGCTCGCCCAGGACGAGCAAATGCAGCCTCGGGCACGAAATTCCCGAGACAGGCAGCAGGCAAGGACTATGGGAGAAGTGCAAGGAGGGCGGTCTGTTTGTGTAGGGCGTCAGGAGCATGTGCTGTTGCTTATCATGGACAACATGTTTTCTGTTTTACACAAATACTATGGTAGGGCATTTGCGTTGTTTTTCATCCTTTGACATTGGTCTAGTAGGACAGCCAGAGCATAAACATACAGGAACAAAGTTCTGTTGTCTGGCCACGCTTTGAAATACCAAAACAAACCTGAGAATGAGACTGTTCTGTTCCTAACTTTGTCATGTGATTAATAATCTGGAGAGAACCGAGGTTTTTTTATAGAGTACCAATGATGGCTTCCCGTATTGAAATATGTGTGCTGCATTCAGTACTATATTTTTAAGCACCAGTACAGATTTCAATGCAGTGCAGAACAGAGGGAAAGACAGGATCATGCCTTTGAAGGTCACAGTATTGTTAGTAAGCATTTTGTCCCCTGGAAGTACTACTGGTGGAAAAATACTAGGTGAAACCTATATGAAGTTAAAGAGGAAGCAGTATCTTTGTAACAAACAAAATTCAAAACAAAAGCGGTAGTGATTTAATATGACAACTGCTTACTTTACTCTACAGCCACCATTGAGATGGACTTCAGAACATTACTTCTGTAATATGAAAGTATAGCAAAACAGAAGTCACAACATTCCTTAGCATTTTAACAAGTTTTTATAATGTTTCAAATCATGGTAGGTATATGAAATATATATATAGTATACCTAACTTGTTAAAAAAACCTGGGTTAGATATTGCAATTTTTTTCATGTTAGTTATTAGCCTGATGAGAGAATCATTTTATTTGTGGGAGGAGTAATGAGGAAACTATAACCTGTATAAATGACCCCAGAAAAACACTTCCCAATTGGCTCAGTAGCAGTATTGATACTGAAGTTAATTGTTACAACAGTTGTAAATAAAATTCTTATGACATTTCTGCTTTGTTATAGGATTACTTTTTCACTATATTCATTTAGATACGAGGAAATGTTTGTGAAGACTCTTGATAAAATCTAGTGTAGTGGTATAGCAGATTATGCAGAATTTTGGTAACAATTCTCCTTTTTAGATTAATGAGATTAATGCTTTACATATTGTACTGTGGAAAAGATTTACTCTTGGATGTTGACTTAAGAATTTTTCCCATAAAATAGAGCTTTTCAATTTTTTCCAAGCTTTTTCTTCTTTCACATCACAGTGATTAATGAGTTTAATTTTTGCAGGCAACTGCCAGGAGGTGCTGAGTAAGATGTATCATGCTGATTGTGTATAACCCCGCTCCTTTTAATTAATGGGATGATAACAATGCATTAATCAGGTGCATAAGAAATTCAGCACTTTTCTGTAACACAGAATATTGATCTGTTTTATAAGGCACTGACTATGAAATGATGATCATAGAGGTCCTTTTTAAATTAAATTTTGTATGATAAGTTATGCGTTAAAAATATTGAACCCTCCACTGAAACATCATAAAACTTTTGTATATAAAAGAGCCATATGCTGCATTCTTACAGGTTCATTATTTAACCAAAACTCCTATTGGCTTTAGTGGGAGACTTAAACATATAAAACCAGCCAGACTCAAAGTACAAACACTTTCATTACTGTGAATATTCTTTCCATAACTGAATTCTGAATCTTTATTTCCTGTGTTTGCTTAAAGCTACATTTGGCCATATATTATACTTTATGAGTTTTGCAATTGATTATTCAGACTGATTTACACTTTAAGAATTTTTTCATTCAAATATAAATAGCAATAATTTTGAAATGCTTCAGTACAATTGTGTTTGCTGCTTGAATAAGTTAAGGATTAAGTAAATCGAATATTGTTTGTTAATAGAGTCTGAGAAAGTGAGAATCAAAGCCATTAGTGTAAAAAAAATATAATTTGGTATGTCAGACTTGCTGTTGCATGTAATTGAAAGTGTTAATTTTCAGTTCATTATTTGTCTAATGGAAAGAGGTATTACCTCCTAATAATGTGTGTCAAGGACAGTGTTTCAGAAGGGTTGGGGCCTGACTGACAGACAACAGGCATTTCAGAAGTGGTGTGGTCTTTTCCCAAAAAGATGAGTGATTTGATTTTATAGAAGGGTTTGTAGGACTGCAGGATTCATAACCTTGCTGAAAGATGTAGTCATTTGAATTGTAACCAGAAGTCTATCTTATGTGCTTATTGGCAGAAACTACTGTTTACATCAGTAAGAGTCTCTTCTTCTGCCTCTTCTTGGTGAGTTCTTAGATACTGAACTCAGTTATCCTACAGACATTAAGATGTAGAGGGCTGGGACTAATTTTTTTCAGTGGAAATAGGCTCTACTGACATTCTGTAAGCTCATCTTTTGAAATTAATAAAAATTACATCTTATTGCCTTAAAAAAAAATAGTTACAAACCTCATAAAAATCATAGGTTTTATTTGAATGGAAGCCAGTCATACATTTTGTGATTACTGAATGATGGACTCTGATCTGGAGGTGATGTGTTTCTTATACTTTGCTTTATCGCTCAATTTAGAATTAAACCACCTTGTGATATTTGCTGTCAGTTTAAAATCAGCCTCTGTTTCTGCAGTCTTTACTAGCCACGATGATGATGCATGCACGAAAAAAGTATCTGCCAGGGAGAATGTATTTTTATGTATTCAGGAATAACTGTGTGAAGAGACTGAATCATCTCTCTAATAGTAGTGAACCGTGCACTGAGTTGGGATACCTCATGTAGAGTACTCAGCTCACGTTATTTCTCTTGAGCTCGTAGCTCAAGTGCAGAAAGAAAACACTGAGCCCAGTGTCAGACCAGCTTGTGTTGGTTTCCAAAGGCTTTCAAAGACACAGAGTGTAGGAAAAAATCTATGACTGTGTGCTGCTGCTCTCCATTCCTCTGGATATTTTTGTGTCAGAAAAGGCCAGAAAGAAGAGAGTTCTCAGGGTGTCCATCACAGCTTTGAAAGTGATCTTTGGGAGTCAGAAGACCCCTGAAATAAAAAACTTTACAGTAATTTGGGCTAACATATTTATGCTTGTGATGGTCCAGCAAAAGCTCCCATTAGAGTTCATTAACTGCAAGCTGATTTTGCTGGGATTTTTGCCTGATGTGCTGGATGATTCCCGGCACGTTGCCGTGATGTGAGTGCATTTTCATCCTGTTTTGACCCTTGAAATAAATAACTTTACAGTCATTTGGGCTAACATATTTATGCTTGTGATGGTCCAGCAAAAGCTCCCATTAGAGTTCATTAACTGCAAGCTGATTTTGCTGGGATTTTTGCCTGATGTGCCGGATGATTCCCGGCACGTTGCCGTGATGTGAGTGCATTTTCATCCTGTGACCAAGGGGTGGCAGCGTGTCTTGATCACACTGTTCCTATAGAATGCTTGGCGTTTCATTGCTTTTATAATAAAGCACCAACCAACTATTTGTTTACATACTGATAGGCACACGTGACAGTTATATTCTGTTCCTTATTGCTTCCTCTGGGTCTGATTGACTTGATGACGCTTTTGTCACTCTTTTTTTTAACCATCAGGGAGAAATACTTGTTCTCAAAGCTCATAAAATAAAGGTTCAACAGCAGTTTTAAATGGTCTCATTCAACCATGGGAGAAGGAGGGGAGAAAGGAATCTTTCTTCTAAGGGAATGTTCTTCTCTTTTTTTCCCAAAGGAAAACAAAACCCCAGTCTTTTCCCAACAGGCTCTTGCACTCATACTGGGTTGTGATACAGTGTAAATTTTCGAAAGTCCACACAGATAAGTTAGGTTCGTAAAGTCAGGGATTTTTTTGAAAAGAGATTTGTGGTCAAATCAAAAAATATTTATTGAAATCTATTTTCTAGTTAGGTGCTTAAATACTCATTTTGGGTCAGGTTCCTACTTATGTGCCTTTGAAAATATTGTCTGTATACATTAAATTGCAGGTGTTTGGTAATGATAAGATTCAATGTGGGTGAGTTAACTGAGTTAAAACATATTTTGAGTCAGTGCATTAGTCTATCTGAAGAGATCTTGAGTGCCATAGTCTTTAGTGCCAAGGTGTAACGAAAAATGAGAGTAAGACATTGGCAATGGGCACATGCAAGTTCTGCAGCACAAAGCAGTGTAGAAGGGAACAGAGCAGTTTGGTGGTACAATCCAGTAAGGTATTTTGAATGGGCTGTGGTTTTTGTATTGTGGAAACACAAGTATTTGACAACTTTTCCACCTGTAGAGTATTTGGGAGCCTTCATTTCCCACTTTCAACTGGCGTTTTAGTTATTTCTCAGCCTATAAGCACTTTAATTTAGAGAGACCTCATATTTTGTTTTGTTAAAATAGCAGTTGAAAGTCTTACCAAAGATTACAGCAGAGATTGCAGTTTTAAAGCCTCAGGGAACTTGTAATGTGGAGCCAGAGAGAAAGGAAGCGAGGGGTCTGATACTCATCCACATTGCAAGCAGTAAATTTAAGCAAAACTAATGGAGTGTGTGAGATAATGTGGAAAAGGCTGATATTGTGAATCTCTGCTGAAGAAATCTTACCAGATTTCCACTGAGCATATTTTTAATTGCTTCTCACTTGCATAGTGTAAATTATTTTCCTCTAAACGAGGTGCTTGTTAGTAGAACTCTGCTATTACATAGATTCTTCCATTGGTTGCTGTCTCTGTGCCTTTTAAATTTGCATTTAACCTTCACTTTGCAGGGGAAAATCAGAGGCTGAGTTGACACATTGTCTCAGAGACAGTGTCTCAGCTCTTTGGCAGTGAGAGTTTGCTGTGAGCTATTCCAGTTTCTGGTCCTGGGCTGCAGGGGCTTTAAAGTGAAAATTATTTCTGTTACCACCAAGGATATTCTTACAGGTGTAAAACTAATTGTGAAGTCTGGCGGGTTTAAGTCTTTGCTGTATCTAACACTCGTTAATGAGTTTTCATATGACATTTCAAATGTCTGATGTTTTCCTCTAGCTGTTCAAGAGTTTGGATCTTGCTTTAAGAGAAAGGAGATTTGAAGCATCCAAAAGGAAGGATAGGAGTATCTTAATACTTTCATCATATATATATATATGTATATATATATATATTTATATATATATATATATTGAGGGGGGCGGGGGGTGGAGAATGTTGTTTTGTGGGTTTTTTTTTTCTATATTTGTCAGTAGCATCTGCTCCAGCATTTCAAGTAGATTTCGCTCTAGACAGACCTCAAAAGCAAATGCAAATTTCTCCTCAGGCTTGCTGTCTCAGACATACAGAGCCACATGAAATGGAAAAGCAGCAGTGGGAAATATCTGGTAACCTCTGCTCAAGTCATACTACAGTCAATTTAAAAAAGTGTTTATGACAGAAGTATGTATATGTTCCTTATTTTCTGTTAAAATGAGCTCCAACTCTCTATAAAAGAAACAGATGTAACTGCACTTCCCAAGCCATAGGTCTGAAGACACTTGGTGAGCAGAGCCAGCAGCAGGATCACACAGGGTTCCTGTGGCTGCTGCTTTCCTCCCATTCTGGCAGAGGCAGAGGGACAATAATTTCCAGCATCTGGGCAGAAGCAGGAGGATTGTTACTGCCTGTTGACCCTTCTCAAGGGTATAAGCAGTGGTTTGCAGAGCTCAGTCATGTAGAGTTTGTGTCTGTGGAAATGAACTCAGGTATCCTGTAGCACCTTGTGCCAAGGTGGACTAAAAAAGACTTATAAGGCCAGCCTTTGGCAGAAGAAAAAGTATGAACTGCTAGCAGTAGCAAACCAGATATTTATGCTTGTGCCAGGGTCATAGAAAAGCAGTCTGGCATCAGCTGCTGCTGCTGGCAGGTAGGGTGGTATGGGAGGTGGCTCTGGGATGGAAGGCTCTTCCCGTTTGTTCCCAAGACCTCGCAGTACCTTAAGACCAGTAGAGGCTGCCAGCACAGCTCAGCTCTTCCTCTCTCAGTTTCTCCAGCCCGACCTCATGGGAGAAAAACTCAGTTTTGTTTGCACTGCCAGGAAGCCATGAGTCAGTTCTTCCTCCCTATCTAACAGGTGGCTGCTGGCAACCTTATCTCTCTCTGCCCCGGCGCCTAAAGATGGATCTCCCAGTAAAAACCTCAGATGGCTCCTCGCCAGCCACTTCACAGTGACATACCCTCTGGCATTGCAAAATGCAAGTTTCAGCTGCTGCCTGTCTCCCCTACTCTTCTCCTAGGACAGGCAAGTTGGGTTATCTCGTATTCCAGAGGAACACAAGGAGCCTTGAGCAGACAGAAAAGAGGATGTTGGGATCTGCTTTAAATAGTGCTTGACCTCTTGCATAAGAGACCGATTGTCCCAAGATAAGTTTATTGCATACATGGCTCTGAGATTTGCAAAGATTGCTCATGGGATTATCTTTCATGTGACTGTAGAATCCTGTCTTTGTTTGTCATTTATTGCTAAATCCCTCCTCGTGTTTCTGGATAATCTATATTAAATATGGTTTGTCTTTCGTTTTGTTTTTCCTATTTCATTTAGGTGCCAGAAAAGAAAGGTAATATTTAAAAGACCAAACATCTATTACATTCATGATAGGGAAGCTGTAGAAATCAACAACGATGTTGCCATAGAGACATAAATGGTTTATAGTTTCCACTTTTACTCATCTTCCTGCTAGACATACTGAATGTAAGCACTTTATTGATACAGTTCCTCTGTCCTATATTAATTTTTTTATTTTTTTTTTTTAACTTGGGTGTTTGTAATCCCAGATACAAGAGGAAGCACCTGGAGAAAACACTGAAGGTATTAGAGTGCTGCACAATGGTGTCTAATAAAGTAGGTGCTGTTGAAGCTGCTTCTTCATTCTGTTGTGAACTGCAGCACGAACAACACTTGTCAAAACACATACAGCGATTCATTGCAAACAGGAGTGACTAATAAAGACTGACGTAGCCAAGGTTTAGGATCACAGTGACCTATCTATTGTACTTGCCTTGTTTTACACTCTGTGTTTGGGTTCTCTGTGCTTGTAAGAGGCTTTTTCAAGGAGTGGCTAATTCTTACTGATTTCTGGGCACATTTCTATACCGTCTGTTTGAGGTGGCATGGATCTGTGGTAGAGCATTGGAATAACTATTAAGGAAGCCTTGCTGTTCCTGGGTCTGCCACTGACCTGCTGCATGACCTTCAGCTAGTTATTCGTTCCTGTGGGGCAGAACCTGCATCTGTTGGACACCATAAAGGAGGCAAGGCCATGATTTCATTTGTGGCTTCTCTGTGGAGGTGCAGAATTAAATAATTTGTGCTTTTGGCCTAGAGCTTTGGGCTAAAAAGAACCCATAGAAACATGAGATTATTAATAATTAGCAGTGCGGTCATTAATTCTGATGGTGGCAACATTTGTGGGAACATTGCTAATAACCAAAACAGGCCTGATTGTGCTTGTTTATGGTGGGCTAAAGGTCTCTCTCATTACAATGTTTCACAGGCAGTGCCAGGAGCTAATAATCACTATAATGCACATTTTTCTTTTAGCTAAGAAAAGCTAATAAGCATCTGTAGTTTTGAAAATGTCAAATTGAGCCAAAGTGCACGCAATTAGATAAGGATAATGTAGCAGATAATAAGAAGATACATGATGCTGGATGAGCAGTTATCAGACTGTTGTACTTTGGCTGCTAAAGTGCTATGTGTCATATAAAAGAAAGTGGTTTTTGTTTGAGAGGAAACATGCCACAAGTTGTCAGAGATGGAAATGTGAGCTAATGTGGTAAAGCGACAAGGTTAGTCCTGGGGGAGTATAAACATGCAGGTCAGGCTCTTGATAGATGGAAGGGTTGGCTGGGTTAAAAGTCATGTACTTGGGAAGATGGGAGAGGCCGCTGGGGAAAAAAAGGAAGCAAATGTGGAAAGGAAGATGGGCAGAATGAAGTCATTTGTGGTTGCTGTCTCTAAGGTTTTGTGGTTTGCTTTTTTTGGTTTTGTTTTCTTTTTGTGTGTGTTTTTTTTGTTTGTGGTTTGTTTGTTTGTTTGTTTGTTTGTGGGTTTTTTTGTTTGTTTTCAAAGACTCTGGTGTGTGTGTGATGTCTGGGCTATTCTGGCTGCTTTAGTACCTTGAAACCTTTCTGAGACAACTTCTTTGCCCAAAAGGAGGTACAACCATGATGCACTGATTAAGAAGCTGGATGTGAATTTTCAAGCAGTGTCCTCAGTTTAATTTGCCAGTGGGGGAAAGAATGAGGCAAACTCCAAATGCAAGAGAAAACAGCAAGAGGATGAAAACCAGACAAGGGACAATGAAGGGAAAGAAGAAAGAGGAAAGCTGTGATGCACAGCATTGGATGCCAGCTCTGATACTGGCAGCCAAGGAATTTTGCTTCTAAAATATATTTCTATAGGGCAAAATATTTCTTGTGGCTGAGATAGAATATTTCAATTTTGCCCTTTCCTCCTACATAGTATAATCCAGGAACTAGCTCTGGGCAGGAAGGCAGGTTCTCCCTAATTTGGGAGAAGAGGATTTTTTTGTCTCATATTTTTTTCCTGAAATGTCTTTCCAACCTTTTTCCCACCTCTGTCAAAGCCTTCTGATGTCCCCAGAAGGGAAAGGTTGGAAGCAATTTCTCCTGTATTTTGGTTCTAAGATAAATTTTACCAATGTTTTTTCTCTTTTGAATACACCAAATATTTCATATATTTATAAAATATCTGACAGAAAAGCTGGTTGTGCATAGTTCTCATCCTCTCCTGTTCTGTAGTGTCTTTAGGAAGATATTCTATAAATACTGAATTAGTGACCTATTATGTAGAGTTACAGCTGCAAACTCAGAAAAAAAGAATTATCGTTATAAAATGTTTGCATTGTGGATAACAAATTCAAGATATATTTTGGCACTTTCAAAACATTGTCCCTTTCCATTTCAATTTGCATCAGAATATATTCCTTTTTGGTGTAACTTCAACCTAGAATCTCAGTCTTTGTATTACAGGGTTGTACAGAAGCGTGTATTCGATACATGTGTTTGGAGAGGTCTCAAGGAGAATCTCCTTATATCCTCACACCTTCACTTACAGTTGGGAGCTGAGAGTTGCCCACACTATTACCATGCAGCACAGACCACATTTCTTCGTTGCGTGACATGATTGCAGTTATGTGGCTTTTCAGGCTGAGTCTTCATCATTCCTGACCCTTCACCATAATGCATGGCTGCTCAGCTAGGAGATCTGTAACTGAAAAGCACATTTTCTATACCCTTTTCTTCCCTCATTCAGTCATCCTGGGAGACTCTTGTCCAGGTCTATCAATGTGGATTTGCAAGGATGCAGTTCATGGCCTGGGCTTGAATCAGGTTTCTGGTAAAACAGCTTTCAGAAAGCATCACTGAAACTTTCACTTTCTGTGAGCATTTAAGCTCAGAGTGGGTTGAAATTCTCTTCTTATGAATTTTCAGGGAAGGTCACTTAGCACATTCCCAGGATGCAAATTCAGAGCATGTGTAAACATGGCCAAAAAGGGTTACCTTTGTGGTTGGTTTTGGTTTTATTTTGTTTTTACAGTTCAGTCAATAGCAATTTACATGTTCCTCAATAAGGTGTTCTTTTGCAGGCATTGGGCAAGCTTCATATTAGGGGAGAGGGAGAAGAGAGGAAATTGGCTGTCTTCTCTCAGGTGGGGTCATAAAGGAATACTGTCCTTCTCTCACAGATACAAGGGTGCTCATAGCAACTGCACAGCTCCATAGTGGCTCTCTTCTCTTTGGACAAGCTAGAAAGAAGTGCCTCATGGCACTAGAGAGAGAAGTTGAAGGTTAAGAGCAAGGTTAAAACCAATTTAATCCCACTCTGTAAATCTGCATGTGAAATCCCTCAAATTACAACCATGTTCTTTCACTGTTTCTTCCTTTCTATGCTAAGCTGAAGCTCTTCTGGAGCTGGGCTTTTGGCAGATAGCACAACGCTATTGGGCTGGAAAGATACATGAGAATACCGTAGTCAGCTTTTTAACTCTGCAATTTAGTATAAACTGTAGGGAGTAGCAGTGTGAATCAGAGGATTGAATTTGCTCTGAAAGTTCCACAAAAGGGTCGTCTTTTGCTAAAGACAGATTGTGCCAGTTCGACCCGAAAAACTGTAATTTAATTTGAAAGCACCATTCCGCATTTCTTTCACCTGATCTTGATTGGTGATGAGCCATAAAATTTCTCTGTGGTCCACTGGAGTTCAATAGATGAGAATTTCCTAACTTCATAAAATGATTAAAAGCACTCCAAATGTATATTATTAGCAAGGCTTCTGTGAGACAACTCAATCAGCAGGTTTCAGGTGCCTTTATGAAAGGTTTGGTGAGCATTGTTTGAATGGCAGATTGCTGAGATAGATATTAATTAAAGGGAAGACTAATAAAATGCAAGGCTTTATGCTTAAAGTAACTTAAAGAACAAATGATAGCACATGTGTGTGACAGAGGTTTTCCTGGTCCTGGTTTGCCACAATGCCGTGTAGATGAATTGCACAAGGATCAATGTGTCTAGCAGTGATAAGTGAGATCTGTATGGCTGATTCTGGCAGCAGCCCACTTCTGTGTTTTTCTTTAGCCCAGTGCCTTGGACAGCACTGGAAAGCAGACAGAAGATTAGTTTTATATGTGCTGTCTGTATCTCATCTAGAAAACTCATCTCCTCCAACATGCTGTATCATAAACCAAAACCCAAATCCACTTTCATCAAATGTTTGTGAGTGATGAACCATTTCAGGACCGTTCTGTTCTGTTCAAGGCATTTCTACAAACAGAAGAAGAATGATTGATCGACTCATTGCGAAATACATGTTGGGCATTAGGTACTGCCTTTCCTTTCTCCCTCTCCCTCCCTTCACTGGCTGGCTGGCTGGCTGTGACTTTCCAAACAGGCAAGACAATGTGACTACTTCTGTTTTGTTTTTCTGTTTCATTTGTTTTCATGAATACTACGTAGAGGCTTGTTAAGGAATGAATGGGCAAGCAGATTTCTGGAAACTGAGCCATCAATTTTTAACATTAATTTGGATACCCCAAATGTTTAAGCCTGGGTGAAGAGATCTGGTGTCTGCTTTTAGTAAAATGGGTTATTTAAGAGTTTGTCTATTGATGTTGCTATAATTTCTGATGAAAACTTAGAATAAATATATGTCATAGTTAGTTACTTCTCTTTTCTTCCCCTGGAGCTCAGAGCACTCCAGCAAGGAACAGCACCAAAATCTGTTCTTTTCTTCACAGTGACTTAATCTTCAGAGTTTCTAAATGTAAATTCATGTGCTTGTTAAGAGGCAAAGAGGCTTTTTATACTTAATGGCTAAATTATACTTAATTTATCTCTTATCAAAGCAGGAGATTAAAATTTTCTATGACTTGGACTCTCCCCATTGCTGGCAATGGTGGAAATGGAGAATCTGTTCATCATCAGGATATCTATCTAGGAGAAAGTTTCATTATCAGACCCAGGCATTCCCAGCATTTTTCTCAATCAGCTTCAATAATCACTGCTTCTCATTTATTTGGCTCAATGGGCCCTTCTCTGGGGGACAGTAAAGTTATATAAAATGGAGGATATTGTTGGAATGTGAATAGTCGGCTGTAATTTATCATAAATTGATTTAGGCTGGAAATCACAAGATTTCTTAGGTCTTGAGCATTGAAATATTGGAAGAGTCTTCCAGTAAGAGGGAAAAAATTTAAAAGTCATATCTAGCTTTAAGATAGATCTCAGTAACAGTGTTTTTATGGTATTATATACCTGCCCTTGGAAGCAGAGAGAACATAAGGTCCCGTTTTACAACTAGATCTACTGAAATGTTGCATGCAGCCAGGGAAGAGCGCTCTGCCTCCAGCTACATAACAGGAACTTCAGTTTTAATTATGCAGGCTAAACATCTTTTAGAAGAATCTCCTGAAGGGATAAAAGTTATTACACTCTGTATTTATGGGGAAAAAAAAATGTATAAAATGGGTTATACAGGGCTGAATCCATCCTGAATCCATCCTTTGCACAATATTTTTAAGGTTTTTGTTTGGTCAGATTTATTCAAGACTCTCCAGTTTGCTGCATTTTAAACAAAATATATCAGGTGTGCCAGGTATATGATATTTCTCTAAGGTTTACTAGCTACCTCACCTCTAGGCAAAACACTTTGCTATTTCAAGAGGCAAGATGTTAAGAGGTCTGTCACTATAAGGGCAGCAGCATCTATAGGCCTTTAAGTCCCAAATGATCTGTGTGGGCAAACCTAATTCAGAGTTCTTTTCCCCTTACTGTTGTTGAATTGTGTGTTCTTGTTTTGCCAAAGGACTTTGCTGTAGCTTTTCTACACAAAGTCCAAGAGTCCTTTACAGACAATTCCTTTGCCTATCTCAGACAAAGAGACAGATTACAAAGGAAAGCCTATGACTAACAAGCTATTGGAAGAATATCAGACAGTTAGTTTCGTGTTATAGGACCCCTATAGCGTAATCTGAATGCAAATCCTCTCCAGATATGCGAACTGCAGATTTGGGTATCTAGAGAGAATTTAGTAACTTAATACATCAAGAAAAATAGCCCAGAGTTTGAACAAACTTACTGGATATTTCCCCTTTTTTAATATGTATGATCCCTAGGCCACTAGAGCTGTGCTGTTTGTATGACAGAATTACCCAGCTGTAAGCATCACAGTCCATCAAAGTCTGTGAATCAGAAACAGGCAGAGCAAGAGTTTGCTTCATCTAGGAACACACCTGGTGCCCTTCAATGGCTCATTGCATTATGTGGGTTCAGAGTGGGTTTAACATGCACTAGAAGGTTTGAGTCCATTATAAAACACCAATTATTTTAGAAACTCTGCCTGGAGGAGGCAAAACTGCCTACTTGCTATGTGATGCTTTAACAGCTGTGGCATTCATCTGATGAAAAGTCTGGGTTTGGTTCTCAGCCTTGTTCAAAACATCCTAGGATGAGCTCTTTGTTGTTGCTGCAGACTAAGAAGATCTCTCCTCTCTCATGTCATTTCTGAACACAGGAGAGATGGGTGAGTTGGAAAGGAAACTGAGAGAAAGCGAGCATGGCTGTGTGGTGGTTGGAAGAGCTCTGAGATGTAGGGCTGTACTCCCTACAGATAGGGAGCGTAAAAAATGCCCAAGATGGGATACTACAGGCAATCCCTGTTAGCTTCTTCCCCTCAGTACCCCTAATGCTGATTTTTCAAGCTCATAGTGGGTTCAAAATGTTGACAGTGTAGGAATGGCAGTGCCTGGTTTGTAAGCAGCTGTGTCCTTTATTGCATCTGGCCCTAAATGCTTCTGAAAATTTGACCTATGGCACAGACTTGTTTAAAACTAATGCAGCCGCTTCTTCAGATAAGGTGCTGAGAGGCATATGTGTGAAGATATTTAATGTAGCAAGACTATTTTAAGGCAGAAGATTTCTTAACAATTATTACAACATTGAAAGAGGAGAAGGACCTTCTCCCTTT
The DNA here is from genome assembly GCF_001431845.1 of Calidris pugnax. NCBI lineage: Eukaryota > Metazoa > Chordata > Aves > Charadriiformes > Scolopacidae > Calidris > Calidris pugnax. The sequence continues at coordinate 7,098,653 of NW_015090864.1, forward strand.
TTGGACAATGCAAAGGGCAGCAGCAGAAGTGGTGCTTTCTGAAACAGGTGCTGAGGGAGAGGGGGTGATGCTGTATCAGTGTGGTTAGAGGCAGGGGATGCAGATGACAGCTTCTCACACCTGTGGAGAAGGGGTTTGGGTGCACAGGACAGCAGGTATGTTGATGTGGTGAGAATTGCTAAAGTAATCTCCAGTTATCTCATCCCGGTAGCAGAGGGAAAGCGTGCTGCACGTGAGCAGTTAAGTCAGCAAACACCATGGCAGTAGCACGTGACTGGGAGTTAGAGAGCTGGCTTCTGTTCCTGTATACCATTTAATTTTTCAGGACCTTTTAAATCCCTGTGTGGTATTGGACAGATTTTCCAGAAGATTTTGGTTATGCAATAAAAACCATCTGATACTGTTTCCACACTGCTGTTAAGATGAAGCATTCTTATTATATCCTATAATCTTACTCGTGCTTTCTATTCTTGATGGGTTTTCTAAGCCCTGGGCTAAAAGGCATTGTGATAGAAATGATTCACCCAACAAAACATCCAAACTGTGAACCACTAAAATTCCTGCCTTTTTTCTATTTCTCAAGACAGCAAAGATCAAGCAATACAGCTTATACTGCTCGAAAGTGCTTAATATATGTTGAAGACTCAGGATTTTCATGGGTATTTGAGCTGGAATTTCACATGCCACCAAACACGAGGCTGATCTAAACCAGTGCTGCCCCAGGGCCATGTCTGCCCAAGGGGTGAGCTTCCCTCCTGTCAAGGTTATACGTGCATGGATGGCCCCAGTGTGGTACTCTTGGGGAAGAACTGAGGATACCTCAAGCACTGTGTTGCGCTGATGCAGTGCCAGTTTTCAGCTGCTGTTCATTCATATTAGTCAGAACTAATTTATATACAGATTACTCACACGACTCTAAACTTTCAGTTGCTGACAAAATACCTATGGCACAGACTTGTTTAAAACTAATGCAGCCGCTTCTTCAGATAAGGTGCTGAGAGGCATATGTGTGAAGATATTTAATGTAGCAAGACTATTTTAAGGCAGAAGATTTCTTAACAATTATTACAACATTGAAAGAGGAGAAGGACCTTCTCCCTTTTTGGACAATGCAAAGGGCAGCAGCAGAAGTGGTGCTTTCTGAAACAGGTGCTGAGGGAGAGGGGGTGATGCTGTATCAGTGTGGTTAGAGGCAGGGGATGCAGATGACAGCTTCTCACACCTGTGGAGAAGGGGTTTGGGTGCACAGGACAGCAGGTATGTTGATGTGGTGAGAATTGCTAAAGTAATCTCCAGTTATCTCATCCCGGTAGCAGAGGGAAAGCGTGCTGCACGTGAGCAGTTAAGTCAGCAAACACCATGGCAGTAGCACGTGACTGGGAGTTAGAGAGCTGGCTTCTGTTCCTGTATACCATTTAATTTTTCAGGACCTTTTAAATCCCTGTGTGGTATTGGACAGATTTTCCAGAAGATTTTGGTTATGCAATAAAAACCATCTGATACTGTTTCCACACTGCTGTTAAGATGAAGCATTCTTATTATATCCTATAATCTTACTCGTGCTTTCTATTCTTGATGGGTTTTCTAAGCCCTGGGCTAAAAGGCATTGTGATAGAAATGATTCACCCAACAAAACATCCAAACTGTGAACCACTAAAATTCCTGCCTTTTTTCTATTTCTCAAGACAGCAAAGATCAAGCAATACAGCTTATACTGCTCGAAAGTGCTTAATATATGTTGAAGACTCAGGATTTTCATGGGTATTTGAGCTGGAATTTCACATGCCACCAAACACGAGGCTGATCTAAACCAGTGCTGCCCCAGGGCCATGTCTGCCCAAGGGGTGAGCTTCCCTCCTGTCAAGGTTATACGTGCATGGATGGCCCCAGTGTGGTACTCTTGGGGAAGAACTGAGGATACCTCAAGCACTGTGTTGCGCTGATGCAGTGCCAGTTTTCAGCTGCTGTTCATTCATATTAGTCAGAACTAATTTATATACAGATTACTCACACGACTCTAAACTTTCAGTTGCTGACAAAAGTTGTTCAGGGCTCCTTTAGATATCTCTGTGTAGCACTACAATATACATCAGAGAAATCATCACCGTGTCAGACACTCAAAAATTATAAGCAGTTGCCAGTGAATCGCTTCATTCAACTACTACTTGTATTCATTACTGTAGTTTCCTTGTGCGCCTTATGTTAGTATTTAATTAAAGATTGCATATCATTGTGGGGTTTTTTCACACAGGACCACTCTTCCTGTGCTTACAGTGTTTTAATGAAAAGCTCATCAATGTTTCATTTTCACCCCATTGTTTAATGTATGGCCCTAGGCCTTAATGTGCACTGACTTCAGATGCTGTTTAATTTTCTCGTGGGCTCTTAGTTTTCTGTTGGTATTCATGCAGTTCCTGGCACAGAAAGGATGTGGTTTGTGATAGGGTAGTTAGGTAAACTTAGCTAAGTTATTTTCCAAACAAGCTGTATGTTTTTTCAAAACCATGTAATTTCAGTTTTCATGAAACTGGCGAGGTTGTTCTGACTTTATGGATGGTTTTGGCAATAAAAATTTAATTTAGGCTAAATTAAAAAAGGAGAAGAAGGGAGTAGTAGTAATCTGTCTGAATGGGTGAAATCATCTTTTAGAAAGTTTCCTAAACACACGGGATTTTAGGGTTTGCCTTATAGAAACCATACCACCTTGTAAAGATAATTAAACATCCCAAGGAGCATAGTTTTAAACCCAGGTATCTGATTTCCTAAGAGAGCATGTTAGACCCCATGGAAGAGAATTGTTATAGTTCTCTGACCGACATAATTTAAGTATTCCATGCAAAGTGGATCAGCTCATGTAGGAAAGAACGACAGTATCCTTTCCCAGCATATGTCCAAAATCTTTAGTCTGTGATATACAAGGATGAAATTCCAGGAGGTCCAGCAGTAGAACAAAAACACTAAGATCAGTACTAAGCAGTATCCACAAAAACATCAAGTGCAATGATTTTTTCATGATCCTTCTTGTTCTCATGCATATTCTTCTGGAATTCTATATTATGCTAGTTCTTACTGCACATAGTTTATTTCTACTGAAGTGTTTAAAGAGACTTTTATCTTTTGTGTCTTGAGTGTTTTTATTCCTGAGAAAGATTAATTGAAATCTGTCTCCCGTTCATCTTCCTGCTTTGTGGGATATCACATCTGGGTTAAGTTTAGGCAGAACTTCAGAGCTAATGTAACATACCTAGAGGATTTTCCTACTTTTAATAAAACAGAGCATCCTTAGGGTTTTAGAACAGTTTCTGGAGGAATCAATAGGACGAAATATTCATTATTGCTTAATGGAAAGTAGTCCTCCTGCTAAGAGAGAAATACAAACCCACAGGATTATTTTTTTATTGCTTTACATGACAAAAGATCTGCTTCCAGATCCTCTGAGGCTGGAGAAACTTCATGTACCTGAAAAACAGAAGTTTGCCTGTGTCTTGAGTTGCTCAAAGGACTAAATTTGAGGAGGAAAATTAAAAGAAACAAATGTAGGTTTATGAATGAATGCAGAGGAAATTATTCCTCTGTGTACTCTGAGGATATAAATGTCTTTTGGGAAGAAGATTTGCATAAAGTTGGCCACAAAGAGGAAAATAAATTTAAAGTCTAGTCTGTTTTGAAGAAAGCTTCTTAAGGGTGAGATTCCTGAGGCTGTTGAGAATTCTTTCTGAAGAGAATGTTCAACTTCACTTTGTGGTCTGTAAATATTTAGTAGTTTGCATTCGGGGTCAGTAAGTTATGGATTTAAGATCAAACAGAGTAGTGGTGCTATATCCTATGCTAAAAGGAGTAGTTCTGAGCTACTTGGAGAAATAAAGTAGATCTATTCACTGTTTTCCAAAATTATATTGTCTATCTGATCCTCAGGTCACAAGATTTTGCTGCACTAGTAGTGTGGGTTTGGGTGTAGACACTGAACTAGTAAAGAACTTGTAATTTTGAGAGCAGCAGACAATATTCAGTATTCCCCAAACATGCTCAACTCCTATGTCAGAAAGAGCAGGGGTTTGTTGCATTACTGGAAAAGTGCTGGCATATTTAATGTAGACAACAGCAGCTTGCATGCCTTATGTATGCAATGAGATCCCACATACTTGGTAAAGTATAAATCATGGAGTTTAGGCACATGAACTGTTAAGTGGCAGCTCTCAGGCAGTAAGTACCCTTTAAAGACTAAACTAATCCAAATTACCTTACATTTGCCATGGACTAAGATTATGCACCCAGAAAGTTACTGCAAATCAGATGCCAACTGATAGTTGTATTGCTTGTTGTAGCCTGTCTGTTTGCAGCTGAGCCCCAAGGAACAATTCATCCATTGGAGACAGCCCATTTGTGCCTTGCCCAGTGAAGCCTTGATCTGAGAGTGGATCCATAGTGGTCCATAGTGATGGACTCATTGGTGTAAGTAAGAGGTATCTGCTGTGCTGCTTCAAATCTCAGACTAAGCTTGTGGTCTTCACTTGAATTTTTAGTGTGTAAAGCATCATTATCCCTGTCCTTATCCTCTCCATATTATTCCATGCTTCCTAACAGTTGATGAAGCATTGCCATTTAATATGCTAATTTGGGAGCTGTATTTCTCATTTTTTTTTGAGATTGGTAGAAGTCCCTCATTTCCTCTGCAGATAATCAGCTAATACTCTTTCTACACCTTCCCCAAAAAAATGGCTGGATATCCCTGTGCTGATTATATCTGTGGGATTTCTCCTTCACCCAAAACTTATAAGGATACTTTACCGGCCTGGCAATTCATTGTGCCAGTCTAGACTGCACTGTACTAAGTTAAGAAATGGTGTAACTAGAAGGTTAAATTAATTGCAGTCTAGTTTGTTGTGGTCCTTCTCGTATCTCACAGGTCAGATGTGGTCCATGGGATACTTCCATTCATCCATCTCTTTTAGTCTGGTGAAGAAAATAGGAAGGTGCTTGTTCAGGAAATGCTATGCTGCCTTTGCCTATGGAGTAAGTGGAGCTGCTGCTGCCAGGGCTGTGTGGCACATGTTGATGGAGCCATAGCTGTGTCTCATCCTGTCCAGGTGTGATCCAGCACTGTACGGAGTATTGGTGTTGGTTGTGGCTGAAAGGCATCTTCAAAACTGCAATATGTTACATGAGGTTGAATTGTTTTGAAGTTGTCTGACTGACACCTTCTTTCTGCATGTCATGACCTTCCGTGAATTATGCCTGCTTTGAGCTGAGGAACTGTTTGAGATAGAGTGTAATAAGAGAAAAATATCCAGTCTGATCTGAGCGTACCCTGGTGACAGAGAATCCATCAAGGTGTTTAAGTCATGCAGTCGTTAATCACTTTGCTCTTAACTGTGTACCTCATTTTTCACCTAAATTTGTCTGAATTTGTCTGGCTTCAGATTTCAAGCATTGATCTCTGCTGGGAGGCTGAAAAACTTTCTATCATTCAAAATATATGATAAGGGAAGAAACTAGTGCTTGATAAATACAGGCCTGTGGTAATGTCACTTCCTTTTTTTCGTTTCTTTTCCTACCTTTGACATTTAATGTCAGGGAAAAAAACCTTGACTTGCTCCTGCAAAGGTTTGTAATGGAATTACTGCAACAGTGGAACTGCAACTCCTGTAGGTGTAGCCATATCTGATAAAAGGCTATTTTGACTGGGTGCCATTAGGAATTTAGTCCTGGCAGCACAAAACCCACTGTGGGCTCCTTACGGCTGCCAGAGATGAGGAGTTTGTGTTTGCATGGCTGACCTTGCTGAACTTACTGCTGGAACTTCACTGCTCCAGGGACCTGAACTTGCTAGAACAAAAAGAGTGTGGGCTGCAGGCCTATCACCGGGTATGAAGATATACTGTGTTTCTTAATTTATTTCTCCCTGATACATATCTCGTCATAAAATTCAAATTAATTCTTACCACTTAGGATTCAGCAAATTGCCTGTTTGTTGTCTATGAGACTGATCAGAATGGAAATTCCTTTGAATGATATTACTGAAGTTTGAATAAACAAACTCACTTCTGGTAGTGTCTGTCAAAGTTTTAACACAAAACAAAGGTTTAGAATGTACTACTCTATTAAATCATGGTAAACACCTTACAAATAATAAGAATAGTTTGCTTGAACATTACAGTCTGGTTACATGAGAGAATCGAGCTCTGCAGGGCTTTGGCATTTAGGTATCTCTATGGATCTTGCCTAGAATCCTGTACCTTGGGCACCAGAATGATGGACTCAGGGCTTCTGTGTGCAGACCCCAAATGAAATTCAAAGATAAAAGAAAGAAAAAAAGGGAGAAGAATGAGGAAGGAGGAGAACAGCTAGTTTTCTTGCCCAAAACATACTACAGGTGTAGTAAAACACAACAGCCTATTGAGAGAAAAAGCAGAGGCAAAAATACAATAGTGGCAAAAGGTCTAAGAGAGTAGGCTGGGAATATGTCCAGGTAAAATTTTTACAGGAGCCACTACTGACACAGTTGAGAGGGTATGAGGGTAGATGATAAATTAAGCTGGATAACTTTGGGTGTGGTTAAAATGAAATGCAAAGCTGCTGGAGAAGCTGACTTGCAGAGATCTGATGCTTCACCAGATACATCTGCAGGTCCTCAGCCCTGCAGATAATGCAGATTTTCCTGGTGTGTACAGGTCTGCTTTTTAAATAGACACTTCACAGGATGGTGCTAGTGTTACTTTACTGGGCAAAACATTTTCCAGCTCAAGTCCTTAACACAGTTGAAGTGATGAGGAGAGACATGAGACCAAGGAGGTTATCTCTTATCCTTCCAGAGTGGACTTTTCTCCATAATACATTCTTGTGTTTGTCCAGTTTGACTTTAAATTATTCAAACTACGGGCATCCCTGAAGTAGCCTGATTCATAGCTAGAATCAAAATGAGCTCCTCAGTTCACAGAACAAACCCTGCTGCGTGCCTCCAGGAGCTGTGTGTGCTGATTTGGGACAGGCTATGGACCATGGAATATAGATTGTTTACAGACAGTCACAGGGGTTGGGCACGACCCCATGATTTTAAGATGTGGATCTCAGCTTAAAACACTGATCCGTGATTTGGCATTACTCTGCCATTCCTCTAAACTACCAGTTTCCAGATCAATGTACATAATAGTGAACTCCTTCCTTTTAAGGAGCTAAGTCAATGGAAATCCCCAAAGAAGAATTGGACTCAGCATTGATCAGTTGGTGGTAGCAGGTCAGCGGGGCTTGTTTTTCAGCTTCAGTTGTGCATCTCTGTTTTGCCATCTGGAACAGACCTGCACAGCTTGCTCTCCCTCCTGGGAGTGAACACCAAGCGTGGCTGAGCCTTGCCAAATCTTTACTTTTCTGCTTCCATGTTGCTGCTGTGAAGATGCACAGGATACGGAGGCACTGGGAAGATTCACATCATGATCCCTGTTGGAATCACAAGACCAGGCAGCATGTCTCATGGCAGGACATGCACGTGCCATTCTTTTGTGTATATCACAAGCACATAGGCTGAAAGGAGGATCCAGAGCAATGTGTAGCGTAACTCTGTTGCTGCTGCCTCTCAGATTCTTCCTGGCACAGGACAGCAGGAGAAAACATCTTTATGAGTTGAGCAGTGCACTGTCATGGAGAAATGGAGCAGGTAAGTACTGAAACAGAAAATGTGCAGCATCAATACTGCTGGTTCACAGCACCTGTAAACTGGAGCTTCCACAATTTGAGATCTGCTAAAGATAATCAGGAGATTAAACAATTCTGAGTCTCCTTAAGGCCTTTGTGATTTGCTTCTGTTGACTTCAGGCATTGGGGTTCTAAAAGAAAGCTGAAATCACCAAGTAAATGCCAGTACTAAAACATAGGAGAGTGCATACCAGATCACACCAAAGGTCAAAATAGTTTCTTTTTTTTCATCTCATTGACAATTGTCAATAGCAGCTGCCTGGAGAAAGAATATTAGGCTAGCTTATTTTTTTGCGACATGGTAGAGTAGTATCCCTTATGTGGTGTCTCAGTATATCAGGGTACCAGCCTCCTCTCTGCAGTCTAAATTACTGCCTAACAAAGGGAAAGAAACTGGGATGGACAGAGGCTGACCTTGTGTCCAGTCAGAGCAATCTGTTGGCACAATGCAATAAATTTGCCAAACTGTTCTAAGCAAGAAGTGTGTTGTTATTTACCAGTGAGATGAAGAACTCAGCCAGTTTCCCCAGGTGGCACGGGGAGTCTCAGATCCTAGAAGTCTCTGGATTGCATTACCAGTATGTTTGAAATACTGATAATGGGGAGTCGAGATAGTGAGGGCAGATGATATTACTGTAAAGTTAAAGTGCTGCTTCCTGAGAAGGTGTGTGTGAGCCCAGCTTTGCTGCCTCTCTTGCCGTCATGCTGCGAGTTTGTGCCGGAGTGGAGAGAGAAAGCACCAGTCTCTCCTAAGCAGTGTGACGCAGGCTTGACTTTGATTTTTAGCTCCCAGGTGAGAATAGTGTAAAACTCGCATGAGTTTCAAGCTGCTATAGAAGTTCCCTAAATTTCTAGGAAAAGAGGGGAAGATAAAAGAATAGGAAGACAGACTGAGAAAGAGAGAGTAAGGAACAGTGCACTGAAAAAGGAGAAATGGATAGATCTGTGTCATTGCTTTTCATCGAAGTGGCTTTGCCACCAGGCTGGTGTGCTTGTGCACTGTAATGCATTTGCCAAGCTATATGGTGATTTGAAACCATGTCTGGTATCAGAAACTGGAATGAAAGTAAAAAGCTGTCTGCCTTCTGCCCTAGAATTCACTCCTTGCCTTGGCTGTAAGCCACTAAACCACAATTAAAATAGCATGAACAGGATGTGTCACTGCAATGAAGATCACAGTGTTCTATCAAACCCTCTGGTTGTGCCCTCCGGGGACCCTGCGACAGAAGGTAAGCCCTGCCTATGGCTTGCATCCCTTGGGCGCTGATGTACAGGTAAAAGGCCTTACAAGCACAGCCAGAAATTTATGGCAGGAGCAAATGAGGAGACAAAAACAAGAATATAAAGCAAGTGACAGAACTGGAGACGATTACAAGTAAACTGTCTCTTCTTTTTTCTATCTTCTTTTCCAGTACTTTAGTACTAAGCACAGGGCTCAGCATTGTCAGCAGTAAAGAAGTGTTCTTTGTGTCTCCAAGCCATTCAGCATCTCTTCAATAAATCAGCAATTGGATGATTGTTGCAGCAGCAGAAACCCTCCTTTGCATTGGGACCGCCGGCTGCAGCAGCGGGTTGCACGAGCTGATGAAGCCACTCTGTGCCTACTCTGACTGCAAATTCAGGGCATAAGCTGCTGTCTACATGGGCTGGTTTTGCCCTTCTGCTATACAATTTTGGTCCTAGAAGTTGGGAAGATTCTAGATCACTTTTTTTTTGTCTCCTGATGTTTAATTTTCTTCAAGGCCCATCTTCCTGGCTAATACGATGATTTAACTTCTTGCTATGGTATCTTTCTGTAGAAAACTGCTGAACTTGGTTGTCCAAGTTTGTAGTAATGGCTACTTGGAGGGCAAGGTGCTCTGGCTTCTCCCACTGCTCCCAGTGCTCGTTATAATGTGTGCCCCACATTTGTTAGTTCTCTGGAACCTGTTAACTGATGACACACCTCTTAAGGTCCATAGCAGATCTGAGCCCCTTCAGTGTCACTCTGATTTACTTTGAACTGTCGGTGCCCACGTCTACCCTAGGCGTGCATCAATTGTGCCCACAACCCCAGAGACCCACCAGACCCTTGTGTGCTCTCTCTATGTACCGCTGCTGGAAGTCAGCTTGGAGGGGCCCTACACGTACATGCTGCCTCCCAGGCTCGGGCACAGGAGCTCCAGTCATTCTTCATGGGGCCGAGGTAGAAGAACAACCCATGATTCCCGACTCTTTCTTTTCCCACCAAAACGATATTCATCCACTGCACGGGTAAACTATTTGATTCCTGCAATTTCTGTGATGGATGGAGGATCTCTAGAGCAGGAGAGAAATGAGAAAACCAACCACTTAGAGTTGGGCAAATCTAATATAATACCTTAACCTTTGACATGCAGGTAAAAATCACTTATCTTCTGAGAGCTACTGCCAGTGGTCCTTATTCAGAAGAGCACCAAAGGGCACAATTAAGCTCTGAGTATGACACAAAAAGCTCTTGGCTCAGCAGAAGACTCATGTTCTCACAATGTACTGGTTTAAGCATATGCTTAAAACCAAACACATGTAAGAGCTTTGCTGAGTCAGGGTAAGTGAGAGCAAAGCGCCGTGCCATGAATAGCAATGAGAGCCAGAAAAGATTTTTAAGGACACCACCAACTTGAAAATCACACTCTGCCTGAAAATTGTATCTGTTCTAATTAGCAGTAGCCCTGTGACTGAGAGAAAGTAGCAGGGCATAAAATGTCTCTCCTCTTGGGTTGATAATTGTTCTCTTGATTGTGCTTTGAGCTCTGTTGTTTTACTGCTTTATTTGTTTTTCGTGCTTGCTTTGCTTTTGCCTGGTGCCTCAGCAAGATGGCCTGGCTCTTGCATGTGGCACACTCCTTGCCTTAGGCTGTGCAGAAGGGCACATCCCAGGAGCAGCAGCAGGAGGGACTCCACCGCTTTTGTGGTCTTTGCAGGTGTCTCTCTTTCCTGGTGAATCTTCTGTTGACTTGCATGACAGGCCTGAGGAGGGAGCAGGCAGCTCTCGCTGCTGAGCAATAGCACCTTTCTCTCCCTAGCTCATACACTGGACAACGGTTATGAGTATTTTTTCCTTTTTTTGGGAGGGTCTCTTGTGGAAACGATGCGGAACTGAAATGAGTGGAGTTAACTGTTAGCTCTGCTTCTGGGCTGAGATTGGGGGGAATGGTGAGGCAGAGTAAAACTTGTCTTTCCTACCTTTGCTGGGGGCTTCCCCGCTGTGTGTCATCCTGTGGCCACACAGACACTTGTATGTCTGACAAGGGATGGAAAAGGCAGGACATTTTTTGGCTGTGGTGTCAACTTAATACTCCCTCAAGCCATCTTTGTAGCTTCAATGTTAGCGCTGTGGGGCAAATGGGTTCTCCTGTAATGAGAGCAATAGAAATGCAGTTAACCAGTTTTCCCAGCTGTTTCCAGTCTTTCAGCTCTTGTCCAGTCCCAGCTAACTGCCCTGGGGGTCAACTGGAACTTATATTCAAAACTCCTATGCAACTTGGCACCTGACTCTTCCTCCACAGTGCAGCTTCCAGCCTGGGACCATCAGGATGTAGCATGGAGCCATTGGCCAGGGAAGAAGTTGTGATTTATGGGCCTCTCTTCCACCTTTCTACCCACCTGTCCAGATGTGTCTCAGCATGACATGCTTTATGCCAGGCCTTGCTGCTGCCTGGCAATCTGCAGGGGAAAGAAATTTCCCACTGGAAATTCTGGTAACTCCTTGGTTTTGGAAGAGAAACGCAGTGCGTGCACCTGGCAGCTCTCAGCAGTGCTGCCAACGCATCAGCAGACTCTGGCCACCTCTCTAAAAACCCAGTGACCTGCTGATCTCTGCCCCTCAAGTGATATTTCGGTTTTGATGACTGCTTATGTGCTAGGGTTTTGGTTTATAGCAATCATAAAGGTATATACGTTATAACCACGTACATTTTTGCACAATAGGAAGGAGGCACACACTATTTATGTGGTTCAGATAGAAACATAGTTTTGAGCTAATCTGATGCCTGTTTGGAAAAATAATTTAGCAAATGGCTTTAGGTATAACTGTTGAATTTGAAGTCTGAAAAAAGGCTTTTGCTAAGAATCATGTACATATCTGGATTTCACAGTTTCTCTCTTGTCTGTGGAAGGCTTGGATTTCTGATTGTATGAATATGACAACTTTAGGACCCTGATTATGCGAATCATTTAATCCATCAAAAAATCCATAATATTTTTTTTTCCAGTATTGTCTGGTGTCATGGTAAATTCAAAGTGGCAGTACCCAGTGTGTGAAATGTCTCAGCTTAGTGAGTGTGGGGTCAGAGATGGGCTCAGGGATGTTGTTTTCTACAGCAGCCCAGCTGGCTGAGACATTTGCTCTTTCTGTGGCAGAAAGATGAGGCTGGAAGATAATTTTGTAGTACTGCATGATCAGTCTTGAAGGAGTGGTTGTTTTCACAGAAGTGGGGTGAATATGGCACAAAATGGTTACGTACCTAATGCATGATGGTCCTTAGGGTAGGTGACGAACATTTCTCTGAAACAGAACTAAAAAAGAAATATTTTTTATGCAGAACTTAAGAGGGAATAAATAACATCTACAGCATGCCACTGAATGGTGTTTTGCCTGCATTTTTCATTGCAATCTATGTGCACATAGGGAAAAAGCTGTATGTGTCTATATGGACGGCACTAATGGCATTTAGTCAGCAGAGGGCAGGGTTTGCTGAGTAGAAATTCTTTCTGCTGAGAGAAATAAGGCTCGGGAAGGAGCTGCAGAGTCCCCGGAGGAGGAATTTTGAAGAGATCAGTACATCAATACTTACAGCACCACCACCTCCCCCTGCCTTAGTGCAGCTGTTCTCTGTTTCAGGTTTGGCGTTGTTACTTAGATCTGCTTCAAAAAACTTTATAATTCTTTCAGGGTTTCCAAATGTACCACTAACTCTTCGGTTCAGTTAAGCTTCTTAGGATATATTTATGAGCTTTGTAGGTTCAGGGACTGTGTTCTAATTTTCATAAGTATATTTTTGAAAATAATTGCTGACCATATTCTCTCCTCTGGGAAATGTTAAAAAAGTGGCAGAGTTCAACAATGTAAAATTGCATTACAGAAGAGTCATGGGGAGTTTTTTCTGCGCTGAGGTCAGGAAAAAGCCAAAAACTCTTGCAGGAAGGAGTTTCAATTACAGTGAACAAGAATAAATTCTGGAATTTCTTGTCCTAGCATGGTAATAAGTACCAGACGAAAAGGTTGGGGAGAATATTAAGTAGACTGGCAGTCTTTTACCTGAATCGATGATAAAGACATTTAAACCTTTCAGACCGTGTGTGGCAAATGATTGAGCTATTAATCTTATCTAATATTGATATGTAATACCTATGAGCTGTATACTAGTAGGAAAGTTTGTTGAAATACATAAAACCCCCAGTGTTTTCCCTTCTTAAAATTAGAGTAAACGGCACAGTCCGAGAACTCATAGGCAGTGAGTAAAAAAACTGATCCATGTGAAAAATCCCAGAATAAAAAGCTGATTGTATACAGGAAGACTTAGATCTGAACCTGCTTTAAAAGTTTCCCTTTAGCTGCTCTCATCTGGGGCTGAATTTTGATCAGGTTTACATGTGATTACATATATGAAATGTGAGCAAGGTTATTTAGAGGAAAACATCTCTGTGAAACAAAGGAGTCACAGAGACAATCAGGAAAATATTGTTCTTAATCTCTGAAATACTTGATATAGTTTATTTTTGTGTTAGCCTAATTCTGCTTTCATTAAATTTTGGAGTTTCTGTTGCTTTTTGGAGTATATGATTAGATGAGTTTTGTCATTTATTGAAGCAGTTAAACTCTGTAGCAATCTAAGGAAGTGCTGCCGGTGCTTCAGACATGCCTGAAACAGAAGGGACGAGAGAATTAGCTACTGTAGCTCTTTCGGATTTCTTTCTTGTTCTGATGAGAGCTGCTCTACTGAAATGCCACTGATCTGTTTCAAAGAAGTAGTAAGAAATGTGGGAATAGTCAGATCCTTGGAAGGGAATGAATATTTTGGAATAGTTACATCCTCAGTGGGGAATGAATATTTTCTCTGGGAGAGGCTAGTCCTTTTGAGGAGCCTCTTTTAGGCACCAGTTCATGTTCCAAAATGGGGAGCTTCAGCCAACAACATTCTCTCACTTAACCCAATAGCATAGAAGGATTTGGATAGGAAAGAATTAATTGGTTCATCATTAATAGTTATTTCATTTGCTTCTTTTTCTTTTTTTTAAAAAAAAAAAGGAGCTAAGTATGATGTCTAAGCAGAGAAGTGGTAAGATGTACCACATAGTGACAGTCTGGAGTTCTGGAAAGTCCCACGACTCCCACCCACTGACTGTGCTGATGTGGTTTGTTACTTTAATGCTTGAGACAGTCACTGGTGAATTTAGTCTGTCAAAAAGGAAGGACTCCAAATACCTTTTTATAGGTGGAGAACTGAGGGAAGAAGAGACTGAGAGCATTGCGTATGCTGGCCTGTGAAGCCTATGGCACCAGAAGGAATTAACCCCAGCCTCCAGGCTAACACTTCTGACCACTGTCCATCCTCCTTACCTGCAGCTTTTACCATTTATTATAGATAAAAGGTATTTTTTTTTGCCATACCTGTCTCTCTAAACAGTGAGACACTTGCAGAGCTCTGCTGTTGGCTTTGCTGTTCATACCTACAATATTTCAGAGAAATATAAGCAAGAAAAATCCAAGCTGAAAAAATTATTTTTTTTTTAGAACCAAACTTTGCTGGAAAGTTGATTTCAGAAGTAAGTTGTGGATTTGTTAGACATATTCAGATTAATGCGCACTGCAGTGCAGTGAATATTAAAGGAACTGTCAAGAAGGAAAGTCTGTGTACAGGATAAATTAGGACTCTCTAGGGATTAAAAAGATGTAGGATTTTTTTAAGTAGCTAGCCTACTATTGAAAAATAATGAGTAGTTTCCATAGCAACCTCACTTTCACATGGTGCACACATACCGTAGCAACATAAAAAAGAACAGTATCAAAGAAGGAATAAAAGCGAGTTGTGCTATTTGGATTTTTAAAAATATTTCTCTGTCTTAAACTCTCTGTTTACAATGCAAAGATCAGTAAATCACAGAGGATTTTTTTTCAGAGAAAGTAATTATTACAACTTGCATCCAAATATTTGGAAAAGGAAGCAAAATGAGAAATATGAAAAGAGGACTGGAAAAGATTATGGATCTTTCCTCTCCGTACTGTAGCTTGAACAAAGCCAAGAGTATTTCAAGTTATCAGCATCTTCTCATGGCCCTGTATCCCTAGTTGAATTTAGTATGATGGGGAAACTACTGCTGTTATTTCCTGAATGCGTGTCAAGGAGTTTGACAATGTGTTATACACACATGTTGCTCATCATTTGATTTGTGCAGAATATTTGTGAAAAAGGCCAAGGGAGAGTCAAACTTGCCTGGATATAAGTTCTCAAAATTAAGGTTAGATTCCTCTGAACATTGACAAAAGGTTGTGGTTTCTTTAAGAAAGGTTGGGTTCCTTTATAGCTTCACAGAGAAGTCAAGTAGAAATGACATAATCTCAAAAGAGAAAGTCCAACCAACAGCTGACAATTTTCACAGAGGTTTTCTGTGATTTTTGCATGTCAGTTTGAATCCAGAATTCCCAAAAACTGCTGAAGACCATGAACTTCAGGGAGCTGAAACTCAGGGAAGTTTCTGACACCTTGACTTTGACAAGAGGATCTATCACTGTCCATTCTGCTCAGGAATAGTGCTCCAAGTGACCTGACTCCACAGTTGAGAAAACAAAATATTATTTTTCTTTTCTAATCTACCTGTTTAAGAGAGAAAGTGAAAGGAGATTTTTAAATGCAAGGAGGGAAGGGGTTATAAATATAAAACTACTAAATCAGGATGTGAGCAAAGAAAAAATTTATTAATAGTAATCATTATAATAAATCTGAAGACTGAGTTTCTAGACAAAGATGATGACATCCTAAAGATCAGGTCTCATCAGACATAACCTTTTTCTCCCAAGAACAGTCTTAGTTGGGTAATGGAGACTGAGACTTTCGTGGCTCTGTACCACAGCCCCACATGACAATGTGTAATACACACATGTTGCTCATCATTTGATTTGTGCAGAAAACGTTGTCAAAGTGAAAGTTCAGGGCTCTGCCATATCTCTCTGATCTGCTTGAAAAGAGGTAAATGGAGCATAGTAAAGGAAACTGAAATTAGGAAAAAGTTTCAAAATAAAGCAGGTGGCATTAGCCTACCAGTTGAAAAACTTGTCAAGAGTTATCTATAATGAAGTTTATCCTGTGAAATCTTTTAGCCAGGACTACTCAATTGTATACAAAACACTGTATGTATAGAAGTGGATATGTGCATAGTTATTGCAGAGAAACTGATATCTAGTAATTTCCTGAGCTCAAGTCCTTTAGAAATGCCAGCAGGTAATTACTATAAACTGTGAGGTTTTTTTCTGTGCCCAGCTCTCAAAAATAGAAAGGAACTATTTATTAATTGCAAACAGGTAAAAAAAGCCATAAAGATCACAAGGTTTTGCTTTTGCAGCAAAAGTTCTAACAGATAGTAAACTGTGGTAAAGTCTTTCCTTTAAAATCTAGAAAGCAGCTTTGATACTGAAGCATCAAGCGTGACACTAGAAGGCTTGTATCCTTGAAATTAAGAATTTTCCTATGTGATTTCCTGAACTGGGCTATTTATTTACCAGGAAAAGTGCCATTTTCAAGTCAGACTGGTGAAGTAATTGTTTTTCTTGCTGATATTTTCAAGTGTTTTTTGTTCTTGCTTGTATAGAACTTTTCATATGGCTTTAGTTTAATGAATATTAAAACAAAAATCAACAATAATGCAAAGGTTCTGATTTTAACTCCACAAAGACAAATTAATAGGTAAGACCGAGAATCACCTTAACCTTTCATTAATAGCATCCAACACTTCTAGTTGTGTTACTTAGAGCTATGGCAGCTTTCTTTATAAAATACTTCTTAATGCCAAATGCTAATTATTCAAGGGTATATGTTTTTCTGTAGCCTGAGGTTGTTGCAGAAAATGACAGCTTTTGATATTACTAAATAAAATAATATATTTTTTCTCCTGTGGCATTTTAGTGCATACCACATTTAATGAAATGTAGATTTTTAAGGTCATTTCATTAGTAATGAACCCAATACAGTTCTTTTTTGGTGTCTGATTATATTGCTGTAATTTTAAAAAAGAGTTTCTGAGGTTTTATTTTTCTACGGAGTTCACTAGAGTTTCTTGAACTTTGAAAATCTGTTTTCTCGACTTACATCAGAAAAAAAGATCGTATATGATTGCTAGGATGAAAGCTGTGATGTGATAAGCCAAAAAAGATTCCAACTAGTTTTGTTTCTGTGAAGATCTGAAGTGCATTTCATCTTCATCGGTTATATGGCTCTCCATCCCACATCACTTAATTTTCAATTAATAATGTTTTTTCCAATTCCATGCTCTTTTGGGAACATATTTTTATTACTTCAGGAATCCTCTGCTGCTTTTTATAACTGTTTGGATTTTTTAAAATACTTTCCTTGTGAATAATGATAACCTCTAGCTTCTACAAGACCTGGTGTTCATCAGAGACTTGGTTTAACCCATGCTTGGAGGCCTGATCCTGGCCATATGAATCAGTAGGGAATTTTGCCATTAGTGCCATGGAGATGTATCCCAGCTGCATGGACACAGACAGCTGTGTTTTTGCAGATGAAGCAAGGCAGTGCCTGAGCTAATGTCCTGGTAGGAATTTCCTCACTTTGGAGTCACTCAAAGGCACTTGACCTGTGCAGGGCCACAATTAGTAGCACAAGATGAACTTTTGCAAAGCCTGTCCCCATTCAGCGTATCCATTCAGGATGCCTCTATCCTGCTTTTCCCATCTGCTGTTGCTCCAAGGGGACATTTGCAGTCCCAACGACTCTTCTAAACCCCACTGTAGCACTGAAGTGCCTGAAAATAACTGCCCCTTTTAGGTGCCACTACTGACAAAAAGCAGCTTCTGGTCTTGTTTTAGCTATGTGCCAAGGCACGTTGCAAGATGCTGGTGGTGTGTCTTCTTCAAAGGATGGCTGCCATCCTTGCTTACTTCTCTGCAGAGAGCAAAAAGCCTTTGAAAGTACCTTCTGCCTCATCGGAGTAATGAGCGCTTAAAAAAAAAAAAAAAAAAAAAAAACCCGAGAGTCAGCTCAGTGGTTCAGAATTTTGCTGGATTCTGTGTAATTAATTAAGATTTTTTTAAACGTTGGTTGCTCTGCCAGTCTGTGTATCTAGGTTGTGCCAGTTTCCAGGATTCCCCTCCACCCCCATCCCCGCCCCTCGCCCCGGTTCCTCGCACAGACGTGAGCAGCTGCTGCAATGGAAGACTTCTTTGTAGAGGAGGCAGCTCCAGTGGAACAGGTAGGCGGGCTGGGGTGGGCGCTCAGTGCCCCGAGTGTGCCGCAACGACTGGTGATATTTAAAGCCAACAGACTTAGGCTCCAACCAGCTTATGAGCTCTTGCTACCTAAGAAGGTGCAGGAATGATAGGATCTCTTGAAGACACATCAGGTGTGGCTGAGAGCAGCCTCTAACACTGGATGAAGATGCCCTACCGTCCATTAGGAGAAGGTTAAAAACTTCCCTGGGTGACTGGAAACATCTGTGTTTTGCTCACGGGGCAGGTGTTGCTGTAAGCAGTAAGCTCTCTTCCAGGGAGGAAGGAATTTGGCGGGAATGATGCTGAGCAGGGAAGTGCTGAAGTCTTGCAGGACGTGGGGAAGGAGTGGGATGGAAGTTTCCCATACAGGTCTGGGTGTGATGGGTGTTTCACTGATCCCTGCTCGGATGGGTGTGTTGGTGACATATTGCTTCTCTGTCTTTTCCATTTCACTTGGTGTTGGAGCTGGATAGCTGAGGATATCATTGCAGTAGAGGTTACATCAGGACCAAATGTCCCCCCTTCTGCCTTATGTCGACCCACAGCATTTTCTTCTTTTTTTCTTTTTGTGTGTGTTGGTTACTCTTTAGCTATTTACACCTCTGCTAACCTTCTTGCTTCAGCCATGCCCTAGACAGGTGTATTTCTGGGCAAGAGGTACCCTTGGACAAAATAATTTCTAACAATCGTTGTGTGGGTAAGAAATTCAAAGCTGGTTAATGCCATCAAGTTTGACTGAAAGGATGCAGTGAAGCCGATGACTTGCTAGTGTTGCAGGTCCTTTAGGCCAAATCTGTTTTGGGAAGCATTTTATTCATTAGGAGAAATGACAGCTACAGACGTTACCTGTTATACTTCTCTCTTTCCACTGTCCTGATGCTGTAGTAGTTGAAGAGTTTCACATCAGCATTAATTTGGGTTGCCTACGATGTAGCCTATATTAAGACAGATTTTCAAAGTGGAAAATAATGTTAAATAAATGCTAATTATTTGAACTGGCTTTTTAACTGATGGGCATATTTTGAAATGAGCTGGGTTTTTTGACCGCATCGGGAACGTGGAATGAATTTTGCTGTTATTTGAATAACTCCTGAAAACATCAGCTGCATTAGCAGTGACTGAACCTGCTGCACTTTTCCAGTTATCCTAATCCAGGGATAGTGTGCAGGAAATAATCGCTGAGAGCACACAATATCCTACACCAACAGATAAACCTGCGAGTGCAGGAGAAATCTGTACAGTGGACAGGAGTCACTGAATCTGATGTTGCCAGTGCATGCCATGGTGGTGCAAGGCCTGGTTACCAAAGCAGGATGTTGTTTTCAAGTGCTGGTTCCCCCAAAAATGCATTTCTCAGCTGGCTTCTGGGCAGACTTAAGATGCACCAATTTAGGAACTCACTGTCCCAAGCTCTACTGCGTGGATGGGCAGTTACTAATCTGTTGGGCTTGCAGTCCTTCAGTGTGAAAGGGGGGTAATAGCATTCCTTATATCTTGGGGATGTTGTGAGGATAAATACTTCATGAGTCTCCAAGATATCATGGGACTGCAGCTACATAAGGGGGCCTTAAATAGGTAAATTATGTCCACTTCATGACTTAAATGGTATTTTGAACCCAATGAGGAGATCTGTGTTTCTGATTGGAGAAATTGAAGAATTCGAGCCTGCTCAATAGTTTCAGAAGAAATATTCGGTTTATTTATCTGATGATAATATTTTGAAGTGAAAGACTAATGTTTTGCAAACTCACGTCTTGTTTCCTGACTTTTCTCTGAAGTGAAAGCCTATTATTTCTAAATTAATTTGGCAAGTAAATGTATATTGAACTTGGTGATTTTTCATTATGGATAGTTGACAGTATCTGTGAGAAGAGTGAGGAGTTATATCCCTGTGTTAAATAATGAAGTAGGCACATCTGTAATAGGCTACCACTTCTTTTAGCAGATTTATTTGAGTGATTTAGATATAAGCTCATAATTCAGTCTATATGGGCAATTTTCTTGTGCTGGGTAGCTCATTTTCATCTGCATTGATGCAGATGTTTGGCTACCAAGCAGAACAAGAATCCAGCTTAATGTTAGTGTCAATCTGGAATTTATGACTTTGAAAGTGCCCTGTTTAATTGCCTGTTTCCCCTAGGAGCAGCGTGCCAGCATGTAAAGAGCACTGTAGGACCAGTACAAAGGGTTACATTCAGCCATTTCTTTTAGAAGTACCCCTGGAAGGAGGTACTGGGGAAGAGCAGCTTTGAATTGGTCGAGTTCGGAACTGGGGAATTTTCTGTGTGTTTCTTTCAATAGAAGGACCTTACTTACAGTGATTGTACCTTACTGTAGATTTCCACATGATTGCACTCTTTTTACAGAGGCTGATATTTTAATATGAGGAGGAGAGAGTGTGCTCTCTAGCTACGTATTTTTTCTGCAAACATTTTGGATGAAGGCGTAAGGAGTACAATTGTAGTTTGCAACATTGGTAATTGCAAGCACTCTTGAAGAGGACAGGCACAGAATTTCAAATGATCATGATGAATTTGAACGACAGTGTGAAATCAATAAGATAAAATTCAATAAAAACAAATGCTAAGTATCATAGCTAGGAAGGAAAGTAATAGGACACCAGGACAAAAAGGGGAATAATTGGCTAAGCAGCTCTCTGCAGAAATGGGGTTTTGTGGCTTATATATATAGTGAATGACAAGTTAAATATAAATCCAAAATGCGTGCAGTTGCAGAAGTGGTAGAGCTCATTTCAGGGTATATTGATGGATATATTGTATTTAAGTTATGGGAAGTAATTATTCAGCTCTATTTGGTACTGGAGAAGTCTGAAATTGGGTACTTGGCCTAACGCTTGGAAGAAAACTAGGGAAACTGGAAGGAGTCCAGACGAACTCAGAAGGGTTGAGAAACATGACAGAATTTTGAGAAACTGTATTTGTTTAGTTGAAAGAAGAGGAAACTGAGAGAAACATTTTTAACAGTCTTAGTTATCCAAAGACTTTTTTTTTTTTTGTAATAAAGATTTCTTCTGGGAAATCTTAATTTAAAACAATGAGATTTTGGTTAGATTTCAGGAGAAACTTTATAATAACAGATGGCTTTAGGAAAAAATATGGATCACTTTTTTTGAGAAGAGAATGGTTCAGAACAGAGAAGACAAACATCTGTCAGTGGTAGTTGGGAAACTGTCTATGCTGGATGCGACTGGAAATTCTCCTGGGCTTTCTTCAACAGTGTCTTTCTGCAGATTTTATTGCTGTGGAAAGTACATGCTAGGGAAAAAAAAAAGGATCTTGGTTGTGTGCTTCACAGTTTTGTGGTGACATAGAAGAGATATGCAGAAACAAGACCTAAGTATGTGGTACTGATAAGGTCCTGTGGAGTCAGTCACAGTGCATTGCATCCTGAGCTGTTGTGACTGTTTTCTCAAACAAAAAAATGCTGCTGTTGCTCGCCTTTGGGTTAAGTGCCAAGGATACATTCCTGTAAATCCTGCAGATGAACAGCTTACTATCAAAGCATGAGTTTAGAAATGTCCATTTTGGAAGAATTGTGATTCTTTAAGTTATACAAGTGATTGGTCCTACATTGCTTGATACCATCCTCTATCACCAAATAACAACCTGTCCCTTCTGCAAAATTGCCTACTGAGACATTTGCTTGCAGAGATGGTCATTATTTTAGAGTTTTCCCAGCTTTTGACTGAAAGGAGGATGTTTCACTGTGCTTTTTGTTGAGCTGGGGGACACATGAATAAGAGAGTGAATCAGAGGAAGCTTTGGGGGTAGCTGCTGTGATTCCTTTGCTGGAAAACGGTCTCATTTTACTGCTTGTCTAGCAGAGGAAAGGCTAAACAGAAAATGTTTTTCCCATGGGTTCCAGTAAACAAAATCAGGGATCGAGAGTTGCTATCTGCCCAGCTAGTTCTGGGAGAAGATCTATAGCTCTTGTGTAGCAGGCAAAGGATTTTTCTGGTGAGTCAGTATCTAGCAAAATCCTTAAATGAAAATAAGTAAATGAGGGTGCTGCTGGTAGCTTGATATTCTTGGATTTCTAAGTCTGGTGATATTTACCAAGGTCATAATGCAAAACACGAACAACTCTTAATGCTTTCTGCTAAGAAGGGCAGTTGTTAGAGCTTAAACATGATTTAACAGAGCAAACTGACATTTTAAGAAGCACACGGATATGTCATGTGTGTTTTAATCACTTTGATGAAATATTTCTGGATTATCTGTTGTTGTGACAATCCAGAAAGCATGAGAAGGTCTAAAGCCGTTAGAATATAGCTAACAAACACCTTTTTCCTGAAGAAAAAAAACCAAACAGACTTACCAACAACTCATTTCCTGAATGATCCAAACAGTATGTTAGACTGGTTGAGTTTCCACAGTGAAGTAAGAGGAACTAGAGAATGCTGTACTATGGTATCGCTAGAGCTGGATCAATGAACAATTGCAATAAATTTATCCAATTAGCTGTCCCTTTCATCTATTCTCAAGCTATTTACCAATCAGCCTTGTCTCCTGTGTATTTGTGTTTGCTGTTTGAGTGTAAACCACATTTCAGTATCTAGATCCTCTTCAAATTATGATCATAGTGGTTTTTGTGTTCTGTAGCTGAATAAGTAATACATTTTAAAAGGATACTGTAAAACCAACCAGGTCTTTTCTAGTTTAGTTGTTTAGATAAATGATCATTTTGAAATTCATAGATTCTCAGGATTCAGGAACATACTCTTAGGTATTTTCAAGAACACCCTTGTAGCCTGCAGCAATTTCATGAGCCAGAGCTGTTGCTTTTAGTAGTCTTCAATGAAAATTTCTTCTTTAAATTTGTCCAATAATCCATGTAACCTTTTAGGTCATGTTATGTGATGTTGCATAGTTATTGTATAGAAGGATGTAATGAACAAGCATTTTCTGCTCACCTTATTTCCACACATTTATATTGACACCTAATCTCTTGTCCCTTTCTAGGCTGAAGACTCTGAGTGTATATGGCTGTTCCTCATACGGAAGCCAGTCTTTGTCTTCACTCATCCCTCTTGTACTTGTCTGTATGTTGTCCATTTCTACTACGTGGTTTTAGGGTCAGGGAGCAGCATGAGAACTGCACCCTCTCTTAAGGATGAGGATATCCCATAGATTTATACAGCTGTAGGAGTTTTTTTCTGTTTTTTTTCCCCCTTTTTCTTTCCTAATAATTCTCAGCATTTTGTTTGCATCCTTGACTGCTCCTCATCACTAAACTGACATCATCATAGGTCTGTTTATTATAACTCAAGCTCTGCTCCCTGAGTGCTAATTGTTCAAAACCCATCAATGTTTATGTAAACTTTAGGATTGTTTCTCCTTTATGCTTCACTTTACATGTATTTACATTGAGGTCTTGTTGGCCATTTCATCATTCAGTCACCCATGAGGGTTTGGTCTCAAGATACTTGTCAGTCGCTTGAGCAAATCTCAGTGTCGTTCCTTTCCTATCCCACTTTGTGTCTGTGACATGTTGGCTCTTCTGTCTTACTTGTTTTTAGAGCTGGTTATTGGCATTAACCCTAGTTCCACTGAGGCAGGTGGACACACTCACAGGGATGTCACTGGGAGAGACGTGTTAAATTCCCTTTCCATGTGGTCTCCAACCTGTTGGTTTGATTTAGTAGTTGATAGCATTCATTTTCTTCCTGGCAGCATGATCAGAGATGCAGTCATTTTGTTCAGGAAGATAACAATTTTGTCACAAGTTATATAATAAATCACAAAATAAACTGGCATTTTGGGGTTCTTCTCATGATTCTTGCAGTTTTACCACTAGACCTTGGGAGATTATACTATCTGAAAAATTTAGTCACTCTATGGAGATAATTTGTCAGTGGTTTGAAAATTGGACATGCTAGATTTATGGTTCTGGCAAACTAATGATCTCTTTTTCCAGTGCTTTGTCACAGCCTGGTGTGCTGTCCATAAGCCAGTCTAAGCCTTGGTATCTGTAAGGGAATGTGTTTTGGTGATTAACAAGGTGTTGTTTTCATCATATATTTATTACACTGTACCTTGTCAGAACAATTCTGATCCAGCATAGTTATTAGATTGTAGCTCTTCATGCCACTGATGGCACTGTGATAGTTTGCTGTGTCTGCTTGCAATAAAATTTAAGAAAAAAACAATACCCAAAAAGCAATGTATATATTTGCATAGATTGCTGGGAGAGGTGTCAGATAAAATATTGCTGTGTTTTTATGTTCTGAGAATGGCTTGAATTGCAGCCTTCCACCAGCTGATAAATTCCCTAGGTCAGGTATGGTTGAATGAGTTTTTACCTTGGTAAGTCAAAATAAAGATGTGTGAGTGGTTGTTTGAAGAACTCACAAGGTGAAAGGAAAATGAAAGTTTAATGGCTTTAGGAAATGCAGCAAAGCTGGGAGAATGCATATGCTTTCAGAGCCTGGAACCGTTCACACTTGTTTAGGTTACATCTGTGATGTGATGCGAATGCAGATCTATTTCTTGATAAGAAGAAACCAAGAAAACTCCATTTCTTTTAACAGGAACTCAAGAACTTTGGGGAATATCTGTGTCCCCTTTTATATGTATTTGATGTGAGTTGCATTAATGCTCACTAATTCTTGCTGTTAATAAATACTGTAACGCGGTAGAATGTCCTGCTATGATTTAAAAATATTTTAAGGGAGATTTTTCAGCAGCACAGCAGGCATTCAGGGGCCTGGAGCTCTTTGAAAGTCAGCAGAAACAGTAGTAATTTTTGCCCTGTATGATCTGAGACCAAAAAAGCTTACAGTGCTGTGCCTGTTTCTGGGTTTGCACCACTGTGCTTTGGGAGTAGCACGGTACCGCTCTACAGTGACATGTAAAACCAAATCCCTTCTGGCTTCAAATGAAAGGTTCGTTTCCTCCGTTGAGCATTAGTGCCCCATATTGTGCTTTAGCTGCCAGGACTTTGATACGTAAGCACGTGAGACTGCTTCTTTCTAAGTTAGTAGGATAGTATTGTAGTGGGTAATAAGCCACAATGAAATAAGGCTACAGGGAAGAAAGTGTCTTATTAGTGGCCAGGAGATGTTTGGTTTTTTAAATTTAATTTAATTTAATTTAATTTTATTTTATTTTATTTTATTTTTGGTGTAAAAGGAGTTGGAGCTGCTAAAAATTAGTTCAATTTCTCCCCAAATGAAGTGGTTTACAGTTTATATTTTAAATATTTTCCAAAGAATCTTTTCTGACATACATTCTATTGTGTCTATTAGTGTCAGCGGAAACAGTTTAAAAGCTCTAGTTAATATACCTGCATTTTTCTATTATATTCTGATCAGGCATTTTGCTAGGCGGGTTTTCTTGCCATTTTTCAGTGCGTCTGATAAATGTGTTGCACGTGTTTTGTCCTTCTGGGTCTCCAGTTACTTTCAGACTGCAAGTTTATTTAGCAATTAAACGCTGTCACAACATCCACTTGTTAATCAGGGTATGAGAAACCTGGCAGCCATTTCCTGAGTCCTTATTAACAAAGAAGAACAGGGAAACACGGAGTACGTGAAAGGACACTGTTTTCTCCGGCATCTCAGAGCACACCCGTACTACAAGAGCTTTGTAACAAAGGTCTCCTGGAAGAGCCCTCCAGCATAAGACACAGCCTAAAACGCAGCAAGAGCTTTCTGCCAGCGTCGCTGGCTGACCTTTCCTCGAGCAGAGGATACACTGAGTCCTTACAGAGGGCACGTGGACCTGTTGGTGTACGTATGTCAGGAGGAGGGGTGAGAAAGTCAGCGTGAGAGGAAAGGTGGTAACTCCCTCCTCTCACCTTGCTCTGCAAACAGCCTTTTCCAGCGAACACCTTGGCCTTAGCAAAGGATTGTGGTGTGACCCGTGATGCACAAAGCACAGGTGTGATTGTGTGACTTATTTGAAGCTCTCCTGTGTGCATGTGAGTGCTGGTGGAAATGGTGGAGGCTCAGACTCCTGCGGTGGAAGGCTGCAGGGGGATGTGTCTCAGCAAGGGCACATACACCCGCTGTAACCTAATTCAGACACCTAATGTCAGTTCTCCCAGCTATTACATGCTATCCCTGCTGTGACACCCCTTCCCTTTCAAGTCTCAGGGTAATCCTAGAAACTGGTGCTTATTACTATTTCTCAAGCCAAAGCTTTTCCTTTGAAGAGACTTTTTCTTAGAGAGTTGTGAAGACTAATGCAATCTTCAAATCTTTCTCCGACAACCAGCCCCTCACAGGTGACCTCTCCTGCCTGTTCTTCTCGGGAAAGGCTTTGTGTCCTCCTTCAGCCTTGCACAAATGCTGCAGCACGTGGCTCGGCTGTATCCCACATCCACTGTGTGCAGGGATTCAGCTGGGTGTTGGGTGCCTGGAGCTGTTAACACTGACCTCAGGAAAAGGAGTAGGAATGATTTAAGAGGCGTTTCAGGAGACAAGGTGTACTGTATAGGCAGCTCCAGGAGGAGTGACTCGTGATCAAGGCTCACTCATATGGGAATGAGGTAAACAGATTAGGTACACACCAAATCCTGTCCTGGTGTATGTACTTATGGCATGTTACTCAGCTACTCGATGCTTATATATCATTTCAGATAGTGGCTGCTCCTTATTAAATAGCAGAGACCAAGCAAGACCTTGAGCTGGGCAGGTGTCTTGTTTCTGTAGGATTCACATCTGTTGCCTATGGAAGAGGCTCCCTGTTTGAGTAAGGGTTGTGGCTGTACCTGGCAGGACAGACTTTGTGTGTAGTTTTAAAAGTACAGCTACATCTATTTATTCATTCATCGTTACGAAACTGTCACAGAAATTTATCAGCTGAGCCACAAAGACTAATCTTCCAGCTTTAGCAGGATGGAAATACTAATGACGTTTTACTCGTCCATCAAAAATAATTACAAGTCCCAGCTGAGTGGGCAAGTAGAATTTGTAAGAGTCAATTAAATACTTACATTTAGGAGAGTTTGTATGGTGTTCTTGTTGTAAAGCACTTTGATTCTTACCAGAGCTGTGCAAATTAACCACTTCAGTGCTTTCTGAGAAATCTCCTCTGGGTCAGAACTGAGATTCATTGGCACCTTTTGTGCTGTTAAGGGAGGCTTAGACTGAAAGCAGATAATACAAAATGTCTACAGTAGCAAAGTAATTGCCACTGAATGCAGTAGTGGTAAATACATAATACTAAATGATACATAATAATAAATGAAGTGACACTGTATAAAAAGGACCAGTATTTTCTCAAATATTTTTATGATACTTTAGTGCTCATTTAGTCAATTACGAGCCACATATTGAACTGAGACCCACTGAAGCAAAGCCCAGCAATGAGTACTGCTGTGGAGCTCATCCAGAGATGCTTGCGAAGAGATTAATTTCATGGAGAAACTGTGCTTCTTACGTCTTGCTGTGTGCCTCTGGTGGGCATGTCCTGGTCATCGCCGCTGATGGTGATTGTCCCTTTGCTTTGTGCTCTCATGTATCCTTTGGGGAGAGTTGAAGAGGAGGCGCTATGCTCTCCTGAGCACTGCAGTGATGAGGTCCAGCTGGATTTTTGAGCACCTCTACACCTTGACAGTGTGATTTTGTCATCACTGGGGTTGTGATGAGAGAAGTCCATAGATCACAAAAAGTCAGTGTTTCTGATGAATAAACCACAAGTCTGTCCACATGCCATAAGCCTTCTGTATAGCTACTGTGACTCAGCTGGTGATGTTTCTGAGAAACAGGGGACCAGTGGTCATCACCTGCAGGGACGCTGCATCAGACATATTTGGGCCTGCCTTTTTGAGCAAGAAAGATTCCTTGAGCTGTTTCCTGGGACATTCCATGTACCTTAGCAGGTAAAAGATTTCTTCCAAGGAGCTGGTTTCCACTGCTGCAAAGCCAAGTGTTCTCCACGTAGGTAATTCTGGGTTTAATTTCTGACAAAGAGGAGATTAGCTCAGGATTTATGTAATGAAGTCCTGGATGTAGGATGAATTGAATAGCTCCTGAATAGTTCTGACGTAAATCACAAAGCACCTGCATTCTGAGTGACTGTCCCTTAAATGTCAGAGGGGCATGGGTCATTGTGGAAATATTGCAGGTTTGAGTCACACACTTAAATAGAAACACGAAAATTGGAAATCAAAGAGAGCTGTCAACTCATCGAGCTCGTCACCTCACTTGTAGCGAATATGCCCTAGGACCCATTTGGAGCAGTGTCTGTTAGCTAGAATAACACTCCACCATCGAATCAGTTCAATGGAAAGCTTGAAAGTTGCCAACTAAATATAAATGTAAAAGGCTCTGATGACATAGATGCTTTCAAAATTACATATTTTATTTTTTTTTAAGTATGCCTGGCTAGAGCATTGGATGGAATATTTCTGAATAGTGAAGAAAATAAAAAGACCATCAACAAAAAAGACCATGACAGGAAGATTTCAGTGTGTGTTCCGATGTGTTTTATAGCCAATATTGAGGCAGTTTGCAAGGGCAAATAATAAAACATTTTCCTCTTAAAAACTAAAAAATCTTCCATCCACATTAAAACCTATAGACCACCCACCAGTTAATTAAGCCTACAGCAACATAATGACCATTCAGCAGCATTAAGCACTCAGAATTAGGTAACAGATTTGCTCAGGCAGCCAGTAGCATTAAATAACCATACACACATAACCTCAACTAGTCAATAAATCAAAGCTACACAAAATCATTATTCCCCTGAATGTCCTTTCTTCTCTGAAATTTTTGCTTCCTTTCCAACAATTGTGCACATTAAAGGCTTTTCCAGGGTGCCTGCTGGAAGGGCATCCAGTTGAGATGGACAGGGAGAGGGAACAAGTGCCAAACCTGGAAGGAATGGTCTGCTAAGGAGTCCTTCCTGCAAGAAGGTGCTTACAACTCAAATGTCTCTCCTGCGTGCGAATGAGAAAAACTACTCCTGGAGGCTACACAACTAGTGGTTAGATCTATTATGAATAGATTAGTCCTTGTGCTTGATTTCAGTGTTTTTACGGACAGATGATCAATGTACTTAGTTTCTCAGTGCCTTGGTTTCCACACTTTAAAGAGTAAATATCAGTTCCTTCCATCATGGAGAGTATAAATACGTTGCAAATGGTGAGACAGTGAAATTCCAGAGAACTGGAGCCAAATAACTGCCTTAAATTCTAGGTTATACTAGATCATGACCTGTGGGTTACAATCCACCCAAAGGCCTGTGCACAGGTGACCCTCAGCTCATCTGTCATGTTCTCCATGAAATGATCAACATTTATTACTTCACCTGTGAGGTGGTACAAGGGGAAGCCTTCTGGAGAGTGCAGAACATTGAGCTCCTCTTACAGTTGCATGGTTTTCAATGTCTGGAAACAAATAAGGCCTCTCTTATTTGAGCACAGGTGTCAGGATCAGTCTCAGTGGGTCATTGCATCAGACTGGGCAGTGAAGTTCCCACCATGGGAAATTCTGTTATGGTCAGATAGCTACTGGGAGGCAAGATATAACCGGAAGGAATGTCCTTTCCACCAAATTTTTCATTCTTCTTAAAACAAACTCTTATTCCTAAGCCTTCCCTTGAGCAGATGTCACTGGAGGCTGCATGTCAATATATGAAGTGTGGGGTGATAATGTATTAGAATTTTCTCAGAAATAAAAATGTTTATAATTTTCCAGATAGCTCTGTGGAAACTTCAAAATAAACTTCTACAGCTTCTGCTACTTTCTATGTGACTCTAAAATGGTAAGAAATACAAAGAGCTCAATTTTAATGGTTATATCTCAAGAATGAAAACAATAAAGAAATATACAGGATAGAGACGCAGGTAGGGACCAATTCAGTGGGCAAGAGGAAGGATGAAAGAGCTGTAAGAAACAGAGAATTATCTATCTGAAGCAGGCAGGAAAACTAACATAATGTGAAAAAATATTTAGAGCTAAACTGTTTATGAATATTGATCCATATTATTCATGCCTTCCAAAAATGTGCTGGGAAAAAGAAGAGTCCCTTCCTTGTGAAATGCACTGTGAAAAGGGACAAATACAGGACTGAAGGAAAGTGTTTGCTGTATATATGGTTGTGTTTCCTGTATATTATGGAAACTAGTGTCAAATTATTTCTCCCCCTTACAACGATCAGCTTGTAATCATGGTGTCTTTTGCTTTAGAGAAACGTGGCATTTCATGAAGAAGAATACAAATGCAAAATCAGGTACCTGTAGAACCAAAGACTCCAGAAAGTCAGAATTTATGGTTCCTATAAACTCAGAACAGCAGTTCCTGCAAATTAGACAAAATATAGCAGTTCAAGATTGCCAGTTTATCAGGTCAATTGAAAAGTGCATCACTCACCCCAGCTCCATCCAGCACCAGCTGGATTTGAGTCTCTGGCAAATCTATTTAGACAGCAGTGGTATGTGAACAAAACCCCAGGTGATCAGGTCTGCAGCACAAACCCAAAATGAGTTTGTCACTCTTTTAAATTCCCACATACACTGGTGGAAAATTGCTGGAAAATGAAATGAAGAAATGGCAGAAGCAGTTTAGTTTCCTGTCAGCTGCGAGGTGCAGACAGCCTTACAAGAATATGATACATAAGCAAGCTCTTGTCAGTGTAATCTGGGTAGGCACACTAGCATGAAAGAGAAGGTGCTCAGATATTAATGGTCCGTGGCTGGAGTTCTGTTACACGGCCTCAGTGGTCTCGTCACAGCTGTGGGTGCCTCTGTTGGCCTTCCCACCCTTTGCTTCCCAGGTGGGTTGTGCTCAAGGTGTTCATCCTACAGCTGATTACCCACATACAAAAACAGTGGGAATCTGCCAGGCTCCTGGCAAGGCATAAGCATTCTTGTTGCTGCAATGCTGTTACTCCAGGTTTCTCGTGCTGCACAGTAGCTGGTAAGACTAATTTTGTTTAAATATGGGTTGAGCACATTGTGGAACTGATTTTTGCTGGGACTCAGAACGTAATCTAGGTTCTGTTTATGGTTTAAAAATGAAAAGGAAGAGGTGGGTTGAAATCAATGAGGTTTTTGTTTCTGCTTGTTCCATAGCTAGGTGGTACGGTTCGCTTTCAAAGTGGGTTCAAGAAACTCACTTTGAGGCACACTTTATATGAATAAAACTGTGCACATGGTGAGTGATTTGGAATAGATGCTCTAGAACAGCTGTTTGTGACATAATTTTGGGTTTTTTTCTGCCCTTGTTACTTGATAGTTTTCATTCTGTAAAGCCCAAATCTACCTTTCTTCTTCTGGCCTCCTTCTATAAGCCAGTTACAATTGGAGAGCTTGCAGAGGGTGTAGAGTCCAATGGACTAGCACTGCAAATACTCAGTTTTAACACTAGGCTGGACTCCAGCTGCTCTCTCAGATCTGTGCCCAGGTCCTGGGTACTGCAGAAAAACAGGGGAGCAGAAAGTCTGTGTTTGTGCATCAGAGGGCTTCTCCTGAGAAGTGCTGAGTATTTTATTATTTAATTCCAGGGGATATATTAAGAGTCAAAGATGCAAAGTCTCTCAGGTGATTGGGCCCTTAATAAGTAGCAGCAACCCCAGTGTGACACAAACTGGAACAGTGTGTGGGGTCACGTCTCTCGTTCAGCAGCGAGTGACTTACATAAGGAAACCCCTGTGATTACAAACAGGTGTCACATCACTTTTTCTATTAAGGTGATCAAATGGGTTGAAATCCCCGGAGACTCTGTTATTGAGGTTCGTGCTCGGGGCTGCGTAGCCCAATTGACTGCAGTCTCAGGGGAGGGGGAGCTTTGCACAGGAAATGAACTCTGGTCAGCTGAATTTTCTTTAATAATTGCCTCTAAGTCTATTATGTGTGCACCACATCAAATAATTACAGGTTCCTCTCTCTTTTTTTTTTTTTTAAACCTGTTACCGAGGTCTGTTTGTCTTGGAAAATCAAACTTGGTTATTTACTCCTTGAACTGGTTCTTCCTCTACCTTTACTGCATTCAGGGTTTTATCACTGGGCAAAGTAAAACCCCACGAAGGAAAAGCAGTCTTAAAAGTATAGTGATAGTTTAGTTGCCTGGACAAGGTAAAGAGCACAGAAGTCAGGCTGCTGTTTCTTGCAGTGTTACTGATATATGGCAAACCAATTTTTTGGCATTTACAGGTTTTACAAACTGTTCATTTGAGCCATTTTTAGGTTCATCTTTCATTTTGCATAGGGCAAGGAGGTTTATTGAAAACAAAGCATTTCATTTCACAGTAACGAGTTATCAGTCAGTGAGTTATTCCTGTGAAACCAGTGGTTGGTTGCAATCTCTGGGATCCCTCTTTTACCTCTTTGTGCTGCTCCCCCAGACTTCTCAATGAATAGGCTTCCACCTCCCTTATTGTGAAGGCAGGTCCAGGTTACGTGGTGAATATTTCTTCTGATTGTTCAAAACTAATGTAACCCAGGAGCAGTTTTAAAGGCAGGAGATGGCCTTTCCCCTGCAAGATGCCAGTGCCCTTGATTGACCCCACCAGGTTGTTCAAGAGCCCAGTTAAAAAGCAAGTACCTACTCTTGAAAGCAATCCTAGCTTACATTAAGTGGTGGGTGGTCAATTAGTCCCTGATTCACAGCACTTCTTGTTGCTATTGCTCTGATACCAAAGGGTGGGAAATAACACACAAGCACAGGATTTCCCCTTGCAATCAAAGGCTTTCTGACTTTGGCTCCGACAGATACGTGCAGGTGCAGTGAAGCACACAGATGCTTGGAGGGAGTTTTGAATATCAATTTCTGCTTCAGGCTGGGGTTTTTGGTTGTAGTGTGTGGGTGTTATACAGTAAAAACCACTACCACATTAAGCGACTGGAATGATTTCTTTGCATTTGAAGTAGTAGCACTCATCTTTTTGTACCAGGTACCATCCCAACTTTCCATGAATGCCCAATCCCAATTCCCTTGTAGTTAAGCTGTTCCGCTTCAGCCATAAATATGGTCAAAATATGGTATTTTGTAGCACCACAGCCATTGGATTGCAGTCCTTCTGCAGGTGTGCTGCAGTAAGCCATGGAAATGCAGCTGCCATGAAAGCGTCTGGGAGAGCAGGGCCCAAATTACTCCAGCTGCATAGCAATCAGGCTAAATTGCTGTTGGTTTGATCGAAAGGACAAATAGGTTGACAATAATACCCGGCCGTATTGACAGACAGCCTTTCGCAACAGCTATATAAGCTGAATAGAAAAAAGGTAGGACAGGACTTCAGTGCATAGCCTAACAATTAGGTTGCCCATTTCTGTTTTATTTTTCCACTAAATGCTATTATGTTTGACATTTATGTGTGTTCACCGCAATAATTTTAAATTGCATTACTGGAATCAAGAATGGTATGTAAAAGC
This sequence comes from Calidris pugnax, assembly GCF_001431845.1. Lineage (NCBI taxonomy): Eukaryota > Metazoa > Chordata > Aves > Charadriiformes > Scolopacidae > Calidris > Calidris pugnax. Next base: position 7,132,149 of record NW_015090864.1, read on the forward strand.
CACAAATGATAGCTCATTTAGTGTTTTCCTTGTGGCTTTGGCTCATCATGGTTTTTGACTTACAGAAGCCTTGGCTATTGTACAAGTGGGCACACTTGGGGGGGGGCGGGGAAAGCACACATTTTGGACCAGTTTTTTAAATGAGTTGAATCTTCTTTGCAGTGGAACTGCATGGCCTGGTAGGGTGGGTTTGGAGATGGGGCATTTCTGTGGTCATAGGTTGTGGTATATTGAGCGTGCAATGTACTGCGGGGCTGTGGGGCACGTGTGTGACGTGATGGTTTTCTGATCTTTTCTAGTGTAGGCAAGAAGTTGCAGAGGGTTCATCTCTTAGAAATCAGACTGTTTCAAAAGGCAACTTAGCCAGACATGAAGGAATAACGCAAGGATCTGGAAAGAGGAAATTGAGCTGAGGCACAGAATAGCTTGCAGCAAGTGACCTAATAGGCAACAAGAAAAGGTAATATAAATACATTAGGAACATATGGAAGGTAAAATAAAGTGAGAGGCAATTACTTAATGTGGAAAGAAAACAAAACAAGATGGCTGAGAAATTTTTTATTGTCCTTTATTTAATTCTTCTGAAATAAATATGTGATATATTTGTGAAATTAAAATGATTAATTTTAACAAGCAGATAGGTGACCACACAAAAATAAGTGAGGAGAAAAGGCAACAAAATACATAGATAAGTCAAACACGTTTAATTCAGAGGTGTCTGACTAAAATCGCCTGTGAGTACTTGGGGAATGAACCACAAGGAGGGAAAATGAAGCCTGAGAGGATGGTCAGCCAGTCAGCCTGACTGCTATAGCCCAAAGGAGGAAGGACCTATCCATTAATAAGCCTACAGAGGATAATAAGGAGATAAAAATAGACCATGTGAATTTGTCAAGTATAAATTGTGTCATCCTGGTAACAGGATAAGAACTGCCAAGTGGATAAAAAGTAAGTGGTAGATGTGATACATTGTGAATTTAGTAAGGCTTTCGACACCATTCCAAATGACATTTCCCAAGCAGTCTAGAGGAAAATACATTAGGGTACTATCATCTTGAAGTGGGTGTAGAGCTGCTTGAAAAGCAGTACAGTAACCTATCGATGGTTTGCTGTTGTGCTGGGAGAGCATTTGTTTGTTTTTTTTTTTCACTGGAATTTACCCAGGCATTGAGCACTGGGCTTTATTGTAATCAATATTTTCAGTGACTTGGATGATGGAGGATAATCTACCCTTCTAACATTTTCTGTTGATGCCAGGCTGGGATGGGTTAGAGACAATTTGAATTGCAAGATTAGAATACAGAGTGACATGGATGTGCCTGCCAAATAGCTTCAAGTCATTAAAATGAAGTTAAATAAACACAAATACTAACTAACTGAAGGGGGAAAATATCAAATGCAGAGATATGAAATGGGGAATATTTCCCTGGGCAGCAGCAGTGCACACAGGGACCTGCTGTTAGAGTGCATCATAAACTAGATAGGCATTGTTGATGCTGTTGTAAAGATGTAAGGGAATTTCATGTGGGGATGTATTAATAAGAGTAGCATGAGCAGGATGTGGGAGATAGTTATTCTGCTATATATACTTTTTTTTTGTGCTTTGAGCCACACTTCAAGAATGATATGCACAAATCCAAAAGAATCTAGGGGAAAGCAAGAAGAATGACAAGAGTTAAAACATAAAATAAAATAGCCCTGTTGGAAGAGTGAGTCTGTTTGATTTAAAATGGGAGGATTTCAAGGCATCTCCAGTGCAGAACAGCTTCTTAGAAAATGGAGAGTGGTGAGTCAGAAACAGAGTAAAAGTGAAGGGACTTATTTTTCAGTAAGGAAGTTTTAAGTTTATTAACAGGAAAAAAACTTTGTTCCAATGCTTAGCTATTCTTAGAATCATAAACTTGAAATGGATGATAGCAGAAATAGGAAATATGACATTGTCTGAATAAGGATGTTATGGGCAAAACGGTGATGCTCTTTAATAGCACTGGAGAAACTTAGGAATTGTTTTCAATATCTACCATTCAGGAATTCTTGCAGTCATCAGAGTGTGATGTAAGGGCAAATTGTTGACCAAGGCAGCTTCCATTTTTTGTCACTCGCTTCTTACCCATCCTCAGATCTAGGGCAAGATTGCGGTTCATCAGGTGCATCTTTGTAAAAAGGTTCGGTTCTTCCTTACTCTCAGCTGGCTATTCCCATTCAGTATCCCAGATTCTACATACAGAAAACCTACAGTTGTTGATTCTTGATGCTCAATGATGGTTTAATGACAGATAAGAAAAAAAAAGAAAATGCAATGAAACTACACATATTGTATTGCATGTAATGTTTATTTATACTACTATAGTATAATACAAAATATTACACCCAAAACTAAACTTGACTTGAAATAATGTAGTGAGGGCAGTTTGCACTGTAGATTTCCAGATGATAATTAGCTCTTTTCAGTGCTATTTGCTTGTAAGCAGGGTGGATGTGCATGAGTAGAATGGTGTTGAATGAAATGGATAAAAATGATGATGAATGAAAACCCGGTCCTACTGATATCAGTGATCAGAGTTCTGGTGCCTTCTAAGGAGGGAAAATTGTATCAAAAGGAGTAGAGAAAGGCAGCCAGTTTGAAATCTGGACATAACAGTATGTCACGACAACTACACCTGGAATCCAAAAAATAGGTGTCCAGTCTGAGCACCCATGTTTGTCAAGCCTGGGGATGGACTGTGCTGAGACAATACAAGCCTTTTTTCCCAGTCACTGACAGGAGAAGTTAACTGTCCTTCATAGTACGACACTTGAAGGTTGTTGGAGAGTGATCAGCACTTGCAGTCTTTGCTGGCTAAAAAGTGTAGAGGTCACAGGCAATATTTCAGTGAAGCTGAAGATCTAACCTCACACTCCCACCCAGGGACAGAAGTTCCTCTTTTTCCCCTCATATATACAGGGAAGATACAGCAGAAGGTTCTGTGATTCTATGATTCTATTAATAATTATCAGGGATAAATATCATTTGCATCTTACAGATGTCTTACTGAGGGAGGTTTTCTGGAAAAGATATTTCACTAGTCCCTTGTGAGTTCAGCATACACTGAAATGGATACATTGTTTTGGGGGAAAAAAAAAAATGCTGTTCTGATAAAAAATTGTTTTGGATCAAAAATACTTTTTTGATCAGTAAATGAAAAAAGAAAATCAGTTCTGTCCTTCTTTTGGTCCTAGCTGCAGGCTACAGTATTGGCTAAGCATTGAGAAAGTGAGGCGGTTTTATGACATTTTAAAGAAAGAAAACTAATTCCATTTGTAGAATGTCCCTTTTTTAACACTCCTGCTTATGAGAAAACAAATGCATAATGCAATATATATCTTTTTATGGTGCAAATTATGTTTGAAATTGAAATGCATTCCATTTCAGAAATTGTATGCTGTTCTGAAAAGTTAAATATGAGCTTGAAAATGTGGAAATAAATTAGGTCTTTTCATTCTCTCACTAGTAAACTTTAACAAATAAAATTTAATACCCTTGAAGGACAAATGATTCAGAGCACTGAAAGCAGAAAGCCTCTATGGATTTGGGTCATGCACTCAATCATTTCTTCTAAACTTAAGCATAGCTATGAGAAACACCCTTAGTTCTTTATATGTTAAAGCCTGGATCTGAACTCCATACTTTTGTCACAATCTGATATTGAGATATAAATCACCAAACAGAAATCTCCATAAAACCTTATTATAGAAAGGGTTTCTGTTAGTATCATTGATTAATTTGCTGATTTACTGCATGCTCATCATTGATCAGATAAAGTTCTCAGCCTGCTAAATATATTCCACAAGCATCAAGTGAAGTTGGTATTTTTGAAATCAAGTACACTGAAACTCAGACGGTTGTGCCTTTCCCAAACATAGTTTGAGCTTGATACATTATGAAATTGTAACATGCATTTGTAATCACAAACCCAGTTAAGGAAATTACTGATTTCTGAAAATAGGCTTCTGCCCTATTGAAATCCACAGTAGTTAAACTTCTGCTTAATCTTGTTAAGCTTGTACTTTAATTTGCCTGAATGCTAGCCGTGGTTTAATATTTATGTTTCTAAAGGAAAGATGCTTGATTTTGTTCAATGTACACAGTTAAGCTTTTGGATTCCTATTTATGAAAAAAAAAACCAAAACTTTTCACTTTGATGCATTATTATTATTAAAATAAAACTTTTGAGCCTGACAGAAATGCAAAGTCTGCTCGACACATTAGCACGTATGTGGTCTGAAGTAGCCAAAATGGACTCGGAGATGTGGAAGTCGCAATCTCCTTTGGTTGAATAGAACAAGTAATAAAGAACATTCTTTCATGGCTTCTTCACAGAAGGACGTGATTCTTCTTTTATTATATTTTCCTCATTCAAGGGCACGCTCAGATTAAAGAAGGGTTTTATAAGGTTTTTCAGTGCTATTGATCAAAATAAATGCAGGCGTTGGTGTTTTTTCCCCATCTGCAACTAGTCAGAAAAATAAACCCATCAAATTGTAAGCACTTTGGTCACAGTGATGTATTTATTTCTACTCAGGTTTGAGTGTTGTACCTCATATCTTTCAGTAAAAGCAAAGTGGAGAAAGCTTAAGAAAAGGTAAAGGAGGAAAAGTGTTTTTTTGGTCCTTACTTCTAACATGAAAATCTTGTTGTCAAAAGCTTAAGAAAAAGTAAAGGAGGAAAAGTGGTTTTTTGGTTCAGACTTGGAAGTCCTTACTTCTAACATGAAAATCTTGTTGTGGTTTGAGCAAGAAGAGTACTTTTTGCCTCATCTAAAACAGGGATTTTCTGTTTGTAATCTCTTTTATCACTTACGGTTTGTTGCTCTCCTTGTAGAGGACAATCTTAGACAATTTTAATATAACCCTTAAGAGTCAAGGTACAGGAGTGGTTGCAACACTAATAATGAACGCATGGATCTGACTGTTGGTGTTTACATTCAGAGTATGAGCTCACTAAAATATCACAAGTGATTAAAATTAGAGCTGGTATTTAATTTTGAGAGCTGTGTGTCATCACATGGATCTGACTGTTGGTGTTTACATTCAGAGTATGAGCTCACTAAAATATCACAAGTGATTAAAATTAGAGCTGGTATTTAATTTTGAGAGCTGTGTGTCATGTCTCAGCTTAATGATGAGGGAATATTTTTCATAAAAATCTCAGTTTATTCTTATTGCACTAAGAACAAAGAATTTCTTCTGGAAGAAGAAAACAACTGGGAAAACCACAACAAACCACAGCAGGTTCCGCTTCAGAGAAGCAAGCATTCAGAAAAGCTTCTAAAACTCGTACAGCAGGCACTTCTTTGGGTAAAATGTGATCAAAACACTGTGTGATAGGCTCATCTTCATGCTCTACACACCTATCAGTTCAGTTAACCTCCCTCTGTCTGATGAAATAATTACATTGAGAGCATGATGATGCTCCATTTTAAGCCTGCCATTGCTGATGGCTTATTATTTTGTCTACTTCAACTTAAAAAAGTGCAAAGAATGTGAAACCTGAATGCACAAACCTTTGGTCCCACTGGCAGACATTCTGATTTACTAGATTTCCTCTAACAGCATGACTGGAATATCTGAAGAGGATGAACAAGCGTGTCTTGGAAGCAAAAAAAGAACACCTGATTTTGCCCTGTGCAGACAGCTCATTTGAAGCATGGAGTGCTTTTTTTCTGTGTGCCAGAGGAACCTGGGCTGTCCATGTACAGCTGTTCAGAGGAGGATCTGACTCCTCTTGCTCCATACCTGGTCTTCTGACAGATTTGCTGAATACTAGACTTTTCAATACCTGTATCTGCTTTACCCAGGTAGCTCTGCTGTCTTGCGACATGACATCCAGAGCTCTGCAGTACACCATTTGCACTGCATGGGCATAGTTCAATTGTCTTAAGTTGACTTGTCTACTGGACTGGATTTACTCCACTTTCTTAGATAGCCCTTTCTTTTAGGCTTATTTGTCCTTAAAACTGTAAATCCATCTTAAAAAGTAAGTTTCGTGAGAGCGCTCTGTGTCTTTTAGTATAGCTATACTGTCTATTCCAAGAATTGTGGTGAGACAAATTCACCCTTGTGTCTTCTGTTAAGATGTTTATGGTCCATGTTACATTGTTAGTCAATATGTTTTCCACTTTGTGACTTCCAAAGCGCTGAAGATAGCTCTTCAAACAACATCAGAGTTGGCTTACAACAGAAGGATCAACTCTCCCTTATTTGGAGATTTTAATTATATTCCAGCTATAATACAGTGCCCATCATTTTTAATGTCTTTGAATGCATTATGTGATGGTCAGCACCTGTCTTTATGGCAGGAGAATGAGATATATATTATAACATTTCCAGTAGTTGTATGCTATAGAAGAGCAATGGTTCTTAAATTCAGATGGGGACAGTGCAAGTTTTTTTTCCTTCCTTCCTTCTGCCTTTGCTGATGAGCTGATCCCTTATGCCACAGAGCACAAATGGGTGCTGCCTCTGGAACCTCACTGAGAAAACCTATCTTTAGTGAAGGGAATGTTTAAGAAACAAAACCTTCAGTCCCAGTTCTGTGTAAATGCTCTGAGTGATCTCATCAAAGAAGCTGGCAGATAGATAAAGGCATTTCAGACTATACAACCCTTTAGTTTTTCTTCTGTGGTTCATAGATGTCAGATCTTGTTTCTTTGATGATTTTCTTCTAGTTCTCTCCATCTGTGTGGAGAGAGTTCTCCACAGCTGAGAAGGATGAAATCTGCAATGTGTTCATGGTCAAGCAAGGCACTTAGGCAGTAGTAGTTTAATTAGAATTAGAAAAGACAATAACACTATTGTGCTTTGGGTTGTCTATAGAACATTAAAGTCCCAGTAAATGGCATGTCCTTTGGTTGAATGCAGAAGTTTCCAGAATAGGAAAATATTGGCATGCCATTGGGCATGCTAACTTAATAAAGCCAGGTAAACACAGCTATTGTTTACCTAGCTATATTCCCAAAGTGCTGCCTCTTGATTCCCTTCAATTAAAAAATCAGTATTTTTAAAAAAGTTTTTTAACAAAGACCCCGCCAGACTTGGTTCTTTACAAACACAGAGCAGACAGATGGTCCCTGCCCTGGAGAACCAGAGTCTGAGACCTTACATTCTTCCTGGTGACTTTCTGTGTTTTCTCTGATTTGGACATGAGCACTGGCAGGCCAGAAGACCTTGTTCGCTCCTCCTTCCCCCACTACTTTCATATGTATATGACATTCAGCAGAGATTTGGACTTTTGGGGTTTTTTTTCTGTTCTTTCATAACCCAGTTCTACTTTATAAACTCTTTCAGAGTCTGAATGGTGTTGAGTCAATGCAATCCTTCCTTGTTACTGCATCTCCTAAAAGCTCTATCAGTCTGGTGATTGTCTGGTCTATTATTTCTCATCTGCAAGAAAACTGGCCTTCTAGAAACTCAAAACATGAATCACTATGGAAAATTACTCTTCAATGTTGAGTAAATTTTAAGATCTACAATTGTACTGCTTCATGTTAGTAAAACACAAATATAATATCATCAGAGTTGCTATCTTTTATTAATAAAATAAGCATTATTTTTGTTTTCAAGAGAGTAATAGTTCATACAGGCTGGAGACGTATAAAGGAGGCTGCTCGCATTTTGTTGTGGAGAAGAAATTTCTTCTGCTTCCTTCTGTTTCCCAACCTTTTTACTTGGTTTGGCCATAAAGTTATATGCCTTTTCAAAACTTCTCACAGCGTTTTTGCTTTGTTGTCCTGGTCTTTACTTTCTCTCTGCTGTCACCGCTCTAAAGGTGAGAAAAGAAGGATGAGCTTAAGTCTTTTTCCTTTCTTTCATATTTACTGGGAAAAAAGGAAAGAGAGGAAAAAGGGAAGACAGACGAATCGGGAAAAGATCAAGGAGGAGAGTAGGGAAAAAGACAACTCTCTATTTCACTATGATTTTTCTAAAATTTTTATTTTTCTCTGAAAAATTAACACAGAAAATATCTCTTTTTTTTTTTAAACATACTGGAAATGCTTTAGTGTGTTTGTTTGGGTTTTCTAAGCTTTATTTTTTTCATTTAATTTTTCTTTCTAGTTTTCTTTTTATCTGTTGAGGTATTGCAAGATCAGTCTAATATGTCCCTTTCCAGCAGATGCCACTGAGAGTTCTAGTTCCCCACTCACTCATATTTGGCCATAGAGTAGCAAACTGCAGAAGATACTTTCTACACTGATGTATGTGTATCTGAGTGAATTGGAGATAGTAATTTCATTGGGACAGGGGCTGCATCATTTGCTTTGTATGTTTGTACCACACCCAGCACAGCGCGATCCATTAAAACCAGGATTGTGCCTGTCAGGCTTTTTATCAGCTTGTTGCTTTTCTCAGCTTCAATGTCTCCTCTCTTGCCCTATTTTCTGCCTGTTTCTCCAATGTTGCCTAGTTTTGAGTGCTTAGTCTTCCTCTTCTGCCGCCTTCTTGCAACACTCTTCTCTCCTTATATCCACTGCCTCTTTTTGGTCCCCAGAAGCCAGTTTCCTTCCTTGCTTCACCTTCCCATCTTTCCTTCCAGCTTCTCCAAGTCACAGAGCTCCCTGCACTGTGGTGGTTTCCCCAGGGAGCAGCGTGATGCATGGTCATGGTGTTCAAGTCATCAGCACTTGTATACACTAATAATTAAAGGGTTGGAAAAATAACGCAGTGTTAAGCATAAAGGATGTCAGATTAAAGGTTATACAGTGAATTGAATTAAACTGACAGCAGGAAGCTGGGGAGGAAGGGGTTCAATTTCTTATCCCAACTAGCAGTTACTTTACTTCCTTAGCTATCATTAAAGAGAAAAAAAAAGATAAGCCCTAGAGACATCCCTGACTGCCAGTGCAAATATTCTCATGAAAGTACAGAAAAATCCTTAGCATGTAGATGGGACTTATACCTTCTAAGCAATGTACTTGACAGTCCTTAATCCTGTTGACTTAAGACATTCTCTGAATATTCTTTTTACGTTTCTGTAAGAATGTCTGAAAAGTGGGACAGGTGATTTTCTATCAAAAATGGCACGTAAACAGCAAATCCATTTTGCAGCTTGCAGATTTAGATTGTTGTGGAAGTAAATGGAGGGTGTTTTGAAGATAAGAGGAAACATCTTAGATGCAATTACGTATAATAAAAGTGTAATATAAATAAAACTCAACTGGTTTTGTAAATCTCAAACAAAGTGTGTCAACTTTTGGCCTCCCCATGCTGTAGTTGACCACACAACTCAGCATGAATGTAATCGCATTTATAGATGTTAAGGTCAGAAAGGACTATCCCAACTGAATTGCTGCATGAAGAGGTCATTAAACTTTCCTCTGGCCTTCCTATATTCACACCAATGACTAGAGTAAAGACAGGGATTTTAAAACATACTGGGAAGAGCAAAATCAAGGAAGAAAAATACAGATGCAGTATAGCTCCTTTTCTGTGGTCTAAGTGCTAATGCTGTAGAAAAAGAAATGCTAGGTAAGTAATTCTGGTTTGTAATTGGACTAAATATGATCATGTACCCTTTCCATGTGATGAAGGGGATGGACAAAAAAATATATTGTCTTTTTATATAGAGGTATTTTAAAAAAGCCTCTTTTCTATTTTCTTACAGAATTTAACATGAGTTGGGAAATTCTGTGGTTCCTGGCTGCCTGCTCTGACCAGCCACTGAGTGCCATGTGTATGTCAGCCCGTTTGATTGTGTTATAAAGTGCTGGAGGTGGCTTTAATTTACGTAGTGAGACACCTAAATATCAGTGTCTGCATGACTGTCTAAACTCCCATTACATGCTATGCAGATCTAACCAATACTGTCAGTTGTGCCTAGAGAACTGAAGATGATTTTCAGGCTAATATAGGTCCTTAATTTTAATTTAATTTGCAAGTTGAATCCCACCCCTAGTGTCCCACCACTATCTGGTGACAGTCCCTAATAATCAAACATAGATTTCCTGGAGAAGCTGTGGGACTTCTAGCCTTGTTTCCACCCTGCTGTACCCACACGTGGCTGTGGCCATTTGCCCTGTGTCAGGTGGCTCTTTTAGGAAGCTAAAGGGAAGCCATGGCTCTGGCTTCCCAATCACATCAGGGTTAAAGAGATGGAGAGAGCTAAAGTTTTTCCCCACTTGAAGCTCTCAATCATGTAAAACCTTCCTTCATCAGCATAGCGTCGTTTCCACCTCTGATGTTCTGGATCATTAATTATCTCTGCCCTCACTAGTGAGTCTGACCACCTCCTCCAGCCTGTTCCTCTTTAGGAGTGCACTATTATTAAAAGGTACTTTGCTTATCCCGGAAAAGGTGCAGCAGCACAAGTGACATTGCCAGGAGATCAAGGACAGCATCATATTAGTAACAAAACAACTCCCTGTTCACAGAGGAGAAGAAAGGAAATGAAGAAACATACTGTCCTTGCAGCAATTTCAATGTTATTTTATAGCTCCACAGAGCGTGCCAGGCATTTTCCAGATGTGAAATACTCCATCTTCACTTTCAACAGCTTCCCATGTAGTCCTAATTAAACATCATTGCAGCACATAGCATGGCAGGTCAGAGAACTTTTCCTTGTGGTTGAAGACCAGGGAATCAGCTTGTCCTAGTTGTGTCACAGCCGCTGGTCCTCAGCTTAGTCCTCAGCCCACCTGCCTGCCCACAGTCATCTTGATGGCCAAAAGGGGCTTTTGAAATCATTGTTCATCAGTGCCCGGGTTGGAGGGAAGTAGCTGTTATTCCAGTTGCTCACTCTAAGGAGTTGCCAACTCCATTGAACCCATGGGGAAAAATAATCTCCTATTGAGCTTTTTATTTGTATTTACTGTATTTTAAGTCACTTGTTTTTAGGCTGGTAGACCCTTGGCTTCATTCTTTTCTCATGTGAATTAGATTTTCTTTATAGAAAAAGTGTCGACATTGCTAAAAATATTATTTTAATTGTATTTTACATATCTGAGAGGTTAATTAAAAATCATTATAGTTTAACAATCAGTCTTTCTAATGTAAAAGCCAATACATTTCACATACCATCTGGAACCAAGCAGAGACTTGATTCTCAATTATGTTAGGTATATAATGGAACCAAATGGAAATAATAGTTTTAGAAAATATTTTGGTGACAGTTCTGGCACTTTGCTAAGCATAAAAATTTCTGAAAAACATCAAAATTATTTATCATACTTCCATCTGCTTTCAAATAAAGCCTGTTTTCTTGATGGCTTTTTTTTTTTTTAGGATATAGAAAAGTCCTTCTCTCACAGGGATGGCTATGTTATGATATTTTTGTTTTATTGACTCCTGTAGCATCTTCCTCTAGTTTCTTTTCCAAAGCAATGACTCCAATACAAGCCTTTGCACTGCTATAAGTGGAGTATGTTTTTGTAACATTCCTTTATACAGATATCAATTTATGAAATACCAACATCTTGCATATTCTTAATGCAATGGAATAATGCAGAGCACACTGAAGTTAATCTGGACCCTACCAGTTACTAGCAGTGTGAGTTTGCTGCCTGCTTGCACCCCGGTGCTGAATTCTTGTCCTGGAAGTCCTAGAGAACAAATAAGGCACTGCTCAGGAGAAGCTTCTCTCACAGGGATGGCTATGTTATGATATTTTTGTTTTATTGACTCCTGTAGCATCTTCCTCTAGTTTCTTTTCCAAAGCAATGACTCCAATACAAGCCTTTGCACTGCTATAAGTGGAGTATGTTTTTGTAACATTCCTTTATACAGATATCAATTTATGAAATACCAACATCTTGCATATTCTTAATGCAATGGAATAATGCAGAGCACACTGAAGTTAATCTGGACCCTACCAGTTACTAGCAGTGTGAGTTTGCTGCCTGCTTGCACCCCGGTGCTGAATTCTTGTCCTGGAAGTCCTAGAGAACAAATAAGGCACTGCTCAGGAGAAGAAAATAATGCACAGGCAGCAGCCATTGACAGATTGTAATGATAAACCAACCTATTATCTGGGAAATACAAATTTTATTTTAGTTTTTCCAGAAGTTTACTTTTTCTCCCTGTGTTATGAGAAAAAGGAGAACTGTCTTCCTATTCATTAATGTACTTGACTGCAACACCTTGATTAAGCCAGCAAATGAAGGCACAGAGTAGAAAATAATGCACAGGCAGCAGCCATTGACAGACTGTAATCATAAACCAACCTATTATCTGGGAAATACAAATTTTATTTTAGTTTTTCCAGAAGTTTATTTTTTCTCCCTGTGTTATGAGAAAAAGGAGATGTGTCTTCCTATTCATTAATTTACTTGATTGCAACACATTGATTAAGCCAGCAAATGAAGGCACAGAGTCACTTGTTCTGTGGCAAGAGAGCAACAAGTGGCTTTTAAGATACCCCCTGATTCTGAGCCCCATTGGGGAGATACCAAAGGTCAGTATTTTTCAGAAGTAACAAGCTCAAGTAACGCGATGGGTTACCCAAACCACAACACCAATAAAAGATGCCTATTTTTAAAAAATATAGGTACTGACTATGCTGTTTCTTTCAGGAATCTTTAATGACTGGGTATACTATTGTAAAGGATAAGCTTCAGGACACTGGAGTGTATGTGACCATGTCTTGTTGTAAATGATGTAGTGACAGTTCTTGGGCACATCTCCAAACAAAGCAGAGAAACAGAGAGCATTGGTGTCATTTCAACCAGATGAAATGTGTTTTATCCACGTATGTTTCAAGAACAACCACATTGGACCAGAACATTACCTAGAGAATTCAGTTAAAACAACTAAACTCAGAATAAATTCACCATTCTGTGGGTAGATACTATTCCCGATAGTCTTTTAATAGGTCTTTTGATGAACCTGTCTTTTTCTAAGTGCATAATTAGTTAGCTTTAATTCTATGAATTTTTCTTGATTCTTGAGGTTACCATATTACCTGACCTTTTCTTGATGTAGAAAGATCTGTAGAAACAGGTCTTAAAGAAAACTCAGTTCTGTTCCACAGTTGCTGGGAAAACATAGCAAGGAATTTTATTTACTTTGCTTTTCTATAAGGATTAATAGTTTCCAAAGTCAGGGATCCCTGGCAAACCGTAGCTCTCTAACTATCAGCAAACTTTAATCTGACAGATTCACAGATACTACGGTGAACCATGTAGCATTACCTGTCAGAGCACCTGTGTGTTTCAGATGATAGTCTGAGATATACAACGTCCTTTGTAAGTGTAAAAAAAAAAAAAAAATGTGATTCTGCAACTCATACAAAGAAAACAATAGAGCTGATACATAGATGACAAGCAGTACAACTCAGCAGACATGGTGTAACACAAAATAATACTATGACGCACCTTTTTTGGTGCCTCAGTCAGTGAATCCTACCACTGATCTCCCCTGGCTTGTGCTTCACAGAGAAGCTAGGCTGAAATTTCAGGGCTGAAGTTTGGCATTTACTCCACCCAGTGGAGAACATTTGGCTACAGCTCCAGGAGTGCTGAAAAAGGTAACTTTTTTGTTATTAAGTTAAATAGCAAACAGGTGATTTTGGTACTAGGGCACCTGGAATGTCATAGGATGTTTAAACAGTGTAATTGAATAGAAAAGGCCGCCTTCAGAAAAACAAAACTTTCACAGGAGACAGATGGAATTCTGCTGATACCTTACGGGTTTTTGGGTGGCACCATCACCTGTATTTAGGCAACTGAAACAAGCCTGAAGAATGGGATCTAAACATTAGGTGTCTAAACGTGAGCCAGCCCACTAAGTTCCCGTGCTAGGGGAGATGGTTGATTACATTAGTGGAGCCAGAAGAGTTCAGATCACCCTAAGACAGAAATCTATGTCTAATCAATTGAACTGTGCCCAAAACTCCATTAGCTGCATTGACTGGATCTCCGTGGTCTGTAGTGGGAACTTGGAGACATAGTTTGCATGGCCACACTCAGGCATCAGTCTACAAGCCCAGTCCCACCCTAAATGCTGTGTCATGCTCTCTACCTTTTTTGTTCCTAGCATCACGTGAGACTGCATATGCAGTTCATTATAGCCTTGTAGAGTTTGTCATAGTGGAAGTGGCAAGTTTTAACACAAAATAAAATGGGGTGTTCGGTCCAAAAAATGCTTGAGAGGGATTTAGGTACTGTATGATAATTACACTTGCCTTTTGCGCATAAAAGTCATCAAAAGGGAAACAGTTAAGGAAACAATTGTCCCAGTTCAAGGTTTATTTAAAGTTCATGGCTGAGAATCTGTTGAGGAGACCAGAACAGATATTACTCTTCCCCCCTGCTCCTCTGTTGTTTCACAGCCATCTATACATTGAGGAAGAATTCAGTGCTGTTGCTTAGCTCACACATTTTAGGTTGTCTTTACAGGCCTTGCGGCAAGAAACAGCACTTCCAAATGGGAGATGCAATGCTACTTCATGTTAATGAAATGAATGTGACAGCAACCTCAAAACGTTGCTAATCGCCACTCTGCCTGGGGATACGAGACAGAAAAGCATTATTCCTGCCCTGTTTGGTAGGACATTAAATACTGATTGGATTTCAGTGAAAGTACCAGGTATAAGAGAGAAAATGAGCTATCCCTTTTTCAAACAGTGCTTCCTTTTGTCGCAGTGGGTAGTTTAACCTGTTTAGGATCTATTTTTCTAGCTATAAAAATGTCTGCAGATGACTGAGAATTACTGACTCCTCAGCCAACTCAACACTTGGATCTCTTAGCCCCCATTAGTCACAGTTCTGCTCCTCTGTTTCCTCACTTCTTTTTTTTTTTTTTTTTTTTTTCCCCTTTTCCAAGTAAGTGGGCCCACTCTGCCTGGGGATACGAGACAGAAAAGCATTATTCCTGCCCTGTTTGGTAGGACATTAAATACTGATTGGATTTCAGTGAAAGTACCAGGTATAAGAGAGAAAATGAGCTATCCCTTTTTCAAACAGTGCTTCCTTTTGTCGCAGTGGGTAGTTTAACCTGTTTAGGATCTATTTTTCTAGCTATAAAAATGTCTGCAGATGATTGAGAATTACTGACTCCTCAGCCAACTCAACACTTGGATCTCTTAGCCCTCATTAGTCACAGTTCTGCTCCTCTATTTCCTCACTTTTTTTTTTTTTTTTTCCCCTTTTCCAAGCAAGCGGGCACTGCCGTCCCATTGTTCAGTGCAACACATCATAAGAGCTGCCTCTCAGACTTTTCATAGTGAGGCATGGGCTTTCAGAGAGAGGGGAAACTTCTGCTCATCCTTAAATTGCCCCGGGAAGTGGCAAGTAGCTTTCTGCTGAACCCTAAACTTTCCACCACCTCTCTAGCAAGCTCAGTTCAGCATGAGGAATAAGTGAATGATGAACTCAGAGGTGGTGCGAGATGCTTTCCATGCAATGCTTAATTAAAAAGAAAGAATCAACCTTTCTGTCTTTCTCAGATCCTTTACAAGAGACCAGATAAAATTTAATGTTAACCTCATTGAACCTCGCTCTCATTTTTACTGACACTTTTAGGCAATTCATTAAGACTACATCTAGTGACAATTAAGGAAAGTTCAATAGGAACAGATCATGCTCTGGGCTTCTTAACAGTTACCAATAATTGTGTTAGAATGAAACAACTGCTCAAAATCCAGAATAGGGTACATAGGGTGTGAAAAAAGGGTGCAGTGAAAGTGAAGGTTTGGGTAGCAGGAGTCCAGGAGTCCTGTGATCTGCAGCTCTCCTTGGGAATTTACTTCTTTACATGTCCCTTTGTTCTTCTCCAGTCTTTTTTTCTTTTTATTTTTTTTTTTTTAAATAGTAGTACTTAATGGCAAGGAGTGCCTCCTGGTAGATGTTTATATGACAACTAGTCCACAGACTCCAATTTCAGAAAGGGCTGTGGTCAAAGCTATAAGCATCATTAATTATCTCTTTCATAAGTAATTGCATTTTTTGGATGGGTAGCTTGTTTGCAGAACTATCAGTCTGCTAAATAATAGCACCTTTGCATATTAAGAAATTGAAAGAACAAGGAAAGTCTCTGCCCTGGAGCATCTGAAGGATACAGTAGCTGATGCAAGACCCTCCTGGATCTGTATTGCTATTTCTACTTTTTGTAGGCACTGTTGGCTCAAGGGAAAAGACAATAATATGTCTTGTTCAGTGAACTTAGTTCAGTTTAAAACCAGCAGTTTTTTCCATGGTACTCGTGGTGATACTGGGCCCCCTCATCCCAAATTCATTGAAACCCTGCAATGAAGTGGACAGTGAGTCTAGTGAGATGTAAGGATTTCAGGGACTCTGAGGTGATGCTGAACAATTTTTTAGTATTTCCCACTCGGGGAACTTGAAATCTAATGGCCAAAATGCTTAAGTCAATTGAAGTATCACTATGATTATCAAAAGCTTTTGATACACATGTGAGTATTATAAAAAAGAGTTTGATTTTTATACTTTCTAGGTTCTTTGTTGTACACCTGTTTGGTCTGCTTTCAGGGCTGTGATTGTTCTTTTCAGCCTTTGAGCATTGAGGTTAGCAAGGGACCAAGCTGTTTCTGGTTGTCCTTGAAATGCAGGCAAAAGCAGGTTTTGTGATGGCATGCTCCTTCCTCTGGCATCTATTTTTCTTTTGAAAGGGGAAATAAAGCAAAATGTTCAGTTTAAATACAATGTTTAAACCTGTGGGATTATTTTCATTGAATGTGAGGTAGGCAGGTGAATTTCTAAAGCCTCTGAGGTAGTTTTGAAGGCAGGAAACAAATGTAAGTGGTTTTATGTCAGGCTACTGTATGGCATTTATGTAAACAGCCGTTTGAATTGCTAGGTGCTTGGGAAATCCAAAAGTGCACTTTTGAGGTACAGAAGCTATTTTTATACCTTGTTAAATAATTTCTGAGTCCACCTGAAGTGGTGCATCCCTTGTTTTAAGCAGAGGGAGGCTGTGAGATCTTTTTTAAAAAGGGGGTATGTTGAGGAGGATCCAAAGTGGGTCTTCTCAGCAAGGAAAGGTCAGCCAGGAGCCAGGGAGCCAACTGGGCTGGCAAGGTAGGACAGAGCAAAGCGAGTAGAGCTGGGCCAGGGATGGTAGCCAGGGCTGGTAGCCAGGATCTGCCAACAGGCCACATCTCCAGACCTGTCTGTAGGATGAGATATGTCCACTGTCAAGGCAGAGTTCAAATCAGCAGGTCGAGACTGGTGGGGCACATGGCCAGGCTCAGGTGTAGCTGCAGCATCTCTCAGACAAGAACCCAGAGTGAGGGCTGGAGCAAAGGGGAGGCCCCTGATGGAACCTCTCTTAGTTTGTCTCACACAGCCCCTTTCCCAGCAGCCTATTCCCAGGCTGCAGCTGCACCACATCCGAGCTGGTCCAGAGCACCACCAGCCAAACCCTCAGAGATGGAATGAGGTTTTGCAGAGGCTGTTGGTGCACCCATGGTCTGGACCCACTGGTGTCTGGTACCAACTCTCCCAGACCCCAGGAGGACTGGGGAGGGGCTGGGATGTCTTGGCCATGCAACTAAGTCCACCAGCCTGTTAAATGAAAGTGGAGATGATCCCTAGTCTTTCCTCGCCATGTTTCAGTGTTGAATATTTAAGCAGAGAGATACGAATCACTCCTGTACTTTCTACGCAGAAGGTAATCTTTTTGGCATCTTCACGCTATTGCTGTAATGGATGAGTCAGAGATGACAGTGTGTCCTCCTTGGTGGCCACATGAGTTTGTTGGAAGATGCTCTCTTACGTGGAGAGCATGTATTAACTCGAGAGAAGTTTTCAGGTCTGAAGTGCTGCTGTTCAGTCTCTGGTGTCAGCCCAAATGGCCTTTGCTTTCTGTACGTATGTGCTGAAGTCACATTCAACTGAAAGTTAGACGGGTGCTTGTGCTGTGCTACTCTGGAAATGCAACCTTTTGCTCCGAATGGTGAGAGAAGAAAAACATCAACTGTAAAATATATCTATAAGATATAAAATTTGCTACTTATTTTTATTAGAGACTACACAATGCTATTTGTGTATGTATCAAAAATATTCAGGACAACAGTTTTACTCATAACTTCTGCAAAACCACTGTGCGGTTTTGAAGGGAAGGTGGCACTTTACTACACTGTCTTTGAATGCTTTGCTGTATCTTCATGAGACACTCCAAGAGCAACGTAGGAGAACAGATGGCACAAGACACCATACAGCATCCTTATTCTGAAGAGCAGCAGTACAGATCTGATGTCTCCCTCCAGGGCTACTCTGGTATCTCATGAGAGCTCAACGGATGGGCTCACACTGAGACATGATGAGTCATGATTGCCACTGCTGTGATTCTAGAGATATTCTGGAGAATCTGTCAACACCATCAGAGATTACTTGATGTTCCCTCTTCTGTGGCAAATCAGACTAATCTGTTTCTACTTGGTAATACAAAATGTTCAGTAACTCCATCCCTATTTTTTTTTTATTATTTCAAAGCAGGCTGCTTTATGATATATAGGATTACAGGGTCAAAAGGTGCTGAAGGCTCATGTATTTAGGTGTGAAAAGGACAGTAGGACAGTAGAGATTTGTATGGGTAGGTTGAAGAGTGGTGTCTCAACACATTTGTATCTCTGTGTGCAGAATGCATGTTCACAGCAGTGTTGAATGGTGTAGATGTGCAGTGGTATGTCACAGCTGCAGCCAGCTTGGAGGGATGGGGAGGTCAGACTTTCTATGTTCTCCAAGTAAAGGGCTTTAGGAAATCAAGGATTTGCAGAACAAAACTATGCTAGAAATACAGACTCATTTTCTGATCAGCTTATTATAAAAACATAGTTTGTTCACTGCAAAATGAGTACCTTTCATTTTTTCCTTAATATGGAGAAATAGGAGGTAACATTAAATGAAGGCTGTTCTTAAGAACTTAAATAGGAGTTCCTTCCTTGAAGTTTCTAGTGTCGCCTTTGGTAAGAGGGACTGAAGTTGAAATCTAAGGCCCTTTTTTGAAATGTTTTGAATTCACAAAGACTCTGTGCTGATTCTCCTTACTCAAAACAAAACATTGTGCCTGTGGAGGGAAGAAAAGAAAATGGAAATGGTTAAACACTCAAGAAAAGTCTAAGCTTCTAAGTAAGCTGCTGAAAATGAAAATGAATAACAGCCAAAAATTCCTTTCTTGTAACATTGATAAGAAAGAGGAGAAACCTGGTGTGACATTGTTTGTGTATGGAGCTGACAGAGCTCCCCTCTTCAGTATGGAAAATAAGAGCTTGCAAGAAGTTAGAAAAAAACACTAAGGGGACCTTAAACTTTTAGGAAAATGTTACCCATGAGAGGTAACGTGCCTGCCTGAGACTGCACAGAGAAAAGCAGACAGAACAATGCACAATCTCTGCAGCAGGCTTCAAAATGGTGAGGAACTCAAAATCATTGAACTGTTGTCAATAAATGAAGAGATCATGCCATGCTGTAAGGACAGAAAAATCCCAATCCATTACTTTGCCCAGTAATTTTAAGAACTTAAATTTGGGTTCGGACAATGTGATAATAAGTAGCCTAATGAGCCGGGTACCAGACAAGGTAAGGTGGCTGGCCAAGAGGTGTAAGGTTTATGATCAAAGTCTTGTCACTGTGTCTGCAGCATGTCACCCCGGAATAGTCTCGGTTAGATTGTAAGCCTCATTAGATAAAGCATCCTGAGTGTTTCATTCGCAGGTTATTTGCAGTTCATGTTTTGTACTTGTGTACTGCTTATGTGTACTGCTTATCAAGTTCCTATTTTTTATAGGATTTAAATTCAAAAAAGACCATGGGATCATGTAATCTTTTTAAAATTTCACCTACCTCTGGGTCAAACCCTGCAATTTGTACAATTTGTCATCCAAGAAGACATCCTGTCTTATCTGGAGGTATAAACAGCAGGGGAATCTTCCCGTTCTCTCGGCAGTCATGTACACCTAGTTGGAAAATCAGAATCTCTGATACCTCTGATTTGACATGTAAGATATTTTGTTTGGCTGAAGGGAAATAACTCAGTGTCCTTAATCCAGGTTTTTGTCGTTTGGTTTTTTGTTTGTTGGTTGTGGGTTTTTTTCAGATGCTTAAGTGAATTATGATGGCTGCATTGAATTAATTGAAATCTGTTACTGAACATACTGCTCAGAGGGTGTGTACTCCACTCTGTGCCCAGGCATGTTCTTGGTGCATAAGGGACCCAAGCATGGGTGTTGCACTAGGGGGGTGTTGGGTTGTGTTGTGTTCATATCAACCACAGCCAAGACTGTGCCACCTAATCATAGAATCATAGAATCGTCTAGGTTAGAAGGGACCTTAAAGATCATCTAGTCCAACCATCAACCTAAGAACCAGGTCTGTAACGAAAACAGGACTACCAAGCATCTCAGGTATGAGAATCATAGAATTATCATAGAATTGTCTAGGTTGGAAGGGACCTTTAAGAGCTAGTCCAACTGACAACCTAACCCCGATAAAAACCATCACTAAACCATGTCACTGAGCACTATGTCAACTCGTCTTTTAAATACCTCCAGGGATGGTGCCTCAACAGCTCAGGATGAGGACAGATCACAGTGTAGTTGACCTAGAGGAAAATGTTTGCATTCATTTTGAGAAACCAAAATGTTGTCTTTCATTAGATGTGTGTGTGCAGATATGAAAAACTGAAATATGTGAGCAGAAGTTTTCCATGGAAAATGTTGATTTTTCTGGAACTCATGTTTCCTACTGCAGAGAAAAAGTTATTTGAGTGGTATATTCCCAACCCACTCTAAAACAGACTCTGTCTGAATCTTAGTATTGCCATCTGGTACCCAGTTGGAGAACCACAACAGCATATGCTTCTTTTATGTTACTATTTGATATTTATGAGTAAGACAACTTGATAATATATTTGGCTAATTACTTTTTTAAATTCCACGTCCAGAAAATTCATGGGAAATGTGGTTCAAAACTTTGTTGAACAGAAGTGAACAGGAAATTGTTTTCAACCTGAAATAAAGCGGAAATCTAAAGTAAAGATAAATCACACAACCGCACTGCAAAGGAAAGCTCTTCTCTGCAACATGCTGGGTTGATCATGCAAGGCTTCAGTTCCCAGGTGGGAAGTTATGAGCAATCAGGTAGTCAAAATCTTAGGTTCTCAACTCAGAAACATTTATGATAATGTTCTAGTTGAAAATTATTGCTTTTAAATATAGTGGGTATTGCCATCCTTGGGTTGGTCCACTCTCTTCCGTGCCCCTGAAAAGTATATGTTCTTTTTAAAGGACAATGAAATATGAAATTCTGATTGAAAACCAATAAAAATAATTTTGTTTTAGAAATGGCACTACGGTGTTTCATGTCATTCAGATTCCTCATTCCCCACACAGAGTGTTGCTCCTTGGAAAGATGACAGCTAAAGTTAATCAGCAGGTGATGCAGCGCAGTAGGAGCAGATCAGTAGAGCAAAGCAGTTATGTGGAGGATCCTCCACTACACACATTTCACAGTTACATCAGTTCTTATTAGAGTTAGTCTGGGCTCCTAAACCAAACATCTTTGCTATGTGTGACACTTGCAGCTGCGCAGGGAAAAGCTGTCCTGCTTGTCTCTGAAACTACCACTCTTGTGAGCAGCACGTGACTTGAAGCTGTGCAGGGAAAAGCTGTCCTACACGCTGTGGCTTCTGTCCTGCTTGCCTCTGAAACTACCACTCTTGTGAGCAGCACGCTATCGTGTTTCATACAGATGACAGTACTATTTTGCTGTTCTTCCATCCTCACGGTATGAGGCCTCACACTTGAAACAAGCCTTATTTCTGTTCCTCTCCATATCCCTGCCTTATTTCTGCCCCTGCTCATTCTGTTTCTTCTTGCTTATGGATGGCACCATGGCATCTGCTCCTGAACCCCATCCCAGCTTCACATTTGGTCATCAGAAAAACAAAGGAACATTACGGGGGAAAATTGCATGATTAGACTTGCAGGTACTGGAGCTATTTTGCATGGGCATTCTGTAAAAACTGAAACCCTGCCCTCCTAGATGTCCTTTTGTCTGGGGCCTCCTGGGAGACTTCCCTGCTGTGGCTGCTTTACTTTTGGGTGACTGGAGATTTGGAGCTGGGAGACAAACTCAAGCTGGTGAAACCACATTGTCCATGAAACACAGGATGAAAAAAAAGTAGGTTCAAAATGTTGAGAATTTGGAGGCGCACACTAGAGACCCTCTGCTGTGACCTGTTGGCAATGTTTCTTCATTAGGTGAGGTTCTGGGAGCTTCTTTTGTATTCAAGAATGTGGCTATTGGACTGTGCAGCCACAAGATGCCTGCCTCCTCCTCGCTGAGGGCTGAAAAATTTTGGGTAAGGTAGTCCTTTGTAGGCAAAAACGTGATTTGGGTTTTCCAAGGCCATGAGAAGTTGTTGCCACTGGATGTCATGGAGTAGTCCAAAACATCTGGGATGGGAGGTAACTGAATAACAAATCTGTGTCGGCCCCTTAGCAGTTCTGCCAAGTATAACAATTTTGGATTCCCCTTGAATCGTACAGGGCTATCCAGCAATTCAAGGAAAAAGATGGGTATTTACATTTTTGCTTCACAAAGATGCCACCTTTTCTGAAATATTTGCTAAAATAACAGTAGTCATCTGAAAATTAGTTCTGAACGCCCCTAACAATTAAAAGTATCTTCCATATAGATGCTTTTTTGACTTAAAAAAAGCCTATGATTCTCTTAACACAGTAGAGCAAAGACCTGTGGAGGGTGTTACAGTGCCATGTGAAAACTCCAGTAGAGGTCACTGGGCTGTTACTGGAATCCTGCTATAAGTTGTTATTAATTAATAACTGCAGATATATTTTTATATTATTGGTTACAGTATTAGGCACAAAAATATCAAAACCTGATTCTTTAGACCTGAAATGAATCCATAGGTGTTTAGGAAAGGACAGCCATCAACTTTGCTGGGAGTTGGCTCAGATTCTGAGAGACTGCATGAAACTGTATTTTACTTTAATAGAGCCACATTTCACAATGCAACAGAATTTAACAGATTTAAATTGCACAACAAAAAATGCACTATTTTCTAAGAGCAGTATAAAAACTAAAGCTACCTTTGGTAGAGTATGTGGAGAGAAAATGAGAAAGGAACAGATGGGGAAGCATTTACATAGGAGATGGCAGGCAATTTCATTTTTTTTCTATTGGCATGCTAATTAATGATCTTTCCAAAGAAAGGAATGCTGTATAAATCTCCTAAAGGAAGGATAATAGCAAGGTCAGATGTATCTGCTAAACTATGCAGGAATTTGAATGCACGAGCATTGCAAAATCCTGTGTCAGATTAATAACCTGTTCTAAAGAAAAATTTGAAGTACTTGGTAAATACAATTTGAAATGCAGATACGAGATAGGAGGGCGATGCTTTGGAATTTCAAGTTGCAAAACTTGAGCTCTTGAGATGTCCTGGATCCTGCAATTTGTTTAAATCTATTGCACAGGGTGAATGTTGAAAAGCAGAGGGGGAACTCAGAGCTGTCATTTTCTCCTCTTTCCTGAGCCCGTGGATGTCGTTGAAGGTCTGCATAGTTGAGCTGAGAAACAGTGATTCAAAGACTTCAAAGGGTTCAGTTTAGCTGAGATAAACATTCGAAATAGGGAGGCTTTTCTGTAGCTTAGAATAGTAGTCATAATATTTGCAGTACTTCATATAACTAAAAGCTATGTAATGCTAGTAGCTCTGTAGTGCCAGTAAGTTAGCAATTATTCTACCTGATTCAGGGGTATGGCTCACAACTGCCTTGTACTCCTAATTGCAGAGCCTGGGATGCTGCTCAGCTAAGGAGTGTCACAGTGCCTTATGCATACCAAACCCATGGCAGTGAAGGATTTTTCCCTTTTTCATAAAATACATGGGGAAATTGTCTGAGGTCACCCTGAGAAGCTAAACCAGAGAACAGTAAGCTGGGACTCTCCATCCCCAATGTCATCAGTCTGCAAGGCTGCACTCCCTGCATGAGATTCTGCAGTCTCCCCAGCCTCATCTCTCTCCTTATCTCATAGTCTCTGACATTTTTGGCTCTCTTCCTCTGTGATCTCTACTGACTTTCTGTCCCTCCAGCCAAGTCCCTGAGAATCCAGGGTTTCAGTGTCTCTGGCCATGCTGAATTATGTTTTTTAACACATGGAGATTATAAGCCTAAAATACACTGTTCCCGGAGACCACTTGGAAAACATCTTAAATAGTAGGATTGTGAGGAGAGGAGAGTTAAAAGATGTAATCTGGGGAAAAGATCACAGGGCTGTGCTGTGACTAACAGGTTGGCTCAGGACTGTGATTCTGGGAAGGGTTTGATCCGTAATGCCTGTAGGAAATCTCTGCTTGCTCACTGCCCAAATTGCTGGCTGTTGAACTGAGAGAGGAACTGCTTGTTCAGAGCAGGTATTTGATTCTCACTTTGGATCAGTTCCACTTGTAAATAGCTCCGGACTAAATTCACAAGGAAGACTGAGATAAGCTCTAAAGGCCAAATTGTAGAGCAGGATAAGCCCTCTGACAGCCTCCTTGGAAGCCCTGCTGCTGGGCTTGAGCAGAGCGATGGGCACGTTGGCAGTATGGAGCTACGTGGTTTATGTATCTCACGTTGTAGCACTCGGGGGCTCCATCCATTCCACTCCTTTTCTTGGTATTTTCCATACTCTAGCTGAGTCTCTTCTGCACAGGGAATTTTAATGACTTTTCATCAACCTTTAGCAGGAAACTGGGAACATGAATTTCATATCCAGAAATTACCTTTGCAGCACTAGGGCAAAACTCTATGTACTTCTGCAAGGAAACCTTAGGGAAACAAAGAGGAAAAGAGGTACAGAGTTGGAAATCAAGACCTTGAACAATAGTAGCCCAAATGTGATTGTCAGAAACAGCAGCTGACAAAATAATACAGTAAACTCTACTAATGAGTATTCACACCTCATCAGGTGGAAAACCATCCCCATCCCAGCATTTAAAAAGAAAGAATTTAGATGGAAGATATTAACATCATGATTTTATTCTGTACTCTTAGTAACGGGTGAGATTCGTTAACAAAATGTGACTTTAGAGGAGTTGACAAGCAAGTAGGATTCAGACGAGTAGGCACGCACTGAAAAAATGAATGAATACAGCTAGAAATACATGGCAAGCATTGAAAATTAATTTTAACCTTGAGATTGCAGAAAATGTTATGTATTATGTATTGTTATATTTGTGTGAAAAGGTGCAAATTCTAAGCGTCTCATGAGCAGAAGTGGCTAAGCTCTCCAATAAATTCTCTGAAGGATATTTGAGAATAAATTTAGAGGTAAGGGTGGCTGTTAGCTTGGCTGGGTTAGCATCTAGCTTAATAGAAAATGAGGCTCTGGCAATAAAATAAATAATGCTGTTTAATTACAGCCATGACCTTTAGTAATTGCTGCGTTATTGCTTGGTATTGTAAGAGATTTATTGCATTTACTAAAACAATTGGTTTTTTCCTCTGCCAAACTCATCAAGCATTGGAATTAGAAAATATCTATTAGATTATCTGGTTTGTGTATCCCCTGCTGTGCAATGTCTTGTCCGGTTCTGCTGTGAATATCTTCAAGTGTTGCTTTGTCTGAAATGCACTGCAAGGTTATTCTACAGCCTGAGATACTGGTTATTCTTACCATGGAAACATTTTTGCCTCTGATGAGCAGAGGTGCAGGGTTACTTCCATCTTCTTTCTGCTGGCAGGGTTATTTTCATCGTTCTCTTCATTTACAATTGTTTTACCAACCTATTCTTCACTGCTTTCGCTCTTCTCCTAAACTCATATTAATAAGGGAATAGCTAATAGTTGGTTCATGTGACTGCTTCTCTGATACTGAAGAAAATATGAGAATGTGCATTTTTTCATCAAATCTGCACAGCACTTGTGCAATTATTAATATTAAAAAGGCAAATAATGAGCACAGTAGAACTGGTGTTCTTTGAAACTGCAAGCTCAAAGAGATTCCCTGCTGCACCTAATTTTATAACATCCTAATGACAATGGAAGAAGATCCTAGGGCAAAAGGTAGTAGTCTAGAAACAAAAAATCGAACAAAATAAAAACAGACCTTTTCATGTCTTTTGCCTGTCCAGGCCTAGTGAGTGTCCTGGTTTCAGCAGGGAAAGAGTTAATTTCTTTTCCAATGGGTGTTGTGAAAGAAGTGTCAATAATGCATGTTCTTTAGTTCTTGCTAGGTGATGTTTATACTTACAAGAACTCTTTTTAGCTTCCCATAGAAGCTGAGAAGGAGCAAAGACAGAACAAGGGAATGGCCAATGGAATATTCAGTACCATAGAAGTCACACTCGGTATAGAAATGAGGGTTGGCTGGGGTAGGATTTTGTGATCACTGCTCAGGAAGATAACAGTTCACTAGGTGGTGAGAGTGACTTGTGCCATTATTATTATTGTTATTTTCCTTTTCTGTTATTGTTCTATTAAACTGTCTTTATCTCAACCGATGAGGTTTTTTTCCCTTTCCCCTTTTCCCTCCTTTCCTCCCTCTTCTTCCTGCCCTTCTAGGGGGAAAGGGGAGAACTGCATGGTCTTGGCTGCCTCCTGGGGTTAAGTCACAACAGCGAGTTGTGTTGGAAAGGCTTTATAAAAACTGCACTACAAGGGAGAACAATAGACGTAGGGAACTAACTAAGCTAATACTTAAGATGTATAACCAGTAGATGATAATCTGGCGTTCGTAATGAGCTCTCACGCTTTCCCCACAGATCAAAATTGAAAGAATAATCAGGATTCTGCAATGATCTGCCATTGTGCCAACCAATGCTATAGCATTTCGCTTTATTGGATGGTGTCGTGCCTTTGGCTGGATTGACCTATCAGAAAGACAGATGGCCCTTCCCTCTCCCCTCTAAAAAAAAGAGAGGAGAGGAAGAGATAAAGAAATTTATAAGTTTAGAAAAAAACTAAACTACTTGATTAATAAATAAATAATAAGAAACAAAAAAAAAATGGAAAAAAAATGTATACAGTGTGTAAAAAACCATATCAAGCTCCCAGGATGATGATCACATCACCAGCAGGCACAGGGAGAAGTCTCAGGCTGGACTCGGTGACAGAGAGGAGCTGGATTCTGGATCTGGAGTGAGGAACACACAGATCAGGATCAAAGGGAGATGAACAGACAGGGTCCTCCTTGGATGGCGGCCATTGAAGAAAGAAAGTTGACCCTTTGATCCCTCAGCTTTTACACTGAGCGTGATGCAGATGGGATGGAATACCCTGTTGGTCAGCTTTGGGTCACCTCTCCTGTCTGCTCCTCCCTACAGGTGTGACCCCTCCATGTTTTTCCACTTCCAACCCTCCAATGGGGCAAATAACGAAATTACCTGACCTTGGTCGTTATGGCAATAAGTATAAGCAAGGGCCTCTCTGCTCACCATTCCTTGGTATAATCGGGTCTTATCACTGTGAGAGTGAACAGTTTCTGAACAATATGCCATTAATTTCAGAATTTAGTTAGTTAGAAGAGGCCCTGCTAAAAAGTAAAATTACTGAACAGAAAATTAGATCTGTTTTAACTCAAACCAAGACGGATGGTCAGGTGAAATATATAAGTAGCTGACTATATGGGGCTAGTGGGTATATGTACAGGGGTTGACAAGGGATGTGTGTATATACCTCCAAAAGTAGATTAAAAGAAACACTTACTAAATGTATCTAGCTCATGCATCAGGTACAGACAGGAAATTAATTTCTGAACCTCAGGGGAAAAAAAGAAAGAATAGTCAACAACCTCTGACAAAATTACCTGTTTTCAGAATGAATAAGTGTGCTCAAAGAGACAGTGTTGAATGGACACCGAGTGGTTGTTCTGCTCCCTCTGCTATCACTCCTCTGTAGTCCCTCCTGCCTCAGTTCCCCTTCATCCCTTCCTTCTCACTGGTTTCTTTCCGAGGTATGTGTGAATGAGTGAAGACGAGGGCCATTTGTATGGCAGAAGGCAGATCCCAGCCTTGCTGGAAACTTAACATCTTGAAGGGACTTGAAATTAAGTAATTTACCCATATGAATAAAACATCAAGCGTTATTTTTAGAAACTTCACAGTTCTGACAGACCCAGTAGTTTTTCAGCTAATCTCACCACTGGTCCTCCTGAGCCAAGGGCTATCCCCCATCCTTCAGAATTCAGAAGGTAACATCATTAATGATAATACTATGATTTTGATGGAATTTGCTACCTTTTACTCTAGCACATTCTACTGGGGCCTGGAGGCTCATTTCAGAGGCAGTCTCTCTTAGATAAGCTACCTTAGCCAAACTTTCAAAAACTCATTCAGATTATTTAATTGAACCTCTCACTCTTGCAAGGAGATATTGCTTATACTCAAAGACTTAATAAGTCTCCTGGTCTAGATAGTTCCCTCTCTGATCATTACAAGAAGCAGGGCCATTAATATCAGCTTATCAAGCTTTGCTGCCCTGTAATATTTTCCCTTCTTTTAATTTTACTCAAAGTGTTATATTAGCACAGTGCTTCTGAAGGAATATGTATTTTTTTGGCCTGATTTTGCTTTTGAGTGTTCATATTTTCACAACAGGTTATTTTGTTCATCAGCCCATTGTAGCAACAAGCCTTTTATTTCCTTCTTAACGAATGGGAAGCATTCTTCAGCTGTGCCAAGGGGGTCCTCATTGGGATCTGACAGATGCAGCCAGACCTAGAAATTCTTGTGACTCCCCATTTTTCAAATCCAGACCTTGAATTACCTCCTGCTGCTGCACTGAGCTGGGATTGGGAGATCGCAGCACCCCATCTCCAGGTTTCATAAGGCCACATTGCTACATGGCTGTATCTCAGTTGTCTGCAAATTTCTGGTATTGAGCCCTTCTAGGCAGGGAGTCACTCAGCTTATCTGGCTAACATTGCTATCCAATGTTACCTCCAGGTATCATGGGCCATGTGGTTGAGACTCTCTGCAGTCAGGAAAGCTCTTTAGAGAAGCCCATGCCAAATTTCTTGTACCAGGCTCCAGAATTTACCTAACTGAATCCAACTTGAGCACATATTTGCTTGTCCAGTGGTTTGTATGCATAATACATTTGGAATTTAAACAGATTATAGGTGTCGCATGGTCTCTTGAGCCATCCCAAACTCATCACTTAGAGGGGTAGAGCAGAGTGGGCTATAGATTCCAAGGACAAACCTTATCTCTCTTAGGGTAGTCTTTCTCATTGAAAGTTGCCTGGATTGGTGATACCACTTAAGCATTATCTCTGATAGACACACAAGCGGCACTGAAAATCTTGAATTAGTTCACTCAATTCCAGTGGTAACAGAAGAGTGGCAGCTTCAAAGAAACAAGCTGGCCAAGAGATCCAAGAAAGCAGCTTTTTTTAATCACCTCGCTTATGTACTGAATAGATTGCATCCATCTTTTGATACTTGTAAAAATCAACAAAAGTGGTAAAAATTGCCCAGTAATACTTCTGATATTATCTTTTAAGAAAAATGAAATCTGTAGCCTTTCAGAGAACTCAGCAGGACATTGCCTTTTCTTTGTTCTCCTTATTGTTCATTGTACTCAAGATAGAATTAATGATTCTCTCAAAGGCTTATTTCTTTCAGAAATCAGTTCAGAAAAATCATCTGTCTTGGCAAAACAGCCAGAACTCTTCCAAAACAGGTCTTTCTAACTAATGGATTGCTCCTTGAACTTCAATGACCTTCACAAGCACTTCAGCTCCGAGGAGATAGCTCTCATCCCACAGAAATGTCTGCCTCTGTGTGCAGCAGAAGGCAATGTTACAAATGTGCATTACCACACACACAATATAATATTTTTTTTCTATGAGAATATTAGCATAGTCTTGAACTTGCCAATTGTGACTTCAAATGGTTGAAGATTTTGATGGAGGCAGCAGGGGGGAAAAAAAAAGGAAAAAAAATGTGGAAGTTGTTAAAACATGTCTATAGATAGGAATTGCCATTTCCTACACTAAATAGGGGAGAAGATTATGTTCTATTTTGGGAACTATTCTGTCCCAGATAACAACATTTCTTCTGTCTGTCCTCACTTTGTCAGGACCGGGTATCTTTCCTCTTGGCACCTCTCTTTGCCTTTCAACAACCTCCCCCTCCTGTAACCTTTGCTTATTCATATCCTTCTCACCAGGCTGCTTTATCACTGTTTCCTTGAGATTCTCTGTTTCTTTCTTCCCTGGCCTTCAATCTCCTCAGATGTGCTCTAAGAGGATCTTTCTTATCCCATATCTTTCAGCTCCAGGCTTGCTTTCCTATCCCTCCTCATAAATTCCTTCTCTCTCAGCCTCATCTCCCTCCCTGCTTTGTGGGAAGGCTCAGGTAGAGGCAGCCACATGGTGTATGGTCTTGTGCCTCCAGAGGGTACCCAGCACATCCCAATCTGGACATTTCTTGCCCCAGGAGCAGCAATCCTGGGAGGTTACCTCCTGCCCTTGGGCACTGCCTCCTGCACTGCTGCCCCAGTTGTCCTCCCCTGTGCACTGGGTCTTTGCTTCTGCTGCAGAGGTGGTTTTGGGGAGATATGTTATGGCGTGACAAGGTAGCCACAGACATAATGCCATTTTTTTCAGAGAGTCCTTGAACTGAATTTTCCACGCCCCTCAGTATGAATGTTACTTTTTTGCCTAATACAGGTTCTGTGTGTCTGTGCATCCTCTGCCCCCTTTCCCATCCCCAGGCTCTTCCATGGCTGGAATAGCTGTTTTGGGGGCTTGCTATGGAGACTGTGAACTTACTGTATGAGACTGCATTGGTCTAGGCCTTTATTTCATGCTACTTTAATTCCTTCTGGGAAAAAAATGCAGTCAAAATATCCAATCCAGTGCATATCAGACACTTGGCTAAGCAGGTAGCACAAAAAAATTCTCCAAGTAACATTTCTGAGATAAACAATCTATTGGATGCTGTCTCCCTGCTCAGGGCTGCCTGTGCAGATGCACTCTCACAAGACTGGGTTTCGTCCAACTGGTTTCTATTGTGAAGCAGAAAAACAATTCTGGAAAATGCTTGTTTTCTGGAAGTGAGGCCACACAGATGTGAGGGGTCAGCCGAAAAAGAGGGATTTCGGCAAATAATATGCTCTGTCTGAGGTCTCTGAGCAATGTCTGAGCCCCTCTTTTATAAGGTGTATGGAGATGGCAGGACACCCTCACCCCTAAAGCTTGGCTTCTCTGGGCTCCAGGCATCAGGTACGAGGATGGCATTTGCCTTTCGTTGCTTCAGAGTGCTCTGCTGTACCTCTACAGCATTAAATGGGAAGGACAGCCGCATGCCTGATGTCACCGGCAGTGATGCAGCCTTTTGTCCTCTCTACTCAGTGTGATGCCTTATTGGTACAAAACTGTCCCAGAGTAAGTTCATGCAGCAAACTCCATTTAATCAGTGACGAATATGTTCTTGCCAGTTCAGCCCTGTGAAAATCAGTGGCAAAGTCACCACTTTTCACCACATCTCGTCACTGTAACTTAAGGGAACAAAAGCCAGACATTTCGTCACTGTAACTTAAGGGAACAAAAGCCAGCCAAAAAGTGGCATGAATTTTCCTATCAACCTCTCAGTGCAATCATAGTATATATTTTAAAAGGCCTTACAGCATCAAGGAATCCTTCACGAACTCAACTGGAAAATAACAAAACTATTTTGTACAGTGTGTTTTCAGGCCTTACTCAGTATATAACAATTAATGGGGGAAAATTATCTACTCTCCTGCGTTATTTTTTTTTTAAAAAAAAAGAAAACTCATTCAATTTCTCAACTTGTACCAGCCTGTTCTAACAGAAATTGAGGCAGTTTGCCAAAGGCTAATGATTCAGTTTTATATGATTAGTTTCTTTAGCCAGATCCAGATATTTAGAGGAACTAATAATTTGTTATGCTGCTTATCTCTATAATGCCTGCGAGGACTCAGTCTAACTACAGTACTTGAGTCATGACATTCTTTTGTTCATATTTTTGTCCTATGTTGTTTGGAATTAATATGTTAATGTAAGAACACAACAATGACAAGATTATATGACCCATATAATTTTTCACAGCTTGGCATCATAAGGATGTATAAGCAAAAACAACATAAGGGAGATGCACCTAGATAGAAGCTGGAGGCTTAATTAGAGAAAATTATGTGGCTATAAAATTATCAGTGTTATATATAGCTGACCTTGATCAATCAAACTGTCCTTAAGTGGGGGCATAGCCTAACCTTCTGACTGTATTTCTGCAGTTTAGAGCCAACTTTGGTGTTGCAGGGTGGTGTTTCAATGTTGCCTGATGATTTGGGATGCCTTTAATCATACGTGTAACATGGAAAGAAGTCTGAAACTCAGAAATGTAGTGAGAATCGGTTCCCTTTCTGATCACTTGTGCTGGACCTTTTGGATTCTGGTATGCTCAGGATTACTGATCGTTGCTAAAAATGTAGCCTTATTGCATGTTGTAATATAATCTTTTTTCTTCTGAATCCCTCCAAGTACCAGCCAACACAACTAGGGTTCATAAAGGAACGTTCAGACAACTGTACGACGCTGACAGTAATACTGCTAAACACTGCATTTATTGGTACATATCATGCAGTATTTAAGCTTGTAAAAAGTTTAAGACATCTGCCTAATCTGTAGATAAAACCTGTGAAAAATGTTCCCCTTTTCATTGTGTGTTTGAAGTAGCAGTGGGAGCCCAGCTCTTGATTCCTGAAATCTGCAATACCCCTGTCTTCTCTCCAGGTACTGTGCTGTGAAAATCTCCAATAAAAAAATAAAATACTTCTCAATAGGAAGAGAAGAGGGGGCAATGGCATCCTTTTCCTATAATAAAATCGACTCAGATTGGGTTCTGTGGCCAATGCCCGTCTAAATTCTTGTAAAAATTAACATAAGAATTACCAGATCAGAATGTCACAAACTAATGCTCCATCTGGTCCAGTATTCTGTTTCCAAAAGTGACTTACACCAGATGCTTCAAGGGAGAAACAAAATATCAAACATTTAGAGAGTGCTATAAGTGCCCTAACCAGCCACTAACGTGGTTGTTGGGCAGCTGCTACGAAATCTAGTGGCAGAAGGAGCCTGCCAGCATTTCTGCTTGTCTAGTAAATAGAGCAAAGAAATGCACTTCCCTGTGGGATATCAGTAGCTGCGATATCCAGCCCTGTGTGCATTTATCATTCCTCCTGACCTCACACACACAGGTGCATCCAGATGCACACACAAATCCTGTTCTCTAAGTGCAAAAAATGTGGAAGGGTTGCAACGCAATGGATTTCATCTGAGGTGGAAAGTTGCTCAGGAGACTCAGGGGGTAGAATTAGTTTTAATCAAGCTAAGACATTTCCATCTGATCTAGTCACCCTGGGATCCCTTTACAATCAAAAGAGCAATACCAGCACTTTCAGGTCATGACTTGTCTGACTGGGTTTAGATGTCTGCTTTAGGAGACAGTGACTCCACTGACTTGAGTTCAGGTTGACTAGCTCAGATGGAGACCTCTACCGGGCAGATGTCCGTGTTTCGCCAAATGAGTCCCACCTTTGGTGGCAAAGCTAATATTTTTAGAATGATAAGGGAATTTAAAGAATTAAGATCCAAAATAGCGAAGGCACTTGGGGACGCTCCATCGGCTGCAAAGAGTTCAGGTTGACTAGCTCAGATGGAGACCTCTGCCGGGCAGATGTCCGTGTTTCGCCAAATGAGTCCCACCTTTGGTGGCAAAGCTAATATTTTTAGAATCCTCTACCGGGCAGATGTCCGTGTTTCGCCAAATGAGTCCCACCTTTGGTGGCAAAGCTAATATTTTTAGAATGATAAGGGAATTTAAAGAATTAAGATCCAAAATAGCAAAGGCACTTGGGGACGTATTTCAGTCTGCCCCTCTCCTTAGTCTCTCTTCTCGCCTGGGCAGTAATTACATCTAACAGAGTCTAGATGATTATGGGAGTGGGATAAGGAGCTTTTTACTTTTAACTAGCAGCTCAGAATGATCCGTCTTCATAATGGTCAAAATGTGTTGGCAGTAGATGGCCATGAAATGGGTTGATTGCATCGCTAATGGTTGATCACACAAAATGCCCTCTGGATTAACATTAATTGGTCACCTTGGTGGAGACTTAAAATGAAAAATCTGCCTGAACGGAGACAGTGATTGGGCTTCTATTTCCATTGTAGAGTTTGTTATTTAAAGGAGGTGGAAAAACCCTGAGGGGATGGTTGCACAATCAGTAGATATACAGAGAGTTACCTGCCTTCTCCAAGTCTGGTGTCTTCCGAAATCACTGTGTCTGTGTTTGTCCTAATTGCTTTATATTTCTATGTTTTTTATAATTTATTTGTTATCTAAAATGCAGGTTATATTTTTAGGGGTAGAAACTGGCTTTTTGTGCATTTTCTTTTGTTAATTTTTTTCTATTTTGTTAATCTTTCAATGTATAAATCTTTGTCTCCCATGATGGGGGACAAATATACTTTCGGTGGCTAAGCAACAATAATGGAAATAATAACAGGGCTGGAAGCCTATTACTGTTCCTAACAACCTACGTCTACACAGGATATATAAACAAAAGCAGAAAACTGCAAGACACAGTATTGTGTCACCAATCAATGTCAGAGAGCAACATAATATGGAAAGACAAAACACACTCCTCCAAAGAGCAACACACCATTAAATACTATGTAGAAATCTTTATCTGTACCTAATAAGGGAGAGAAACTGAAACTGCCTTTATAAAAAAAAACATATTATCAGGTCTAAGAATTAACACTACACCGTGGATAGAAAATTAGTTTGTAAAGTGTAAACCCAGGTATTGTTTGATGCCTTCCTTCACAAGGACAAGCAGTGACAGTTTTTATTTATCTAAAGAGCAACTGCAAAGAGGGGAAAAAACTATCCCTGGGTCTTGTGTAGGCATGGCATAGAATAACAAGCTTGAAAAATTTGCTTTTTAGTGGTAGAGGCTGGGATAGATTGCCTAAAAAGGTTGTCAGGTCTTCAGCAGTAGAAGTTTCTAAACTAGAGTTGGACAAATATCTGACAAGAATGGATTAACTCTCTAGTCCTACTTAGTAAGTGGGTTTTTTGTTGGTTTGTTTTTGTTTGTTTGTTTTTTAAACAAAAAAAAAACAACTTCAGGGTATCAGGACTTTTTTTAAACAAAAAAAACCAACTTCAGGGTATCAGGACTTACTTACAATGAAGTACGGTGTAATTCACTGTACTTTCTTACAATGAAGTACGGTGTAATTCACTGTATTTTGTTATCTGTAGAACAGGTATGCAGTGACCTGGTTTCTGTGCTGAGTTGAATGACAAAAATTTGGTGGAGGACAGACCTGGAGCTGCTTGTCCTGAGAATTACTGTTCATCTGGGCAGCCCCAGCTGCAGGGTGCCTGGAAAGCTGAGGTGCTCGGAGAGATCTGATAACTCAGCCAAGTGCATCTTCCTATGAACCCCATCTCTCTCATATACACATATTTGACAATCTGCAATAAATTTCACCTCTTTAGTATACGTTCAGGGTAGTTGAGTCTTCATCTGTCTTTTTTGCTTCTGTCTGTACTTCTGTCTATCCATTTCTCCATCTTACTCCCTTTCTTAGCCCTCTTGCTCCCAAGGAAGAAGAGTGGTTCACCCAGATGTCTCAAACCAGCCAGTAGACCCCAAAGCCCTCAGTCTCTGTTACTCCTCCTGTTTCTTTCTGCAGTCCAGAAGTTCAAGACATTGGGCACCTGAATGCAGCAGCATGTCACAGTGCTGGTGCTGCTGGTGAAGAAGCCAAGACTTCCTTCCCAATGAACCCAGTGGTGCAAATCAGGAGTAGCTGCTGCTGTAAAACTGCCACATGGATGAGAATGGAAGTTTTCAGGTGGTTGACTTAGAAAACAAAATAAAACAATCCTGACTTAATTACTGACTTCATTTTCCTTAAATGTGATTAAGAAGGTTTTGCCTCTTGGGTCTGAATTTCATGAAGGCACTGGGTATCTTGGATACCATGATCTAAACGCATTGGTGGAGTTGTAAGAATGTTGTTGCTTTTTATTCTCTGAATTCAACAGCTTTTGTATATGCTGGGAATCGGATGCAGGGCCTTGGTCTAAAGGCATTGGTGGAGTTGTGAGAATGTTGTTGCTTTTTATTCTCTGAATTCAACAGCTTTTGTATATGCTGGGACTCGGATGCAGGGAAGGAGACCCTATTAAATGCCTCATACTGGAACTCTTCAATCTGTGTAGCTGAGCTTGATGAGGATGCTGTTTGTGAAAAGTATAAAATCCATAACAAATGGGGCATTTTGTGACAGACAGTGGTGATGGCAGGTGATGGCTCTTTCACCCAGAGCACATGCTGCTTTCAAGAGCTTGATGAGGATGCTGTTTGTGAAAAGTATAAAATCCATAACAAATGGGGCATTTTGTGACAGACAGTGGTGATGGCAGGCTGTCTCGAAGTATTTTCTTTCACCCAGAGCACATGCTGCTTTCAAGGCTTCTCTCCCACATCTCCTGCAGACTGGAAATCACCCACTGAGTGTGGCTTGGAATAACTAAGCAATAGGTGCTACTTTTTGCAAAGGCTCCATGCCTGCAAGTGTGCACACTCATATATGAGGAAGGACTTTTTTTTCCTTTCATATTTCTCTAGCACAGTGCGTGGATGTGGCTGAAGCATTTGAGTTAATATACATGCAAATAGTAGGGACCATTAAATATACATTATCTCCTCCTGCTAACAGTCTTCAGTACTTTCACAGTGCTCTACTGTGACTTCTTCCCAGTGCTTTTTGCTTGCAAACAGCTGATTCTCACACTGCCAGGGCTGGTGTTTCCAAGGAGCAGGGGCCAGGTTCAGAAGTTCACTGCAGCTCCCAGCATGAGCGGCTGGAAGGTAATGCCAGCGAAGGGAGCTGCTTGTCCTCAGCTTGCCAACGTAACTGCTTGCACAGGCGTGCTGTGAACCAGATCAATGTGCTGGTAAGTGAACTGACCTGCCTTGAAAATAACCTGGTAAAAAAGATGAATTTTCTGATCCACCTCACAGCGAGATCCCACAAGCAGTTACATTGGCACAAGGGAGGGGGCCGCATGCTGCAGTGTGCTTCATGTTTAAGAAAGTAATGGCTTTAAAACTATCTCCTGGTTTTGTCTGCTAATGTTATTGAAGTAAAGTGAACAGGAGTTTGTGTTCAGCTGTCTTTGAAGCTCACGTGGGCGCCATCTGACAGGGCAACATGGGGTAGGCAATGGGCATGTTGTTCATTAGTCTCCTGATAGTAGGAGTCAGCACGAATATACTGCTGGGGGTGACTTATCTCACTGCTGCAAATGGGCAAAGGTTGCCATGCAAAGCCCTGCTTCTAAGCACGCAGCAGAGTAAGTGCTGCCAGCAGCAAACTGAGTACAACCAGTCCTGGTGGCAAGGGAAGAATGGAGCACTTCAGTTTTCTGGGTTTTGGCTAAAAGCTGCTGTCATCTTGGGGACAACACTGAGCAACTCGGGCTGGAGAGACAGGGGAAAGGTCTAGGGGTGAAAATTTTTCTCTCCAGGCTTCTAACCATGAGCCACAATTCTCTCTGGGCAAAGCTGGGCACAGCATCTGCCTGTCACTGTAGCATTGGGTGATTGCACCCGTTTTCACTACAGTGCTCCATGCATGCAAGCATGCCCACACCTCAGCCATTACAGAATTTTCATGAAATAAGATGGAGAAGTCGGGTGTTTCATTTCCCTTCCTTTCACTTTTGGAAGGTGACGTTCTTGTTGCAATCATACTTTTTCTTGTGTGTGTCTGGTTTTCTCCATGGGTTCAGCTTCTCATTTTTCCTGCTCATTGGTTTGGACTGTAGCTCTTGGTACCATACCCTTTTCCAGAAACAGTTCATGAACTGTGACTGTAGTTGGTGTGTGATTCTGCTCCTCTCACTCATGGGAATTTCATGAGCAAGCAGGACTGCAGATTGCCATTTTTTCTTGTCTGTAGCTTTTCTTTCTTTTAGAGGGTTTTTTTAATGCTTGCTTTTCTTTTCCCGTCTAAACGTTCTTCATCTCCTACCTGAAGTGTCACCATGGTCTTGTGCAGATATTGGTGTTGTTAGAGAAATCATGTTGTCCTCTAAATTTGTCCTGTTAAAAATGATGGAGTGTGTTCAAACAGCTAAGTAGCTGCTCTTCCTGTGCAGTCAGGAATCTGGGAAAAGATTTACAGGCAGATGGAGGCTGTTAAAATAAGAGTGCTCATGTGATGAGAAATCCTAGGCTAGGGATGACACATTTGGACTTGATAATGGACAAGTTTTGAGAGTTGTCACATTTGTGAACTAAGAGGTTCCTGTGCCTTCAGCTTGGGAGCTAACCAGCTGAAATGTGTGCTAAATTAGCTTAACAGCAAAGATTCAAGCTCAGGTGCAATTTTCAGTGTGAATGCACTGTGTGTGCCTAATTTGCTTACAAGGAGATATTTGATTCCGGAGGAAGGTAAAGTTTCAGCTACGCTCTCCTTTGGCATCTTCCTGAAATTGGGTAGCCCACAACTTGGCTGTTGTGACTGATCTCCCGTGCAGGGGTATGACCAGATAGATCATGACCTGATGAACAGGGGATGCTCTGGTGGTTTTTTCACCATTGTTTTATGACTTGCTGCATTAGAAAAACTCCCTTGAAGCAATTGGCTCAACTTCATTTTTTGCCAGCTACTCATAGAAGTAGGAAATTGTTTGCTGCTTTTCAGGGTAGTTTGCTCCACTGGTACTCTACTCGTACTCTGTTGTTCTGTCCTGCTCATAAACTACTCAACTATGATGTTAGAATCGTGCAACATTTTTTCCTTTCTATTCTTATTAGGAAAATACTCTAGAGTTAGATGGTCAAAAACTGTCATCTGATTTTTGGCTTACATTTGTCCTTTTTTGTTTATATACAATTGTCCTGTGTCGGTGTTGACCTTGGGTTTAAATAGCTCTTCTTCCCCATTTCTGCTTCCTTCCCCAGTGTATTTATAGATGGCAGTCATATCCCCTCTTAGCCTGACTTTAGTTAAGCTCCTGTAGTTTCTCTCATACGACAGGTACTCTGTTCCCTCAATCATCTACCAGCCATTTTTTGTGTTTGTTCCAGTTTTGCTTTCATTTCTTGTGAATATGAGTGACCAAAATTGCACCCACCATCCAAATAAAATGTCAGCAGTGCTCTGTGATTTCCTAGTAATATTTCTCAGTCTTTACTGGAAAGTAAAGGCTTTCCCAATAACTCCTTGCATTGCAGATTTCTTTTTCACTGCCATCCTCACGGGTGGTTTATAATCCTGTGATCGATTAGAACAATCAAATCTTCTTCCTCTTCTGTTAATTTGAGATCTGCTATAGCAACATGATTATACTTACAGGAACACACGTACAACGTTATTGCTCTCAGTGAAAGTAGCTGAGGTGAGATTTTGAGCTTGCTGTAAATATTCCAGGATGATTTTACTCCATTATGTTTAACTAAATTACTGGGTAAAAGCTGAGCATCTCACCTTACTGGAAGCAAAGCAGCAAAACCCGCAGCAGCAGCTATTTCTGGATGGCACAAAGAACATGTTAACGTGTAACCCGTCAAGGCAGCCAAATGGGAAAAATTAATCCTGAAGAACGATCTGTAAGAACTTGAGAAGATTTTTATAGTTTTTATGTCCAAAGTGTTGTGTTGCTTTTTTTACAAAATGTCAATATGAGTTTTTCATACCTGTCTTTATCTCCTTTTCTTCATCTGACTGTGTTTCGTACAGAGCTCATTTAGGAGAAGTTGTACATTTTAATGGAAAGAGGACAGGAATTAGACTGGCACCTTATACTTGCTATAAGGATGTTTATTTTGAGGTCAGCGTTTACAGAAAGGAGGTGGGGCACATGAGAGTGTGATTTGGTCGTTAATTGCAGCGCTCTACTGCAGCTCCCTCACCTTGATAGAGATATCCTGAAAATGCCAGTGCTTTGACATTTTTGGGCTTCAGACTCTTTAAGTCTAGGGAGAAGCTGTTTTCCTTGGGGGTGCCTGTCAGTGTAATGAGTGTAGTGAATGAACTACGCCAGTTTATTTACAAATTAGGTTTTTATCCTGAAACTGTGGTAAAAATGTACTGAATTACTGGTCAGTGCATGTCCCCGTAGGGGTTTTGTTATACCGTGTAAGTAATGACAGATTGCACAAGTAGAACCTTGCAGTTCCAGACCTGCAACACTTCTGTCTAGACCTTTCCTTGCAGAGAAAGAGAGGGCAAGTTTCATAAGAGCTGCGTCAGTATTGACCGTAATATCAAATGTGGCTTTATATACATTGTAATCTGATCAAGTGCACACTGAACAGTGCTTTAAGATGGGAAGAGATTTCTGTGATGCCATAGCACCAAGATAAAGCTCTAGGGTAGCACAATATGACAAAGTAAGTAGTATAATTCACTTGAGAAAGTGGTGGTAACCCCTTTACTCTTGTGGAGAGAGCCACTCTGTGTAGCAGATATTCAAAGGAAAACCCTTTTATGTATCTTTGCTGATTGACTTCCTTCCAGCCACCTGGGTTGTTACACTACCAGGCTTTCAATTAGAGCTGACACTTTAAAAGGGTGTCCTCTACCCAGTCATATCTGTAGAGATGGCTCGTTGTGCACCACAGGAGATCAGCTTTGAAGTTGTAGCTGTCCGTAATAAATGTTTTTGTCAAAACCCTTTATTTTCTCATTCCAGAAACGGACTTGAAATATGGTGGGATTTGTTATGTTTTACCAAAGAGATATATTTCACACACTTTCTGCTTTCTTTTCCATTTCCTGAAATTATTAAAGAGAACACAAGCCCAGATGTATGAACAATAAAACCAAATGGCTTTTCTCTCTTATAGCAACCTATGAACTGGATAACACAAACTGTGATCAAAATTTTTTCATGGTTGGGACTTTCAATGAAATCTCCCTCCTGGATAGATTCTCCCACTGCCACCTTTCCCTTAGAATAAGAATCACCACAATTTCCCGAGTCATTCACTGATTTTCAGGAAACTTAAAAAGTAACATCTTTGAGACTTCTATTTTATATATTTTTAATTCTTGATTTAAAAAGGGACAAAGGGTTAAAAATCATTTGGGAGGAATGATAGGTATGCATACTCACACTGTCACATAAACCTCACATCTTTAGGAAACCACAAAAATGAAGTAGAAAACACTACCTAAGGTATTTCTCAGCATCATTCCGTTGCAGCACATTGCAGACGTTTTTGTAATATCATGTGATTTTTGTATCTCTTAAGTAGCTTTCAATTTTTTGGCTGTAGGATTAAAACAATCCCTTTGTAAAGACTCATCATGACAGTGCTTTAAAGTGCCACAACTGTCAGCTCACAAGTCTTCTTAAAGTTGGATGGCTGACATAATAGCATCTTTTTTTTTTTTTCCGCTGACCTAAATCAAGTATTGGATGGATCAGGACTTCTCCCTCTGTGATCTCAAAGGAGGGATTTTGTTGGTTTCTTTTAATGTCATGTTCGGCTATTGGTTACTTTATGCTGAGCTGTGAACTGTGTGGTTATTGGAAGCAGCATTAAAAGCCAGGGAGTGCCTCTGTTTTCAAGAATATCTATCACTCTACTGTTTTGGGCACCCGACTGGTTGTAGAATATATTTACAGCCATATAGGATACATATTTGACCTGCAGGCATCAGAGATGAACAAATCCAAATTGTCCAGAGTGAAGAGATTAAAAAAAATATGGAGGGTGAGTGAAAAATATGCATTAGTCTGTTAGAAAGATTGCAATGGTAACAAATAAATTACGAGCAGATAATGTTGCTGTTTGCGGACAAGCTCTCCTGCTGCATGCACGGTATTTGATCAGACTTTTCAATGCAGGGTTTGATTGTGTGTTTATTGTCGTGCAGATTAGTTGCCTCTTTGCAAATTTCTAGAAACATTAAGCATTCACATTAATTTGACTTTTGAGAAAAGTTTTTGAGAATTTGAAACAACAGCTACATTTATACAATAAAAACCAGTGAGGAAACTAAGTTAAACTGATTTCCTCAGTGGCCTTTAAAAATGCCATTTAAGTGTGGATGGATATAAAAAAGGGATTACAAAAAAAACCTCATTTTTACCCCCTCAGGCTGAGATGTATTGTAGAGTGAACTATATGGCCACGTAGCATTTGAATCTAGCATGGTGGTCAAATGAATTATATAATAATAGGAGGGCATATTTACTTTATAAACAATTGCATAGTTTATAGCTTGGAAATAAGATCACAGAGAAATTGAACAGATGATTCTTTACAAAATGTGAAGTTAATTTGGTGCAACAAGTGAAATGGGCATGTCTCTGATGTCTCATAAACTGTTTTTTATGGGTTTTCTTGAGAAGTTTGGAGTCAGTTTTTCCCATTGTTAAATATGATGTAAACAGTAGTCATTTTAAAAGTAACTTTAAATTCATCAAATAAATTTGTTTGGATGCTTTCAGAAGATGGGGCTCTGGTTTCAGTTAATTCAGTTAAATACATTATATTGCATTATTAGTTAAATAATGTGTATATTCCATGATCTGAAAATCTGTTGACTTGCTTTCTGATAATAATGATTTGTGTATTTAAAAGCAGTTTTGATATGAGATCTGTCAATGATGAGAAGTGGTTGATTTCCATAATATACAGCAATTTATAGTCAGGACACTGAGTAGTAGAGGATTTCCACATTTTTAAATCTGTCTTGAAATAGAAGTAATGTCTCTATTTACAGTTTTGTTTGTGGAAAAATGTTATCGCCTGAGTGAAAATTATACTTTAATCATGATACAAGTTTCATTTGTGCAAACGGGCACAGTTTCCTTAGAAATTAAAACATATCCATTAAGGATAAGTAGATATTATATCATATTAAATGACATGAGATAATTACTGTAGTCAAAGCCTGGTACTTAAATGGGCCCAGGGAGCGGTTTAGTTTTAAGATGCAAAATGTCCTTCTTGGATAGAAATATTTTATTTGTTTATAGCTGTGTATTTTGTTGTGCAGCTGAACACTTTGTCCTTTACCTCCTATTTGTAAAAGCTATT
Organism: Calidris pugnax; assembly: GCF_001431845.1. NCBI lineage: Eukaryota > Metazoa > Chordata > Aves > Charadriiformes > Scolopacidae > Calidris > Calidris pugnax. The sequence continues at coordinate 7,175,193 of NW_015090864.1, forward strand.
AAACTGCAGGCTATTAAGCATCCTTTAATTGATGCATTTTGTGCTCTTCTCCCTAAAGCATTTGTCCCTATTCCATCATTGTGGTACCTGATATTTCAGGGTAATATAGTTCAAAATTAAATTTCTGCTGAAGAAAATGTCAATTTTAAATCCTACTGTTGCTTTTTTCCTACTTCAAACTGTTCTGGACAGAAGTATGTCAAAGTCTCAAAGAGGGCTTTTATGATTGGGATTAAAACAAAAGGGGTAGACCTTTTATTGTGCAGAGTATGCATTTATAATAAGCCATAATATATTTATGCAGGAAATTATATGTCTACGATATGGCGAATACTCCCTTCCTCCACTTAACTCTCGGCACTAACTTGCTAGGTATTTATGGATATATCAAAATTATGATTTACATTGTACTTATCATTAACATCCCTTGCAATAGCTCTGCACAGTTCTTGCCATCTTTCAGAATACAGTCATAAAATGAAGAGATTAACAGATAATTAAATTAAATCCTTAATTATCTGGGGATGATGAATTCACTCTGTGATTCCAGAAGGTATAGAGAACCTTTTTCACAGGCAGTATAAATTGAAACCAATGGAGCTATGATGATTTATGCCTGCTTGAGGATCTGACTCATACTGTTAATTATCTACTCTCCTTTTAAAAACATATTAATAAAAAATAGATGTAGGAACTGTTTATTAAAATATGAAGCTTTCAAGGTATTTTTAAAATATTATGTACATTCAAAAGATAGCATTGCCTGAAAAGTATTGGTTGTTTTTCACACCAAATAGAATGTCCTTCAGTAAAAGGCAGGGTTTCTCCAGTGGTTTCTGACATCCATGGGAAGCCTCTCATTGTTTTCAATTAATTTTTTGATCTAGTCTATGTTTCATGCGGATCTCCAAAGCGTTGGCATATATCACTGACAGTTACATCTTCCAAAGTGTTCAGCAACTATCCAGTCCTGCTGGTGAAGTGGCTGGTAACTAAACACTCCTGAAAGTACGGCCAACTCAGCTAATTAAGGACAGAAAGCCAAACTTATTAGGAAAAAAGAAAAAAAGGAAAATGAATTATAGGGTCAAAACTGGCAGCAACAATAAGCAATCAGTCTTTCTGTACTCAATTCTGAGTACATTTGCTTAAAAAAAAATGTCTCTACAGTCATTATAAAGAAGATTACAGATTATAATATTTAATGGGCATGCTGGGTTATCATGAGGGCTGAAGATTATAATATTTAACTTTCATATGGAGCTGTCTTGAGAGCTCATTAGGAAAGGTTGTTAAAGATGCAGAGATATTAGGTTAACACTTGCACCAAGCTTGGAAGGAACACTGTGCCAAGTTTTATTAGTAATAAAAAAGTAAAGCAATTGTTGTGGAAACATGAAAATTGATATGAAAGTATATAATGGCTACTTCAGAGCCACCGAGTCTCTTATGTAAACCTTTATTTAAAATGTTTAGAGCGCGCATTATTTACTCAATAGTACACCCCATTGTGATCCATCATACCTATAAGTATTTAAGCTCCTTTTTTTTAATGGATTTTTGACCCAATAGTCTGTGACGGCTATAAAACCCTATTATGGTCTTTCATGCCAAATGTTTGAAGGGATGTTTGGAGTAAATATGCCTTTTTAAATTCCCTATAATTTGCTCTGGAAAGTACTTATGGTGGTGGGCTGAAGCAATTTGTTCTCTTCAGGAACAGCTCCTGGAACTGTCACTGATTCCGTCAGGAAGCTGTACTTTTCTGCTTCATAATTTGTGTATTTTAGGCTATAAATTGGTATAAAAGCACTTATTCTGAAGCAATTTCTCTGTCTTGCTGCTTCTTAAAAATATATATTGATGAATATTATTTTAGGTGGCTTGCGTTAGCATGCGTAGGGACTGAGATGTAAAAAGAATGTCTTATTTAAGTTCTTTTAAAATTCTTTTAGCATTTTAAAGAATTATAGCCTGACCCCTCAGCCCCAAAAGCAACAAGGCTGAAACGCTTAAACCTGTTAACAGAATGCATATCCAGTCTTGTAATCCTGACTTTCAGATAAAAAGGTTTTCACCCTCCCTCAAGTGGCAGTGACCTGCAGTTTCATTGCTGAGACATTGGGTATGAGTGCAAGTTCCAGCCCGCGTGGACTCATATATTCTCTTTTCTCTCCATAGCACATCTAGCAGACAGGAATATGGTGTAACTTTAAACCTTTTTTGGAAAATGTCATTTCTTCCTTGCAGCTTACAGGACAGATACTTCTGGGTCGTGCTGTGTCATAGCAACCTGCAGGAGCTGGGCTCTTCTGCCCAAGAAAGCGTATGCACATAGTAAAAGCTGATGGCACAAGATTTGGATGAGCAAAGATGGATATTGGAAGGGAGCATGCATCTCTGGAAATTTCTCAATTACTTATTTTCTGACTCTCCCTTTAGTAGCTTTTAACAGGAGACTAATGGGCGCAAAAGTCCATCAATTAGCACTCACCCCCTTCCATTTTCAAGGGTGCCTCTCTCATCCTCTGCAGCAGGCACTAATGGGAGAAGGACAACTGGGAGAAGGGTGGGAAAGAGGGAGGAGGGATCTGAAAGTCTTCAGATGACCATCAGTGTGGGCAGGCAGGGAAAGGCTTGGGCATCCTCTGGTCCTTGGCTGAGCTGCTCCTCCCTTCCTGCAGCGAAGAATGAGCCTGCAGCACCCATGGGTGCCTGCCCAGGCAGAGCTGGAGCAGCCCTCCGGTGGCATGAGCAGTGGGGACCTGCCCGATGCTGATCTGGTTAGTGCTGGTGGGTAGGAATGGGGGGTCTGAAAGGCGCAAGGGTGTCAGATACCCACGGAATTCCAAGTACAGGGTTGGGAGGTAGGTTGGGAGAACTGCTTACTGTGTTGGCACAGGGCAACAAAGGGGTCAGGATTTCATTTTTTTTTCTGTGGTCCTCCCTTTGCTTTCTCCTCTCTTCCCCTTCATTGGCTTTGTGATCAGCTGATGGAGGAAAGAAGGAAAAAGGGGTTTGGATAAAGCAGCTTACATCACCAACTTTTTGCTGGGACCATTACTGGGAGTCCTTTGTCCTTGGGTAAGTAACCACCCAGGAGAAGCAACGGTGACTTTAAGCGGTTTATAGTTTCTGTGTTTGGGGAAAGACTTGTCTATGTCCCCTTCAAGTCCCCTACTTTAAAAGACTTCCCGTGGCTGAGTTGGGAGGCTCTGCTGTTCTCCCCTGCAGACCAATGCTTTGTACCACACAGAAAGAACTCGCTTGGAAAGTGCTCAGACAAGTGAACCAGGAAAACTATTAAACATCAACCAATTGCACATAAATGTGAATCAATCACTTATTACTTTCTGTTTATGAAACTGAAAATGTCCAATCATTCATCTCGGGGAGGCCACTTGGCACTGCTGCTCTGTGTGTGATGCTTTTTGCTGCTGAGGATGGCTGAAATCAAACGGCATTGATTTAAAATGGTATTGGAAAACATTTTAATATGTTCTTGGGCATGGCAATTAGTGCTGCAGAGGTCTTCCCTGCAAAGATAGATTTTCTTGAACTGGTCTTAGTTATTCAGGGCCTGCCCTTTGTGTTGTGAAACTAGTGAAACATACTATCAATCAATAGAAATGTAGATTACAGATATTGCTGTGTATTGCTCCTTTTATAACTCTTATAATGTTTCTAATTTTACTTAACTATTAGTATCTGGTGTTTTGGTTCAAAATGGAAACTGCCTAATTCAGTACATATGTCTGGTGGTAGATCTGTCACTGCTCATTCCCCAAGGACAGTAAGGAACTCCCAAATATGGTAAAGCTGTTAGATGTAAACTGGACTATAGAATTTATATATGCCTCCAAATCTCAGTCACCAAGCTTTAAATTACTTGTTTTATTTTTTTAACGGACGTCGCAAAACCAATCTACAAATATATCTTATTGCAACTTTAGATTAAAATGTAGAATGAGTGAAATTGCACATGCTATTTTAAAATGCTGTTCTTGCTTTCCATTTGGATTTTGAAAACCCCTATGGCTAAAGAAACAATATTGAAACTTAACATACTGATCCTGCAAACCCTTGTTCACATAAGTGATTTCACTTGTGACAACCACTTTTTTAATTTCTGTGTGGACTGCTCATAAAATTAAACACACCCATAAATATTTACTGCACCATCAGACAAAATGATTGAATTGCATTGTTAAAAAATGAATTTAGTTAGGCGTTCACTATCATGGCAGTGTCATGGGGTTTTTGTACAGAGTTGATTGTTGTGTAGCTAAGCCATAGCCACGTAGACCAGGAACCTAAGGGTGGTCTTCTGGTGGATTGTGTATTCATCTCCCTCACCTGTGGGATGTATGACCCTGGCAATAAACTGTCAAGGAGACCTCTCTAAGGGGAAAGGGTTCCCCCCCAGCATTAATATTTTGGCTGTCTTAGCAAGTTCCTTTCATTTGGAGGTTATTTTTTCTGAAGATATAGGAGAGGCTGCTTGTTTATGAACTTTGTTTCAGTTTGAGTTACAATCATACTGGGGAGAACATCAGAATCTCTTTAGCATTTTAAACAAAATTTTACAGAAGAAATAATGCTCTCAAAATATCGCCCTGCAGTTCAAGCCCTTCAGCAATGTAAACTTAAAATGGAGAATTCAGCAACCAAATGAAAATGTGCATTTAAAGATTTTTCAAAGTGTTCACTCTTTTGGTAAGTCACTTCTCACCTGTGATCCTCATTTCATGATAAGAACATGCTAAGGAGTTGACTGCACGTCTATTTGGAAGTCAGTATTGCTGATGCTGTGCTAATGGCTGTTTGTAATCACTGGTAGCGTGACGGCGTGCTGTACAGAATTTACTGTAGCATTTCTAGTCAGCATTTTCACTCTGAATGATGAGATCCGAGGTTTCTGGAGTGAAATCCTGGACTGCTTGAAGTCATTGGCACACCTCCATCAGCTTCGATAGGTCAAGAATTAGATGCTGAGGGTCTTCTGGGTGAATGCATCTAATTTAACAAGCCATGTGGCACAGGGGCTTAGCTACACTGCTGGCACAGTTAGGTAGCTCCAAATATTCTGCTCTGAAATGAGATGCAACACATTCTTAATTGATTTAATTTATTTTTAAATTATAAACAGAGGGGAAGGAGGAAGGGAAGCACTGGAATTCAGCTCTCCTATTCAGGGACAACAGGAGCAGCTTCTCTGATTTTGCTTTATTCTGCTCCAGGGTGGAGGGACCTCTAACCACCACAGACCAGTCTCCTTTTGCTCTTTTCTGAAAGTACCCACAGGTGCTGCATCCACAGGTGCTTAGTTCCCATGGACTGAATTTCTTGGCACTAACAAAACAACGGTGGGGAGCCGGTACCTGGCCTTTGATTCATTGTATGTAGCCACAATTATCTTGGTAGTGTCTCAGGGTTTATTAAAATAAAGGGTCTGTATGCCACTATTGGATACAGGATCTGGAGTCTAGTCCTCCTAATGTAGGTTCCTAAATAGCATCTGGTCTTTTCTCTCTCTTTCCAAGCAGGAAAAAGGGGGAAAGCTGTGAATATTTTTGTCTTCCCAAAAGTGTCAATGGGGGAGAAGCTGAAATGTAATTTATTTACATTCAGCAAGAATAGCTTTTTATGCAAAAAAATATAGGCTTTTTATTGCCCATATTTAGCAGGCTGATGATGTAAAATGAAAGTTCCGATCCTGCATATTTTTAGTACTACAAATCACTTCCTCACTAGTGGGTTTCGAGGATTGTACTGCTTGAGAACAGACTGACAGTGGGTTGAGTCTCTCTTGACTGGCAGTTTTGTGGTCCTTTGAGGGCCTGTCAAGATCGATGGATCATTCTGCTCCGTCCTGTGCTATGGTCCCAGCGTGAAGGGATTGGACCACGCTACCTCCCCATCACCCGAAGTGGTGAGGAGGCCCTGGGGTCTAGCGAACTGCAGGAGAAGGGCTGGGTTGTGACACAGCTCTCCAGTGCCATAGCTGGTGATGCTGGTGTCCTCTACTTTCCCCAACACAGAATGCTGAGCAAGGAGCAGCCCTTTCCCTTTTGCTGGTGTCTCTATTGAGAAATACATAGATAAATGTACATGCACAGAGGTTTTCTCACATGACTCGGTAATAGTTTGCCTCGTCCTAGTGTAGGGCAAGTGTTTATTACCCAAGGGCTCATGCATCTTTGATACAAAGAATAGTTTCCATAAGCAAGGATGCACATGAGCCTGGTCCAAGCCAGCACCTGAGAAACACCGCTGCTGGTTAATTTTGTATGTGCTCTGTGCTAAATTGGGTATTTAATCTGAAAATTTTATAGGTTATACTCATGCAAACTAATGTGCAGAATTTAATGGCAAATAACAAAGTCAGTGAAGGCCTACTTATAATCATTTACTATTTTTTAATTGTTATTATTTTTTAAAGAACTGTTGAGATTCTACTGGGGACTCCTCTTGGCCCTGTCTCCTTAGAGGGTAATGGTGACTTCTCCTCCTTTGCCCAGCAACAGCACTGGAGGCTGGGAAGGTGAAAGTATCCTTGAAGTGTGGTGCAGAATACCTGTTTGGTAAATAATTGCTGCATTTAGAGAGGGTACAGAATTAATGCTATGGTGTCCTTCTGGCAAAAAAAATTGCACGTATTAGAGAAACAGTGCTAATAGCTCAGAATGCCTCTGCAAATGCAGAACTTTGCATAATTACACAAATTTGGTGAGTGTAAAAGCCATGTAAAAGTAATGATTTCTGATGGCAGTAAATAAAATGGCAAGTCTTTCAGTTCATAAAGAATTTGTTTATGCAAACTGGAGTTTACTGAACTCTAAGGAATTGTTTCCTTTGCTTTTAAGTGCTTTACTAGGTGATCTGGGAAAAGATGGGGTTTTTGCCTGTAGTTATCAGCTTATGTCTTCAGGCAGGATGATCAGCTTTTGTCCACACCTTGTATCATATGACATAAATTTGAGTGGTCTCCAGCTTGGGCTGGAGACATCCTAAGATGGAGGACTGGTCAGGGAGGTGGTTACCTCCTTCCTCTCCAGTGAATTTTGAACAGTTTTACCACAGACTGATAAACAGAAGAATTTTCCTTTCCATCTCACTGAGTATCTCCCAGATCCCTTCTGTCCTTACCTCACACGCACACATGCCATTGCCATGTTTATGGCCATTTTTCTCTCATTATGATTTCCTTTTTTCTCTGTTGTCTTCCAAATAACTAATACGTGATGCAAGGGGGAAAAGTATTTCTGTGTGTTGACGCCGTTCTGCTCTAATACCTACAAGGGGGAAGGATGGGGGTCTCTTGAACCTTTCCGAGGTCAGTCTTAATTTTTTTCCTTCTTGCTCATTGCTAAAAAGGAAATGTCCTTTCCATTTTCAGCACAAAGGGAAGGACAACATCTGGAGCGAAGTGATGCCATCAAGCACCCCTCATGTTGGTAGAAAGCCCAAGAGGGCATTTTTTAACCAGGAGGGTGGACGGAAACCTGCTAGGGTACATTTGAGAGCATGTAGCTTAATTCATTCAGCCTCAGAGACTGGGAAGGGGAGAGAAAAGGTCTTTCTTAATATGTTGACTGTTAGTCTCAACCATCTGGGCAAGCCAGTTTTGTTACAGAAAGCTTTCTATCATCCCAAGTACCCGTTTGTTTTGAACGTCTCTAGTGAGTTAATGTATTAGAATAGCTGAGCTGCATTAAGTGTGGTAAAGCTGTATCCCAACGATGTTCTCGGAGAATCAAGAGGTGCAGGGACTCAGAGGAGGGTATGCTGATTTACCCCAAGATGGTACTCACATCTAGATTTTGGACTTGAGCCCTTGCAGGCAGGGGGGTTTTAGAGGTGACTTGGCCATATTCCCAAAGGGCCAACCAAACTCCTAGCTGGAAAGTCAGTAGTATCATACAATTTACGATCATTTGGTTTGAGGCTGGAATCTGATCCGTACAGAGGGTGGAAAGGATTTCTAGTGAGCATTTCTTGCTATTCCTTCTCTTATCCTGTTGCTGCCCATAAAGCTTGGAGCAAGCACTTGCTGGACCACATGAATGAAACAGGTTTACGGCTGCTTCTTGCATTTCACAGCTTTTATTCCTTCCGTGGAGCTGTTCCTGAGAACTAAGTGTCTCTGAAATAGTAACTCGATTGATAGTAAGTAGATGGGATATTACTGTCCTCAACATCTGCTACAGTTTCAGGCTATGTATAGCAATTGAGAGGGCAAAAAGTCCTCTTGCAGAAGGACACATTGTCCTGCTGTCTTTCCTTCGGTGAAGAGCAATCCCTCCTGGAGCTGTATCGAGACTGATAGATGGCTGCAGCTAAAAGCCACACTAGGGTGGACTGAAGTTTCTTGGCACTTTGTTCTTTACAGAGGTACTACAAAGAGATATGATACGGAGACTTCCAGCTCTCAGCTCCAGTCCCCTGTCAGCTCTGCCTGAATCATTTGTTTGCTCAGAAAATGGAGCAATATTGGCATCGATTAGAATAAATTCAGGTTATTTTAAAAGCAATAAAATAATAATGTGAAGCTGAGATCCTTTTTGAAAGACACATATATGTCTCCCCACAAATCATAGGATTTGTGGTAACTCATAAATTCTTTATGGGTTCTCCTCCAACAACTTTTTGCCTCCTAAATGTGAACTATCTTTTGCTAGTTTATAACTAATTAGTTTAGTCACCTGGATACTACAAAGGCTGATATATGAAAACTGTAGATATTACGTAAGGCAAAGTCTTCTCCTTTCCTAGTTCATCTGCCTGGGGCTTTATGATTGCCTCAGAATTTGCATCTGAGGTGTTTATGCACATTAATTTTGACCTCTTCAGATTACAGACTTGATTTTGCGGTGGGGTTGCATACAAGGCATCCGCTGAGCACATACATGATTGTCTGTAAGTTCAAAATCTGGACAGTTTGCCCTAGCTCACCTGCATGTGGAGCTTCTCTGGGCAGTGACCTAAATTAGATCCTGGTACCTGAATACTAGGTACAACTCTGGCAGAAGCTGTGCCCTGCTGACAAAGCTACCCCAAAACTGGGGATCACAATCCTTTGGCAAGACCCAGCTTACTGCTCAGGTCAGCTAATAGCTTCTGTGTGATGTCTTCCTCTTGTACTCATTTCTCCCTTCTACTTCTAATCACGCCTCGGTATAAGCTGATAGCATTTTTGATGTTTCTGCTTATAAGCAGTGTAAAACCATTGGTCTGTTCTGAGATCTAGCTCAGGGACTGTGTCTGAGAAGCCAGATGCAGCTCGTGGAGGTTTTGCAGAGTGAGCTCTGTGCAATTCATTATTAAAAACTCTCAGGCTCTTTTTGTCACCACTGGGACTGCTCCTGAGGGTGAGTCTGCTCCTGATTCCCCATGATGGAGCACTCAGGAACCCATGGGATTCCCCTGAGGAGGTTGCTTGCTTCTTGCCATGGGGTGCAGCAGGTCTGGGTGCAGTCTCGTGCCCTTGCTGCTGGTACCCTTCAGAAGTGTGTAAACTCCTCTTGTTTTCCTTCCTCATCCTCTCCGCAACTAATTTCTTGGCAGGAAATTGTACACCAGGATAATGTAAAGAGGACTCTACCTTCATAATTTCTAAGAATATTTTGAAGAGATCCCCTTGGCCTCTCTTCCTGCCATATCAAATCCAGAAATCATATTTGCCTTACTCCTGTTTGTTTTGCTTTTTGCTATCAATTCATGTCTCCTTCAGCACATTTCCATAGGATTACATGTGGAGCGAGAGGAAATGATCAAAGGATTGGAACAATTAGTGTATGAGAGAACATTAAAATATGTATTAAATGCTTTGATTTAATGACGAGTAACGTGGAGACGGATTTATAGCAGTCTGCATATTTATGAAAGATGTAAACATGAGAAAAATGATAAAATATTTGTCATAACAAGTTGGAGTTTAATTTATGTTTAAGGAAAGAAATTTTAAATGGAATAATGTATACTGAATATAAAGCAACGCTTCCTGCCTGTAATATCTCTTCAGCTATGGAATAGTTCTCAGGGGATGCAGCTAAATCCCTTTGCCATTATATGAAAATTTTCAGCTGACCTAGAGGAAACACTAAAATATTGATTTAGGAGAACAGTCTTGCATCAGTAAAGAGGTGGTCTGAATGATCTAATGTTTGGAGTTGTTTTCCATCACTAATTCCCAGGATCCATGAATTTGGCAAGATCTGCAGAGGGTAAACAATCTCAGAGATGTAGTTTTAAGGTTTTGTGCTATGCAGTGAGGATAAACAGCAACTGCTGCAATGAATTCCAGCCTTCTTGAGGCTATTACGATATTGCATCTAATTGCTTCGCCAACTATATTATATTTTAGCTTGATGCTGTTTAGGGGAAAAAAAAAAAAAGGTTTCTTATTTCCTTTTTGCACCAGCAGTGCTTTAATGGAGAAGTTCTAATGTTGCTCTAGCAGAAGCAGTGCCTGTGTGGTGTGGCTGATACAGTTGCAGAGTATCAATACAGGCTGAGGGATGAGGGGGTTGAGACCAGCCTTGTGGAGAAGGACTTGGTGGTATGGTGAATGAAAAGCTGGACATAAGCCAAAAATATGTGCTTGCAGCTCAAAATCCAACCATATCTTGGGCTGTATCAAAAGAAGCATGGGCAACAGGCCAAGGGAGGTGATTCTGCTGCTCTACTGTACTCTGTTGAGACCCCACCTGGAGTACTGCGTCCAGCTTTGGAGCCCTCAGCACAGGAAAGACATGGACATGTTTGAGTGGGTCCAGAGGAGGGCCACAAAGATGATCAGAGGGTTGGAGCACCTCTCCTATGAAGACAGACTAAGAGAGTTGGGGTTGTTGAGCCTGGAGAAGAAAAGGGTCAGGGAAAACCTTATAGCAGCCTTTCAGTACTCAAAGGGGGCTTATAGGAAACCCGCAGACAAACGTTTTAGCAGGGCCTGCTGTGATAGGACAGGAGGGATGGTCTTAAACTAAAAGAGGGAAGATTTAGACTAGATATAAGGAAGAAAATTTTTACAATGAGGGTGGTGAGACAGTGGAACACATAGCCCAGAGAGGTGATAAATATCCCATCACTGGAAACATTCAACGTCAAATTGGATGGGGACCTGAGCAACCTGATCTAGTTGAAAACATTCCTGCTTATTGCAGGGGGGTTGGACTAGATGACCTTTAAAGGTCCCTTCCAACCCAAACTATTCTATGTTGGCAAAACAATCTATTCAGTTATCTATTAAGTTATCCTTAGCCCTTCCACAATATTTAGACGTTTCACAGGACAACACAAGCAGTAATGAATTCTCCATCAGGCCTCTGAGGCGGGCAAGCTTCAGTATCCTCAGTTTGCAGGGTGGGCTCTTCAGAAATACCTTAAATCTCTCCCAGAGCTAGAGGCATCACGTCAACCTCCACTGCTGTATGTGCTGGAGTTACCACCTTTCAGAAGCAGCTTATTTGTGTCTACAAATGGATTTAGATGCTGGACATCAGTTTCCCAGATTAGAAAACTGTATCTTTACACACAAGCCCGAAGAAATTGATGGCAAAGTCAGAATTATAATGTAAAGTACTATTTTTTTATTCTAAATTTTATCCTATCTGCTTTTAAGCAGTCATTCCCCGTTCTAGTGCCAGAAGTTTTTTCAAAGGTTTTTCAAGCACATCTACCTGTCTTGCAGTCTGGATGAAGCTCTCCCTGCTGAATATGCACTGGGCAGATGAGGGAGATGGACCCAGACGGCAGGTCCGTGGGCTGTGATGATTCCCCAGCTTTGCATGGGTCAGAGCATTTTCATCCTCTGTGGCCTCACCAGTACCTGCACCAGTGCATACCTCCTGGAACCTCATCACACATTTGGGAGCTGGCATAGCAGCTCCCAAAAACTTAAGTGTGTTGCTCTGCAGAGGTCCAGTGCTGAGAATAGTCTGGGGTAGCATTTCATCTGATGGGAGATGTGCTATAATAGAAGGAAAGAGACATGATACCTGTGTGAGGCTTTCAAAATTTAATCATGTTTTGCATTATCAAAGCACATACAGCATTCAAGATAACATACTAGTATGCAATTTGCTGTGTAGACTCCAGATGTGAGTTGGGAATCATGAGATTCAAAAGAAGAATTTTTTTTCCAAAGAAATGGAGCTCTTACAGTACTAAATACAATTTTTTTTTACTTTGAATGTTACATACTTAAGATGATGATGTGGCAGATTTATGTATTGCAGTCATACAGAATATATGAATGCATAATCATGTGGATAGTAAGTGATAAAGAAAATAAATGTGAAACGGAAAAGAATTTGTTAAAATAAAAACAGAAAGAAAACAGTAGCAGGCATGTAATCTAATCAGGGAGAAAATTTTCCCTGAGTTACCTCAGTTCAGAGGTATACATTAAGATTCAGGAGAGGTTTCAGGCCATCTGCTAATGTAAAGCAGGTTCAGTGCCAAGGAACACCATCTTGGTATGAAAACAATCTGCCTTTTATTATCCTATAACTTGTATGAAGTTAGTTTAATTTCTCTAAGGCAACTAAATATGATATTATTAAATTACCTTAATACAAGCATGGTAAACAAATATCCATACTGCTAATACGAAGTTATTTTACTCTCTGTAAAGTAATGAATATATTTATTCAGTGATTTGGAACTCAGCTGGTTTTCTGACTTTTGCCCATAGAAAGCTCCAGACCACTTCTTTTGAATCTCTTTACTTCTAATGTTTTCTGGAAATCTTTATTTTCTATTAGCATAACTAAACAGAACAGATGAAACCTCAGTTATTACTTGTCTATGCTAAGCTCCTTCATGTATTCCTACATTATTAGGTATCTTCTTATTGTTCCCTGTATTATCTTTTGCTAAGTAATACTTACAGGACTAAGAAAGACTTAAGATTAAATGATAGGACTGCACTTAGCTCAGTCTTTCTGCCATTTTTCAGCATTACTTGGGATTTAGGTCAGTCATCTAAGGATTCATCTCCTAACTAGCAGATAGGTTTTCTTTCAATCATTAACTCTCACAGGTCTTTTCTCCCTGCGTCTCTGAAGTGGTTCATGAGAAGCTCTTTCATTTATAAGCTCCTGGCATGCTCAGATAACTTTCTTACATGGTTTGACACAGTATCAAAGTCCATTATTTACTTACCAACCGTAATCCCTCCTCTGGCCTCCCTGCAGTGGAATACAGCTGAAGCACCAGCCTGTCTGGGACTCAGCCGAACCCTGGCTGAGGGATGCTGCATGCAAAAGAGCTTTTCATAACAGCAAAATCCCCTCAATTGTGAGCCCAGTGCCAGGGGCCAAAATTCCTCTTATCCTCACAAACTCATTACAGGGGAAAAATAGAAAGGCAGCAAAGAAATTACGTACTTGAAACCAAAATAGCAGTTTGATACGGATATGGAGTTCTTGGTATCAAATGTGATTCAAAGGAATTCAGAAGCAGATTCCCTAAATCTTATTAATCAGTTTTTACATAAAAACGTCCATATACTTAAATATACCCTCAGACATGTAAACTCCATACGTGCCACAGTCCCATTAAGCATGGATGTATACGTGGATGTATGTGTACAGTAGTCAATCTCAGGGAGGAGAGCTATATTGCTTCACCAAAAGGTGTTTAGAGAGAACTTTGAACACTGTAGCGGTAAAGCCATTCCAGCAGTACAAACTTGGGAAAGATGAACCTCTCTTAACTTAAATGAACTCTCTGTAGGTTGAAAAACCTCTTTTCAACACTGCCAAATCTTTGAAGTGGAAATCTGTGCGTTGTGAGGGAGTGATTGAAGTGTGAAAACCACCTGTCCATGAGAAGCCTATAAAGGATACCCACCGGCACTGATCAGTGTGACTGTATAATACGAGCTATTGCTGTATAATACAGGCTATTGCTGTGTGCCAGTCTTTCTTTACACTGCATATTTCTCCAGCACCAATGTACAGCTAATGCTGTGGCAGTATGGAGTTGCCTATCAAATGCAATGTCAGAAGACCACACTGACAATGTAAAGGGCCACGGGACACAGAACTAGGGCAGCCAGCTTTGCTGGTGGGCTGACACAGAGTAAGAGGATAAAAAGCTTTATAACTCAGGGATGGAAAGGAAAGTCTTGCAATGAGCAGACACTGGATGTCTGAATGGTTCTGTTTGGGTTGCAAGAGCATTGCAAAATTCATGGGGAACATAATTGGGCAGAGAAGTTGACCTAGGTGAAGGTTTCATCTGTTTTTTGATTAAGAGAGAGAAACCCTCTTGTTCTGGTTTTGCAAAACTCCTTGCAATAGATTTGGGTCCCTGCTATCCCTTTGCTCAACAGACCAGCACCTTCCTACTCCCATCTCCATAGGCACGAGGCACTTGCAAGGGTCCCATTCCAAGGCAGCAAGACTGTGCTTGAGACCTAAGGCTACATTTCCCAGGGATGTGCACACCCAGTCTTGTGACTGGGGTTTGCTTTTATCAACTGTTCTCCATTGCAGTCACAAGCCACATTTCAGAAAAGTCTAATCAAGATGGAATGATGGTGACAAGCTGCTTGGGTTATGTGATGCCCGAGCAGACAGTAAAATAACACTCGGGTAAAGGTGCTATTAAGCACTTGTGGTAGATATACATTTTTTCTGTAGGGAGAAAATAACCCTTTATTATTTCTTACTCATTTTTTTCTTTTCTTTTTCCTTTTTTTTTTTTTTTTTTTTACATGTCCCATTCCAAGGCAGCAAGACTGTGCTTGAGACCTAAGGCTACATTTCCCAGGGATGTGCACACCCAGTCTTGTGACTGGGGTTTGCTTTTATCAACTGTTCTCCATTGCAGTCACAAGCCACATTTCAGAAAAGTCTAATCAAGATGGAATGATGGTGACAAGCTGCTTGGGTTATGTGATGCCCGAGCAGACAGTAAAATAACACTCGGGTAAAGGTGCTATTAAGCACTTGTGGTAGATATACATTTTTTCTGTAGGGAGAAAATAACCCTTTATTATTTCTTACTCATTTTTTTCTTTTCTTTTTCTTTTTTTTTTTTTTTTTTTTACAGCACCCTCATGCTTCATCTGTTACCATAAAGCAACTACTGTGTATATATAAAATAGAAGGCACACTATGATGGCTGTTCAGAGAGTTTGACAATGTGATTGGTTGAATGTCCTATAATTTGTGAGTTGGGAACGTCCTATAAATATTTTAAAACTCCTGCTGCTGCTACAGCCTCACTGAAATCCATATTGAGGCTTCATTTTTCTGACAGCTGCCTTTGGAGTTGCAGTTCTGTCTTGTCTTGCTGTTGCAAAACAAAACCGAGAAAAGCAGGTCATTGCTGGTTTAAGCCTATTCTTGAAGTATATGTTTAAGCTTCTATTGCAGTCATCACCACTTTCTTGCATAGTCTTGTAATCTCAGACCATTTTTCCCAGACCAGTGGGAGCTACGTCCCTTTGCAAATATCTTTACAATACTGTCAGAGATTAATTGCACCAAACGTTTATTCTGAGGCTGCGGGGAGCGGTTACTTGGACTTCACAGCCCTCTGATAAACACAGTGGCTCTTCTACCCACTTATTTCTCTTGGGATATGTTGTGTGCAGTGCCCTCTGTGCCTCAAACCTAAGGCTCCATGAGAAGTGGGCGAGGACAGTCCCCAGGAGAAGGCATGACAGCAGAGTCAGGCTAGTTCCCTCCTTAGTTGCAGGTGCTTTGACAAGTATTTGCTTTATCTTGCAAACTGATTATTCCTATTTTTTGAAAAAATGGTTATAATAACATTTCCACTCTGTGCAAGCATGCTGATAAGATAATATCCACTATGGAGAGAGAAGTGTTCAGACACAGCAGTGATTAGAATTGGATTTGTACATAGATCAATGACAGTGAAACACCCTTGAATAATCTCTGCCTCAAAGCAAAATTTGACTTGCCTAATGATCTCATTTTGTCTTGTTGGGTGACTAAAAGGTTATGATAATCTCAAGGGATTCTGTAGTTTCTCAGCTGAATGACTGTGTGCAGTAGGGCTACTTTTTCTACACAAACATGAAGAATATTAGAGTTCCAGGGCTCAGTGTCTAGAGGAATTTCCATAACAGTCTGGGGTACAAAAGAAATACATCATCTGCCCTACTGTCATTTCCATGAGGATCACTGGCAGAGAGGCGTAAATTAACCCTGGCCTGTGTGTAGCAAGTCAGTAATAGCAGGACTAACAGAAAGAATGGAAGTGAAGTTTTTAAGCAAACATATGATCTAGGATTCAGTATAATTTTCTGGTCGGTTTACATACCATAGTCATACCTACCAATACCTACCAATTATCTAGAAATACTTGCTAGAAAGCTCCTAGACTAACCAAAGGTTTAAAAATATATTTTACCATTAACCGATATCCTGTAATATGTACATGGCTTTTACTTTTGCAGACATAGAGTCTTCCACCATCTCCCAAATCCTGCACTTTTCAAAGAAACAAAAGCCCTTGGCTGATGATCTCATGGAAATATTTCAGAGAGTCACTCTGGTTGTGTCTTGTTTTCTGCACTTTGTAAGTGCTGAGCAATTACTCTGTGGTTATTTAATTTGTAAAATTGATCTGCTAACTAAAAGTCTGATTCACTGACAAAGAAAAAGTAAATGCAAGAGAAATGTCTTCTGTAAAGGTTAAGTGCATATTTTATTTGCAACAGAGGATTATGGACTTTCCCAGCAAAGTTTTGTGTATCTGAGCAGCCTTGTAAAAATGAGGTTTGTTTATATAAAAGATGTAGTTCTGTAGTTAGTGAATTTTCTGAATCCTGACTGCTGTAGGTGGTCTCTGGAATAGATTATCCAGTGCCTACTAACATGATCATGCTCATCACCTATCATTTCATTCTGCATAGATGTTAATTCTTATCTGTCTTCCCTACCGGGTTGCCCACTCCCACAAAACTTCTGGGACCTTTAATATATTTGTTAAACTTTACTTTGTGAGATTTTGTTGAGTAGCCATAAGTCCAAAAGCAAGCAGGGCAGACACACATACAGCATGGTCTCATCAGATTTGTTTCCTTAGAAAACCTGGCTTAAAAACTGAGATTAAAATAAGCAGCCAGTGAGGAGTTCTGTGAATCCCGTGTCCAGTGGTTTTGAGGACACGATGATGCTCTGCAGGATCCCAGCAGAGTTGGCATCCACAGTCAGAAGCATTTTTACACCCCTTCTAGAGCACTACTACCCCTCCCAAAAGACCACAGGATGGAATTGGAGGCATTGATCTCTAATCTTTGCAGTCAAAAGAAAATGTTCTGCATATCACATGAGATTCAACTAAATAGAGATATGGATCCTATCTTAAGCAGCTTTCAACCTGTAAGCCACCCTGTAAACCAATGGCACTAAATTAAGCAGCACACAACCTTTCCTAGAGCAAGATGAAATGATGTTTAAGCACTCTGCCAGTTAATGGGTGATTAGTGTACGCCTTTGCTCATTACTCCATCAAGAAACTTGCTCTCAGTCAAATGACAAGCAATGAGAAATGCTTTAATTGTTCCTAAATTATTTTGCGGTAATTAGTCAGCTGCAATCCTAAGAATAAGTTGAGGATAACGGCAATATTTCCTGAAGAAATACCTGTACCCAACAATGATTACCTAAAAGCAGGGGAATCTTTGCAGCCCTGTATGTGTCTGGGAAGGTTTGTGCTGATACCACATCCTCAGTCTTTGCTGTCTGAGTACTTACCAGCTCAACACAAATGCCAAAATTCTGCCCCTTTTTACATCTTGGGTCATGTTTCACACTTTCTCCAAGAGTTAATAACTACTAAAAGCATAAATAGGGGATCTTCATATATTCTTTAGGCTGTATGACCTCCGTCGTAAGGTTAAATCATGTAACCACAGTTACCCACCCCATTGCCCTCCATTTACATTGATGACTTGATATGTCTGTCATTATTCTGTTGTTAACTGTTGCAGCATGGCTCTTCCTTGAAGATTTCTTGCCAAAATTTGAAACCCACAGAAACAATAAGATGAATTGTGGCTGCTGCATCTTAGACTATCTAATGGTAACACAGGGATGAGTAGGGAAGTGAAAACCACCTTGGAAGTGAATGTGTACAGCTAACACTGTGAACGCATGGAAATGTTTGTGTTTGTGTGTTTGCAGGCTTATACAGGTGGTTTGATGTTATTTCATTAATAGTAATTAATCAGAAATAGGTAAAGACGTGACTCAACAAATTGTTTAGAATCAGAGCACTCCATAACTTCCTTAATAAATTTTATATTTCTCGGCATGAAACATATAATTTCTTCTGTAGTCGTACAGAATCTTCCCAAAATCTTCCATATTAATCTAAACATGGCTCTTCAGGGCATGCTCTAGTGCCCAAGATTATTGGTTTGTGGTGGGATGTTGTGTGGGTGGGTGATGGTTTTTGGTTTGGTTGTTGTTGTTGTGTGTTTAGGTGGTGGGTGGTTTTTTTTCTTTTTTTTTGAAATGATGATGTCAAACTTTCTGCAAAGAAAGTGTTGTTAAGGATGCAACGTGTGTTTGCTTTATCTAGTGCTAAATACTATGTGAGTTAAAAGTAATTATTTTTCTCTTTCTTTTTCTTTTTTTTTTCCTTGAGTACAGTTACAATAAAACACTGTCTATTCTGGACAGATAATTGAACTGCTGGCACTAGTCCTGTCAATGAGTACAAAAGGCACCACAAAGTGTAGCCCGGCAGCTTTTCTTCTGTAGTTGTAACTTACACAGTGTATCCGGTTTTTTTCCCCTCTGTCTAAATCAGGCAGCTGTACAGCAATTACTGTCAGCATAAATTGAGCAAGCTTGCAAATTGTCTTCAAAGTCATCCAAGAAAGCAACTTTATCCTTCAAAGTAACTGGAATATTATGTTGATATTATATACAATTATTCAGATAATTTATAACTTTTCTTTGGGACAAGTTAAGTGCACTTTATGTATTTTATCTGGATGACTCCTAATGCATGGAAATGTGAATTATTCATAAGTTGCCTTTTGGTTGCTGGAGTCTTTATATAGCTTTTGTTTGCTAATGCATTTGATAGGCTATTTTGTGCACTAACACATTATATAGATAATGCTAGCAATAAAATAAATGCTAAATTATACATTCCGTAGTTCTGCATTAAGAGCTAGTACAGCGTGCTTCATCAGTTTTCCTCTATTCTACTTCACAAATCTAAAGATAATTGATACTGTGAAACCATCATCTAACTCATCAAAATTCCACTGCCACTGAACTATTACTGTATATGTTGATGTAGAACTGGCATTGTTTAAAGCAGTGAAAACCTGAATATCTAACCTGGAAGCTTCCCTATAATACCCAGAGTCCATTTGTGGCTTCTTAAATTTATAATATGAACAAATAGAATTTATAGTTATCATCCAAACAACCTAAGTGATAATCTTGAGTGCTTGTGTGTGAATGTTGGCTTTTAGCTAAACTGATGACCTAACTCCTACCACAAAGAAAGAAAAAAAAAAAAAGAAAGGGGAGAGAGCAACCTCCTTAATTTTTCACTCCAAAAGACACAAGATCTAAAGAAATATAAACATTTGTTGTTTCCTTTTTTATCATAAAAGGTTTCTTATGGGTGAAAACATTGCCAAAGCAGCATCCATGAAAGTCTTCCATTGCAAAATAGTGAGTTTTTCCAGGGAGCCTACTTCTGATACCTTGAAGCTGCTACATGGACCAGAGCTACATTTTATTAGTGTCTGTTATGAACACAAAAGATGGTTCCTGGTGGGAAGAGACTGCCCCTTGCTTTCCTGAGATGTTGTTCACAGTAGGAATGAGACAAATTGATTTAGGGAGGAGTCTGCAAATTCAAGACCCTTATGTGATGTGAGGGTGGCTCAATAGTTGGCCCTAGCTAAGTCCCACAATATCTTCTGAGGGAGCAGCTCCCTCATGCCTTTCCCCAGTCAAGCGTAGCTATGACAATAATTAACAAGCAGCTTTAATACAATATGGAGTTTCAAGTGCTTATCATCAGATAGTAACCAAGTTAACAGTATTCACTCATGCCCCGGGGCACTTTGCACTGTTGGATCTCCTTAGAGACATCACTGCCATGGCTGTTCAGCAGGGTTAAGTCCTTTGCTTTGGGTTGTTCACGCTCTCCTTGGAAACAATTGCCGGCAAGTTAACATTGCTCACGGTCATTTTTCATGAGCAAGGTCTTCTTAATAGACTTCTGCAGTCTCTCAAAGTTTTTATTAAGATTTATATCTCCTCTCTACTGGCCGTCTTGATGTAGGACTGCCCTCCAACTCTAAGTTTGCACAGCTAGATTGGGTGTTTCTTTCCCCTCAAAGGTCAGCATTCAAAGGGACTGTTGAATGACTGAAGCCCTACTGCAGTCTCCCTACACACTTGGCAGAGCTAACTCTGCCCCAGGTATATAAAGCAGACTCTTGTGGATTTGAACACTTTGGGACCACAGCATCATTCATCTTAGTGAGAGTTCCTATTATCAAAATGTGGCTGCTGTGGCAGATATGTGTCCCTGAAGTACTCTGAGGAGATTTTTCACTGGAAATGGATATTTCAGGAAGACAGCAAAGAAACAGTAACCCTAGAGGCCAAATACCAGACACAAAAATACCTGAATTAACAACAGAGGCAGAAGCAGGAACCGTCTTCTAAATTAGTGAGATTACCTTTTATGTGGAATTTATAATTCTGACTCTAGCATAGTGTCTTGGACATTTCCATAGCCGTTTGGATCCTTAAGTCATGCTCTTCTCTACTGTATGTAAGGTACATTTCCTCACAGCTGCCTGGGGACCTTATAGTGCTAGAACTATGTTCCTCCTTTACACTGTCGTTGAGAGGCACCGGAGTAGATGGATGTCCTGGTGCATATGTAGTAATTGAATCACAGGGGAAAACATTTGCAGTTTTGCACAGGTTGTGTTCATCTTGAGCCTGGCACCGAATCCATGCTCCAAGTCCAACCTGAGTCCCTCTTAGTATCTGGTTTGTTAGTTCCTGTCAAAAAGGTGTTCATCTATTAGGTTTGTAAGTTGCCTCTGGCAACAATCAATACGTAGCGTTTCAGAAAAGGGACTAACGGGAAAAAAAAAAACCAAAACATAATGCACTAAACCAGTTGTACAACACTATTAATTCATTCTCAATGACCTATAAGCATTTTTGTGAACTCTCCAGCCTAAGTTGAGTCTGGCATCAGGTTGCATAAATAAAAAATAATTATTGTTAATGAATATTTTTAGCATCTGGATGCAAACTAACCTGTCTTAATTAAGTTGGAGCTGCTTTTCCTTAGTTTTTCAAAAAAGAAGCAGTCTGTAATACAACTAAAAGCCAAAGAGGACTTGCACCGCATTTTTTTCCAAGGTCATACACACCACCAGAATTCTCATTGCATTGGCACCATTCGGATTAATGTGTTAAACTTCTCCTATTCCCCTTTTACGGATTCACATACTTCCCACTCCGATAGAAACCAAAGGGATCCCATTAATAGCATCATACCATTCTTTAGCATCTCTAGTTATCCTCACCTGTGAGTTAAGCTTTTAAGTAGTTGAAAAACAATGCATGTTAATGTTTCGTGAGTTAGATTAACAGTTATTACTTGAAAACAATCTTTCATTGATTTTTTTTAATTTACTAGTGTTTTCTCAGTGATGTGCTGAAAATTTCTTCCTTTCCTGCTGCATTCTCTTTCCTTTTGTTATGGATTTTTATTGCTTCTGATAATTTAGTCTAGTCATTCGAGCATATTCATTCGGGGATCTATACTTATCAGAAAAAAAATGCAAGAGATAATTTATAGTTTTGAAAAACTTATAAAAATAGTGTTTTGTTTTGTTGTAAAGATTGTTTCATTTTTATCTTAGAATTTCAGAGCTTTTCTGAATTTCCAGGAGAGCCATTGGTTAAAAGTCATCAGAGTGTACTTATTAAACTCTCTTGAATTAAGAGTGGGGATGGATGAACAACTTTGGAGGGGATCCAAATCTTCATAAACTTTGTGAATTAGGATATAAGCACTTATTAAAATATATCATTATTCAATTAATCCTTAATATAATGGGAGCCTTGTTTGTATATTACTTAGTCTTTATGTTTATTAGTCTACAAAATATTCTAAGCACAGTATACTAATAAGGATTACTGCTTAAACTATATTTTAGGAACTTGTTTCTGTGCAACTTGAGTGGTCTTTTCACACTAGGGAAGATTTAGGATGAAATGCTACCAAATTAGAATTCTGCATTCTCATCGCTTGCAGTCTGATATTACCCTGTACTTTTTTCATTGAGATGTAGTTATATGACCAGAGCTGCAGGCTCATACGTTGCACATCTTCCTGGGGTTGAGAAGAGTGTGGAGACACCAAGCTTTAGAGGACCTAAAGGAGGACCTTTAGAGAACCTCTCCTCCTATCTGCAGGAGATAACATGGTTCAGGACCAGAGGTATGCAGAATATAGCCACAGTGTCAGTCCAACTGAAGTTTTAACATGTGTTGCTAATGGAGAGGGGTCAGCACAGTGTCTCATTGAGAAGCTTTGCCCCATCTTTTCCCCTGCAGTCCCTCCAGAGCATGTTATAGCTCGGACTGTAACAACAGAAGAGGAGTAGGGAGTTCATTAAACTTGTCTTGGAGCATTAGGAGTGTCAGCATACCCAGACCTGCTGCTAAAGGCACAAGTTTGCTAGAAAATTTCATTTACCCAGTTGTACTCTGTCAGCTGCCATCTTTTTATGGAAAGGACTGCTGTAGACTAGTCCTAATCACATAATATGTTTGAAAAGTCATTTTTCATGGAACAGGATAAGGAACGGAGTGTTGGGCACCTTGGATATCTTATGATTTAGATTTTGCTTAGCTTGGTTCCCGATTAAATAGGCTCAAAACAAGAGACTTTGTAGAATCACCTGCAACAGTTCATCTGCTTTTATAAGTAAAATTTCAGGTATTCAACTGTCGAATGACAACATATGGACAAAAGATAGAGCGAGCTGGCCAGCTCTGAAGAGTCAGGACCAGTAAGCAATATATGGTTAGGAGAGCTATTTCCTAGATATTCCAATTTCTTCAAGAAGTAAGGGGACTGTGTACTTGTCCCTTGAGTCCATCAGCAGAGGCTGTGTCTCTTTTTGTATGTCACACACTTATCCACATTGAAACCAACGTGGATTTATTTTGTTTTGGTTGTTTGTTTTTTGTTTGGTTTGGTTGGGTTTTTTTTTCCATTTGCTGCTGCTTTCTTCTTTGCTTCCCTTGTTGGGAAAACAATTTACAGAAGCCAAGAATTGTGTATTTCAACTCTCCAATTTATTTAAACATAACACAACAGCCAGACTTTTCAAAAAGAGAAAATCAATCTCTTCAGAAGTTCTTTCCTGTCAAGATGTAAATTGCAGAAGCTCCCAAATATAGTGTACAGGATCATTGTTAAGGATACTAGGCCAATTTGTACAATTGGTTCTAGAATCCCCTAATTAAATAAAAACATGAAGGAAGTGTGGTCATCCTGAGGAGAAGAGAGAATATTAATGAGGCAATCATAAGATTTGATCTCCAAAAATAATATGATTAGTTTTTATTTTAACAGTGTAATTAGAAAAAACTACTCACATTTTACTGATTTCATTTCCTGTAGTCCGTATAAGTACATAAAAATTATTAATAAAATTTCTATATGGAATACTAATTTAGTTATACCTTCTTACATTCCCTACTTAAATTTTGTGTTCGTCATTATTCTTCATGTATTGCAGTGCTTTACAGCTGAGATTTCTGAGATATACACTCCTCACTGACGTTAATGGGAATGGCACATCAAAATCCACTAGGTGGCTTTGAAAAGTTCAGCTATATATTCAGTGTTCTGCGATAATACTGCTGAATTTATCCTTACACCACCCCTCAGAGACAGGTAAATATCCGTTAAATATATTTTATTGAAGTTGAACTGTGCAGAACAGAAACGTGAGAGACATAATGGGCCTAATCCTATTGACTTAATCTGGCATTGGAGGCATAATCATGAGCCAAAACCATTAAGCATTCATCAGCAAAACTAGCCTGATATTATATTTGCCTAATAGTATTTAAAAAGATGAGTTAGGAAAAAATCGGTGCCACTGATTTCTTCTTTTTTGATGTGTGAGGGTGTGGAGTCCATTTTCATTTATTTTGAAATGAAAACCAAAATATATATTTATAATTGACACTTTAATGCCTCATGGGAGATGTAGCTCTTGAGCTGCCTATCTTCTCTTTGGCAGAACTATATGGTGCTTTATTGTTTTCTGTCTTGGCCTCGAGCATCTCTCCTCACGTCTGTCACAAAATAAATTGCCTGGTTTCTGTGTGTAGTCCAGGTCACCCATAGGTAAAGTGGCCAGTCCTCCAGTAGTCAAACCATCAGTTTTTAATTTTAGTCATTTGGTATTAAAATTAACGTTTGTTGCAAAAAAGAGAAACCCATCAAGAACATTTTCATTGTGTTGAAAATAGTTTCTCATCAGAACAATGTTGACCAGCTGATTATTTATCTAACAGAACTCCTCTAGCTAGGCCAGATGCAGAATTCTTCCTCCATTGCCTTCATTTTTGTATGATTTCTCTGCACTTTCTTACTGGTCTTCCCCTTGTGTTAACCACTTGTGAGACCTCATCTGGACTACTGTGTCCAGCTTGGACATCCCTGTTAAAAGGAGGACATTGATAAACTGGAAGAGGTCCAGGGACACCAAAACGGTCAAGGGCTGGGAAAGGGGCTGTGTGAGGAAAGACTGAGGGAAATGGCTTTCACCAGCCTGAAGAAGAGGCAGATTTGCACAGGTGAAAGGATGACAGCCTAGGGACACAGGTTACAGCAGTAGAAATTAATGAATTGCTGTAGAATTTCATTTAAATCATTGTGCAATATGTCTTCACACAGGAAACAATAACACTGCAAGGAGGCCTCAATTAAAAGTGTTGGAAAAAAGTTTATGAAGCATGGCCTTGTGATTATGACGAAAAATTACAGGCTTCAGTAATGTGTGATTGACGTCAGACATTAGGAAATAGCAGCAACGTTAAGCAGAGTGGAGATAGGGTCACCTTTCAGTGCTGTGGGATCCGCATTACTGGAGGTGTTTCAAGACATCCTGGATGAACGTCTTTCAGGAATGGCCTATGGGGAGTTTACTTAGGTTTTTGGAAGGACAGTTAGACAAAACAACCTCTCCCAGGCTCTTTCACACCTGTTTTCTGGGGTTTTATGATAAAGCGTAGGGCAAAACTTGGGGTCGGTGCCTTGATTTAGCCACAGTCTTCTTGTGTGACCTTGGGTACATCAGTTAATTTGAGCCGTCTTTCAACTCCATCTCTAAAATGGAGATTATTATTAGTGTTTAGCATGAGAGGTGCAGTGAAGGTATAATCCATTAATGCTTTTAAAGCGCTGGCATATTACATTAATGATAAAGATAAAGAAATGTCCTGGCCCTGCAGAATTCATAATCTAAAAAGGTCAGACAAAGAATGTGAGAGGAAACGTCAATATCCTTGCCTTATGGATGAACAACAGAGCCACAAAGAGAAGTGATTTGTCAAATGTGGCAAAGCTAGAATGAGACAAACATCCAAATTTGTCATGTATTTCTTAAAGACAAGACTGTGCTTCCTCCCTTAGCATAAGCAATCACAAATATTGTAAGTGATTTCCTATCTTTAAAAACTCCTCTGTCAGTGTTTCTTCACAGGAGTAATTTTTTCCTGCCAGATTCAGTAGGAGTAATACAACCTGCAGCCATTCAATTTGACTTTATTTTAAGACAGCATCAAGTATTTCAAAATTAACAGGACTAACCCACTGGCGTAACACATCCTTCCATCTTCTGCCCAGCCACAACCTTGTTTGCACTGATGTCTTTCTCAAAGGGTGGTTTGCTTTACACTGTGCAGGCACTGCCATTAATAATCCATATGTTACTCGGTTTTTATGGCTTCCTGCTATTGCTTGGCATCCCTTGGTGCTTTTTGACTTCAAGATCTTTGGACCAGAAATTCTGCTGGTCAGTTTGATCCGACATTCACTCGTGCTCAGAGTAGGTGTCTTCCAGGCTGCCATGAGTGCTGCATCAGTCCTGCTCTTTGTGCTTAAGTAAAGATGATCTATACAGCTTTGCTGAGCTTTGTAGACTTTACTGAGGCCTGAGGCAAACCACATTAAATAACATGTTAATTTTAAAAAATTAATTCATCCAAGAAAACACATGAAAGGGCTGGAGAGCTCTTCACCTTCAGATGAGAGCTGTTTTCTCTACGCCGAGTGATGACGGCACACACAACCGGTGACTCATAAGATTATTGTGCTGTTGGAACAGCCTGTCAGAGGCTGATGCATGATGCCACGGCAGGGACACTGTCTCCTAGCAACTGCCCAGAGTTGCTGTCTTTCCATTTAACCCTTCCAAATTTCCAGACACACCAGGATGCCACCAGGATGTATTTGCACAGCAGCTTCTGCTCCAATTTAATCAATACTTCTCTTCCACTGTTCTTTGAACAACATGGGACAGGCCAGAGGGCTCCAGTAAATTGACTTGGCTAAATGGGATGGATGGATCAATCTGTGATGCCAGCATCACGGCATGAAACTTTCTCCCCTTCTTTCACCTTTCCTTTTCTTTTCCCTGTGCTTTTTAGAGGTCGGATTGTTTCTGCTTTCTCATGTGTCTAATACCTGCTGTGTTTTTACTGAAGTCTACTTCAAAACATGCTTCTCTGGAAGGCTTTGAGTTCATGATATCCAAAAAGAATATTTTTAAATGATCAACTTTTTAAAATAAGACTGAAAGATTCAGCAGCAATCTGAGCTTTAAGATTTTCACTTTGCTATTGGCTGGTACTGCATGTCCATGATGCAGCAGCTCCTCTCCCATTTCCAGTTCCTACCCCATGGAATGTGTCAGTGTAAAAGCTGTTTCCATGTGGAGAGGAAGACTGGTAATGAAACTCTCTGCTTTAAGTAAAAGGGTATTGGCAGATTTTATGGAACTAATTAAATGTCAGCAAGCTGAGTAAAGGAAATCATAGTGTCATTGACTTAGAGGTACCTAAGAGTTAACAATGAGAGAGAAGGTACTTAACAGTTGTGTAATGCCCAAGCTACAGTGTTTAGCAAACTGGTTTTTGTCTTGGATCAGAAATGAGCTTGGATCTTTTAGCTTATGAGCTCTTTTTGTATGTCTGTGCATTTATGTTCAAGAGCACTTATCTGAATGAAAAGAATACTTGTCATGTTTTGCTGTGGATCTAATTTCTGAATCATTTAGGCATTTGTTTAAACAGCATTAGGGAAGTTGGCACAGTCCAGTTGCTGTTGAAAGTGTGCTGTTTGTACCCATTGGGTGTACCAAATGACATTATCCCTGCGCTTTGGCCTTAAAAGTTTGCTTGCCTGTTGTCTGTCCCATCTGGAAGCACACATGGCATTGAGATCTCTTCTTTTCACCCAAATCCAGTGGTGCTGAGCAACTGGCACTTCCTGAGCACATGCAACTTGGAAAATGAATTTGAAAATTGAAAATTAAGACCAAACTGAGTCTTCACCCCTCAAGGTGTTTCTCCATTTCCTGGTCAAGTTGTGAATGACTGAAAGGAGTGGCAAGTATGCAGAGACAGGGTGCATTAACTGTCCTACCATAACCTCACAACGGTCCCATGATCAAAGGTCCTTTATTTATTTCTACTGACCAACACTAACATCCCCATTACAAATCACTTTAGTAGTAGCTGCCATTAATTTATTTTTGTGAAGCGCCTCATTGCAACCAGCCCTGCTGCTGAAAAACAGTGCTTTGCTCTCGTGCAATCCATGCTCATTAAAGAAAAAAGTTTCAGACTCTTCACAGGTTTGTGTAATATTGCAAATCTTTCAGCATGTATTAGAGCTGAAGCTTGGGGCTTGAATGCTAATGGTACTGGAAGTTAACACGGAGGTGATCTGACAAAGTCGCCTAAGGAGGTTTTCATAAACCTTTTGTACAATATCTCTGCTTCCTTGCCAGTGAAAATTAACCTCTACTTGCACAAAAATGAAACTTCACCTAACTCATTTAGAAATAGCAGGGGAAAAGAGAAAATCAATTCATAATGAACAGTATCACATTAAGAAAATCTAATTAGAAATGGCTTCTCTTTTATTGCACTGATAATGGTAAGCTTTAAGAATGACATCATTACAAAATCCAATAGCTTATAACTGAGTGAATTTTTTAAAAAGTGTTTAAACTACCAGATCAATAAATTCACACCCCACATAATTAAATTGTACAGAAATTCTCAATAAACACTAATGTTAGAAACGTGGTACTCTATTTTAAAATAAAGTATATATGATCTTGTGCTGCATGTACTCTAAAAGATGTCCCTGATATTTTATAGAGCAAGAATTTCTCTTTAGACACCACACTGTGGACAAAATCCTCTCTACTTTAGTCTTACTTATTCATCTTCAGCTGGAGTTGGGTGGAATAGTATTCTGGGTCTATGCACCAACTTCTCCCTAGAAATATTATTTAGATTTGCATGGGTCTTTTTAAAGACTGGTATTTGAAGAAGTAGTAGAAAAATTCAAATCTCTTCAATGTAACTTCCAATATTTTCTTTTCTAATAAGTCTCTTAATTTCTTCAGAAAGAAAAAAAAACTAAGAACACTTCTACTAACTGCAAATTGTAAAATTCCAGGTTCCCTCTGTTCTGCAATCTCCAAATCAACTTCAGTTTTACAGAAGTAATGAGTTTTTATTCAGCCACTGAATGATTTAATACTCAGAATAATCCTTCAAGGTTTGGATGCAGCTAAGATACAATAATGTGCTGCATACCTGTTATATCCAATAGCCCAAGGAATAATTAACCAGTGGGAAAATTATTTTTTCTAAATGTGCACAGATAATCTGCTCTCACATGTTGTACCCTCTGAGGGAGCGGTATATCTAATGTATAATCTTTTTGTAATGAGCCCATCACTCTGGTTTCTAGGTAGAGTTCCACCAGGCATATCTGTGGGCAGTTTTGTTTGTACGCTCATTAAAAAACACCTTAGTAAGATTAGCTGCTGTTTGGCAATTTGCATGGCTAGATATATTTGTTTATAACAAGAGCAAGAGATAATTAATGCACATTATACGGAAAGCTTCAGCCATGAAAATAAAGAGGAACAAGATGAAATCAGTTCGGTTTTCTTTTTAACCAGTGATGCAGGAGTTTCAAAAAGTGTAGGAAAACGATTCAAGGTTACACAAGAAAAGAATTTTGCTAGTGTGGAACTTGCAGATAAGAAACAATGTACCGCACATAATACTTCTGAGATTTGAATTAAAACTGCCAGGGATATTGGCAGTGGAGATGAGCACTGTAATGCACTGTTCTGCAAAAGGAGTTCATCACTGGTAACAGAATTTGAATTATGCTTTACTAGATTTCCTGCATATGTCAAAAATAAGTAATTGCCAATTATCTTGCTCAAAAGAGCTGGTGGGATACAATCATTTCACTTAAGCATAAGTGCAGAGCTGCAGAGTGCTGAGGAAAAAGCTCTGCAGAGGGAAAGCTTCAATAAATAGTTTCTGATAAATCGAGATAACTTCAACTAAAGCAAAAGTTAATTTTGACTTCGTCCTAGCATGCAGATGTTCAATAGTACTTAATAATCTGCAGCGATGCACCAACTAAAGCAATGGGTTAATTCCAACAATACACTTGCTCACTTAGGCGGTACCATTAACGTTATTTTCCAGGAAAGAAATACCTACAGGGACTGTGGCTTGATCAGAGTAATTGTGGAAGGCCAAGGATTAATCTGGGTCTCTTAAGCTCACTACCCTATCCACTGGAGGCTGCTTTCTCTGGATAACCAGAAGAGAAATAATGAAAAAATACTGTTCCTTATATAATAGGTACCTTTTTTTTTTTCTTTCTTTCTACAAAGTTTATTAAATCCTTAAAGGACACAGAATATTTAATAGTTAGATCAGAGTTCAGAGCCAGAGCTCCAAATTTTTGTTGCGGGGTCTGCTGCTCCTTCATTTTAGGCAGGTCACTTCTTAGCTTCCCCAGTGGCTAAAATGAAAATAATTGTATGGAGTTTATAGTGGTCCTATGAGACATACTTGTTGTTTTAGATTACTTTGGGCTCTTTGCAAGAACGATGATAAAGAAATGTCAAGTGTTGAAGTATTGAAATCTTTTCAAATCTGAAAAGGTATGCCTAGAAACTGCACACAGTAAAAAAAAAAAAAAAGAAAAAAGAATAGAACAAAAAAAAATGATGTAACCATATCATAACTGTATAGGTTTGCCTATAAATATACTGATCTTATACAATGCTTGGTATGACTAAACTCCCTCTGGCACAAGTAGAGCTGAGTTTGACTCCAAACATGAAGCAATTCTAGGTTTTGCAGATTTTTGGGTTTACGTGATAAACTTGTTGGGTTAAGAAGAGATTTTGTAAATAGATTTCTGCAAGTCAGGCTTGATTGCAGTTTAGAAGTGCTGGGAGTTCTCTAAAATGTATTTCCCTCATCCTCAGCGCCTACACATAAATTCTTGAGACCTGTGGTTTGCAAATAGGGCCTGTAATAATTGTGTGGAAAACAGGCAGAGAATTCCCCAGGACCAAAGCAAACAGCCAGATAGTTTCCTGCATTAGCAAAGAGGGTGCTCTCAGCTGTATTGAATATCATCTAAATGGCCTCAACCCCAGCCTGGTGTGGGGATGATGTAATTAAATTCTATATAGTTAAATACTCTTAACTAGCACACCTGTGCAGAAGACCTGGCAGATTTGCCCCAGGTGATCCTCTTTAACATATCAGGATCCTGGAGTCGCTATTTTCCTACTTGAGCACGGAAGGACAGCCATGAGGAGATTATGTTGGTGTTTCTAGGCTCACACAATATTGCAGTGGGACTTCGTGGAAATCTGTAGCCTCTGGGGTCTGCTCAGCACAGAGTGTTTTGGAGATTGAAGTTGGAGAGCTAAGAGCGCTGAGAGATGCTTACGTGGGTCACGCATCCTGGAGTCCCAGGTGAGCATTTGATGTCTGGGGTTCTCTTGGTCTAGCATTGGGTTGCTGAAATAATGGACTGAAATTGCTAAGAGTAGCAGAGCAAGTGGTGAACTTCACCCCTGAAGTTAAATGGGCCTTGGATTACTGTTTAAATTAATCTGTGAGTTTTGGCCTGACCCCTTCAAACTGTTTACCTGACCTGACAAATCTGGCAGCCAAAATTCAAGGGAATGTAAGGATTGTTTGCTCATAAATTTAGGAGAGAAGCTGTGAAAGGCAGTTGTCTCTAAAAAATCTTATTAGCTTCTTAGTTTGTCTCAACCCTAAATTTAGAGAAAAGACTGGTAAATTTTGGTGTCTCTGAAACTCTAGCGAGATCTGAGTTTGTTGCTGTGATTGTGCCACCCACTTTGGGGTTTTACAGTGTAGCACGTGGCTTGTGGTCTGCAGGCTGATCTGGTGCCTGAGCAGCATTTATTCTCATAATGGGATTGCGCTCATCTCAAGAAACTAGGGTGACAAAAATGTGTTGTGTTTATTTGTTTGGCTATTTATTTTATTACTGCAAATAAATAACGTGCCTAGAACCTGTAAATCAGCTTGCCTGGAGGGTTGATAACACATGAGCTAGGCTGACCTCTGCAAGAGAATCCATTCCCTTTCCCTTCCATGGCCTAAGCAGGATTCAGCTGTGGAGTGAAAATCCAGCCGTGTTCACAGCACTGCCTTCCGTGGGGAAATAACTGCTGCATTTTAATGTCTGACTAGAGAGAAAAGTAGGTTAGAAGGTTTTGGTGTCCCCCCTGGAGCTTCACCCCTGGCTGAGCGGATAATAACTCTCTAGAAAAGCACTCCAGCGGTCTGGTGTTTTCAGTCTTTCCTCCCTGCAAAACTTGCTTGCAGCTCTTCCTGAAGGAGGTGAGAAGGGTAAACCTCTGTAATTAGCAGCTGATCCTGCATTGAAAAGCTCAGGAAGATTTGATTTGTGTTTTGGGTATAGGCTGCCTCTGAAATAACTGGTCCGTAATCTTCACTTGACATCTCTCAGTACTGCAGAGCAGCTGACGTGCTGCAAGCAGGACTCTGCTTTGTGTGAATCTGGTCTGTAATTTCTATACAGGTTTGATAAATATTTGCAGTGGGGAAAAAAACTCAAGAACAGTGCCTTGAAAGCAATGATGTCAGTCTGTATGGGATTTCACTTTTGGAATATAAAAGCTGGAAAAGAATTTATATACGTGGTATATATTTTACTTAGTCAGTCCATGCTCTCTTTATAGTCATGGAAGAGAAAATGGCACTTTAAGGGTGTGACTTCTGACCCACGTCTGCCAGATGTCCCATGGAATATATTGGCAGGTAGCTGTTGGTTAGAAAGCCACTGATGATATGGAGAGCTCTGGTGTTGATATCTTCCTTTAGTCAGATGAATCCTATGCCCAGCAGCTGGAGCAGCTCTGGTTTTAGGACTCGTTGCTGTCATCCTGCAGTGTGTGCGCCAAGAATAAATGCACATCTAATATTATTTTTTTTTTTCCTAAAGTGTTACAGAAGTCAATTCCCCTCCATCTCTGGTTTATTACCCAAATACCACCCCAAGGACAGCCTGTTTGGAAGGTCTTTTTGGAAATCCACTGTTATTCTTCAGCTTTTTTGTTATGGTTGTTCTGAGAGTAATATGCTTAGTGGCTTGACCTCAGCTTCCCCTGCTCATCTTATTTGGCTCAACTACTTTGGCAAATACTACAATGGTTTGTGGATTTGGCCATATCTGCCCATTCTTTATAACAAACACTGAATTGCCTTTTCCCATTCTTTTCTCTCATGTGGTATCTCCTCTGCCCTTCCCTGTAACTGAGGCAAGACCAGGTAATGGGTAGCTCCTAGCCCTCTCTTGGCCTCTAGCATCCTTTTTAATAAACAGGCATTGCACCACCCCCTACGACTTTGAAGCTGTGATTTAAAAGGTTTAATACTAAAATATACGTTTACCTTAGTTGCTCACCTTCAACTACACTCTTGGAGTGATACCAGTCTGAGTTATTTATTGCATTTTAATTTATTGAACTGTTCTTTCACCTCTTTTCTCAGTATGTCTGCCTTTGCAAGTGCCTCAGCTTCATTACCTGTAAAGTGTCACCTTGGGATGGATACTTCCCCTTCACCTTCTGAAGTGAAAGAAAAATGAAAAGAAATCCATTTAGTTTCTCTCCTCTCGGACTGAATCATTTACCTTCTCATTTCCTTTGATCACTGCTTTTACACTACAGTGGTGCTGCTAACAAACTTTCCTGTGGGCTTCCTGCTGCTGGAAAACCAGGAACTGGGTTATTCCTCACCTTCATAGTCTTGGTTAATTACTTCACCTCTCTACCAGCACATCTTGAGTAGGAGTTTTGCCGTAGACCCAGACAGTAAGAGTGTGCATGTGTGAGTGAGTTTGTTGCTTGCTTCTCTCTGCCTGAATGTTTGTGTGGCCTGTTCACCTACATCTTACCGGTTAATTGTATTTGAGGAAAATAGAGGAGCTCTCTGGTAGCTTTGCTTGTTTGATTTATTTTTTTGAGGACTTTTCTGGATTCTTAGAAGTTGGGCATTGTTAAACTGCACGTGGATTTTATATTATTTTTTTTTCCAAGGGCAGTGAGGGAGGTATTTTAAATAATTTACTGTGAGGGTTTTTTTGTTATTTAGAAACTTCCTAAAAGGAAAATTTAAGACAATAATAACAAGTGTCTTAAATCAGCATGGCAGTAGGTAAGAAACACCTTACTGGAGTTCCTGGAGGGTTGTCAAGTCAGTAAACAAAGCAGACACTGTGCATATGAAGAAACAGCCCATCCCCTGAAATCTGTGGCTTTAAACTACTTGAAGAGGAAGGGAATTACTGCAGGCCTTTCCCTCTCCTGGGGAGTGGGTGGAGGGCTCTGATATTCCCCACCCATCTGCTCTGGGGCTGGTCTTTCCCCAGTTTACCTGGACACAGGAAAGGATTATATCAAAAGCGCTATTTCTGTTGCTTCTACCAGAATTTAACTTCAAGATTAATCTGTTTAAAATGTGGCTGCTTTGACTAGTTGACTCAGTCACCTCTAATTACAGAGACAGGACTTGTATAATACTGGAATTTATGTAATGTCCTCATTTTTCCTTTAGTGAATGTATTTATTCCCAGTCTACATTCTATTTTTGGCATTAAAACTCTCAGCTCTTTCTTTCTTCTGTTTTCCAATTTAGCAAAAATAGAAACTTATAGACATGGAACAGTTTCTGATTTAAATTAGACATCTAATTTGTTTCAAGATTTAGATATTAGGATTGATTAGATTGCATATAGCAGCACCAGGGTTAACTTTTGCAATCAGGCTTCTTGGATTTGTTCTTCCTAAGCTATCTTTTCTTAGCACTGCCTGCCAACATTTAAAACACTATTATCTGATCCCTATAAATGCAGAGTTCTACCTCTTGTAGGATTAATTATCTCACATGATTCTTTCAAAGCACCTTTTGGTTTCCTTTCCCCCTTTTACCAAATCTCTTGTATCAGTTGCTCAGATATAATTTATTTTCATTAGCAACAGTGTGCATCTTTTATTTTTTTTGTCTGGTGTGTAAATCAAGACTTCTTAATAAGCTCCATCCTCAAACAGTTCCCTGGCACCTGTTAATGTTAACCACTAACCACCATTCTTCCACCCTGCCATGTCCTTAATGCAGGGAAACAATGCAATTATGGTTTGTTGGGTTTTTTTAATTTAGCTACATCTGTTTTAAATTGTTGTAAAACACAACAGTTGGCAGATTATCCTGCTGCTGAAGAAACTGGAATACAGTGCTATGCTGTTCAGTTTCAGGACAGGTTTGCAGTCTGGGTCGAGCATGAGCTAAAAGATGTGTTAAAACAGTCAGACTTTACGTTGTTTGCATTGGAATAAATTAGTTTGTATTGACCAACACCTCTCTGTACCCTGGGCTTTCTAGAAAAGTTTACCATTCTTCCATCTTCCAACCCAGTTTTTGAACAGCACTCCTGCTTCTGACATGATAATTTGGTCTTCTGTTGCACTCATATCCCGTATAATGACTGTGGTTTATACTAGACTTTGTACTTCATTAGTGTAGGATTTTATTATTTCTTAGATTCTGCTGTATTAACAATGCCCTTTAGATTATATTCTCCTAAAAAGTCTGCATTCATTAGGACTAACACCCTCTCCTTTATTAGTCCAGAGACTACAATTCCTGTTTTACATGAAAAGATGAGCAGCTATTGCCAGCATTCTTGGTCCAGTTTCCAAGCCTTAGAAACATCTCCATCTCGTTCCTCCTGTGCAGAAACCAGGAAAATCAACATCAGTAGCCATGCCTAAACTTCTGCCTCATTACCCAAGTCTGTCCACTGCCACTGAAGGAACACAGAAATCCTTTTTTAAAGAATTTAGCATTTCATTGCGTGGACCCAATGTAGACAGACTTTTGCAGTAGCTGGCGTGTGTCCTGTAGATGGTAAATTAAAATAATGGTGCTTACAGGTGTTTTCTTGGTGGTACAAATTATGTCAAGTGATGTTGGCTTTGTCCTCCAAAAGCTACATATTGGTAAAGATGCTTAGATTCCTACCACGCAGGGGGACCTGACATGAGAGGTGTTCTTGTGTTGTGTGATATCACAGAAGTTCAACATCAAGTCTGTGACCTTGTCTAAATACAGAAGTTGTTTCATTGTACCATTGGGAACATAGATAATGCAGCAGTCCTGGTGTGGAGGCAGCATGTGTAATCTGGTGTAACCCCACCAGCAGGAAACCCTTCTGGTCAGTATAAGCACATGGGGGCTCTGCCCCACAGCAGTAGCAACAGCAATTGGGCAGTGTAGATGGGGCTACAAGGCAAGGGTTGTTGCTTCTGGTTCCCAGGTTCAGGCAGGAAGAAATACTTTTATTTGCTGATGCAAACATTGAAAGCTCCATGTTGAGTTTGTCCTGCGTTACTTCAAAGACTTTTCACTTAGAAGACTCTTGCAAAAGAGAAACTATTTTTCAATATGAAGATTTCTGGTTTTCTCCCACTGGAAATATCTTTTCCAGCCAATTCTCATTAAGAAAAAAAAAAATTCTGAATCACCTAGATCCCCAGAATTCATTGGAGTTGAAAGAACATAATGAACAGAACTTGCTTGAGGAAAGTCAACATTTTATAAGAGCACGAGAAAGAAGAAAACGAGGAACTAGATGTCTAATCAGGAATTTTTTTGTATTAATCACATCTTTGCAGATTTTTAGTGTAAACCTAGACCTGACATTTTCTAAGTACCAGTATCTAAATGAGCAGATAAATAACTAGAGCAAAGCCAATTGTTGCAACTCTGAGAAATTCACAACAGAGAATTAAACACTAGGGATGGGGATGAGGGGAGGTAATTAAAACAAATTGGGAATCTTAATGGGTAGAAATAAAAAGGGGGAACTTTCTATCAATGAGTAATCTCAAGTGCCAAAGTACTTGCAGATGGCTTTTAGCCTACAGGATTTCAGCTGGGAGGATCTTCTGCAGTACAATTAGCTCTGTGAGTGCTGACCCATAGTAAGTACCTAAACTAATCTTCATTTAAAATATGTGGGGAATTGGGAAACAACTGACTCTTACCTGAGCTTTTCTCAGGTGCATTTTGCAAAAGGCTCCCAGCAGACAGAATGGAGGTGCTCACAGATACATCAGTAATCTTTCCAACCTCATCTGTTCTGGTACGACTTGTATTAAAAAGGAAAGAGCCCTGATGAAATTAATGCAAAATACAGTTGGGAACAAAATAGAAACTCTTTCCTGACAGTCTTTAGACTGCTGCAAGCATCCCTCGCTTCCCTGTTCCAAAAAGGATCTAATAGTCCTTTATAGTGTTTTCTAATATCTGAAAGAGGAACACATAAGTGTTTTCTACTTTTTGTTAACATTTTTTATCAACCTAAAATGCAAATTGGATGAGGACGACATATAATATCCTCGCTTATGATTTTTTTTTTTCCTGCAGAAAAGATACGTTTGGTATTTTAATAGCACCATCTGTCACAGTAGCAAGTGCCAAGCTGCAATATTGATCTTGTCACTTTGGGGAATGGGATGATATTTAGGATTATAAATAACATTTTTCTTTGCTCTGTTCATGTGTTTAGTTTTTATATAGAAAGCAAACTCAAGAAACCACTCATATCACCTAATAAGACAAGCACTTTCTTATAATCCACAGCAGAGGTATCATTAGGACCTGAAGCAGTATTTGTATTATTAGCTGTCACACATTACTAATGTGAATAACCTAATTGGTCTATGCAATTTATACAATGACAACTATAGTCACAACTAAGCAATGATAATGGCTTCTAGTGACCATAAGTCATCACTGGGCACTAGTTCTCTCTGTAAATGAGAGATGATTATGCTGATGAGATTTTTAAATGAGAAGCACTCATGCTGAGGTTACAAAGAAAGCAAGTCCTGCATTTCTTGCTATTTAGTACATTGAACAGCAGTCTCAGGGTGTTTAAAGGCTCTGTCCTTTTTGTATCACCTGGATTTTGTTTTAAATTTTCATTTTCTTTTTTTTCCTTTTCCTCTTGGAAAAGAGGAAATGCTGTATGTAGCTCATTTTTAATCTCCAAACAGACTCTCTGGAGAGAGGAAGAGCGGTAGGATCAGGCTGAGGTTATCATGAACCTAGAAAGGTTTCAGCTTGTTGAGCTGCTCGGTTCAGAGAGAGTTTTCCTGGCAGGTTGCTGGTGAGGAGGAGGCATTTCTGCTAATGTAAAAACTTGTGGGTGTTTCCTTCCCTGTTTGTGTTTCTGGAAGTAGATGTATTTTTCAGTGCACTGGGCTCTGATGCTCATAGATGGTTGAAGACAACAATGCTGAACAAGTGTAAGGGGCAATGAAATTTTCTGAGTGATAATTATAATTTCCAAGATTTACAGGGTAGAATACTTTTGTCTGTAGTACACTGCTGGGCATGATGAACGTTTTAATAATATTCCAGCATATTTTTCCTGCTTCACAAACTTTTTTTCTTTTGGGTTGGATACTACATCAGTTTTATGCCTGCTTTAGTAGGATTTCACCTAGGATTTGTGGTGTTAAAGTGTTAGAATAGAAGTACTTTAATACTGTTGCTTCTGTTAGTCATTCTCCTTCCGCGGAACATATATTTACCCTCTGCATGCAATTTCACTCAAAACTCCAAGGCAGCACATGGTGTTCATAAGTACTGCATTTTATAGATTTTTCAGCAGTTGCCGTTAAACATCTCTCTTTGAAAAGAAGAAACCCCAAACCAAAAACATTTACACAAAACATCAAAAGCTTGTACAGAAATAATCCATTTTAATCCCATTCTTCATTTCTGACAGGCTGTGCAAATTGATTTCACCTAAGATATTGCCCAACTGTATTCAAGGTTGAGGTTGGTTCTTTTATCTGTTTATTTTCCTTTAACTTACTGCACTTGTTATTCTCTTTAATTTTACTGTGGGGGGAAAAATAAAATCTAGTAAATAGTTTTCTTGATGCTGGATGGTGGGATCTGGTTAATCCAGTCCCTAAATCATAGCTTGGTTTTGCTGCCTGATTGCTCAGGCACTTGCTCAGCTGTGTCTGAGTATCAGCATTTCATTAAAGTAATACCTGGTGTAGAGGACAGCCGGGTGTGTAGCCATGGATGCAGTAGAAATATATAGAGAGGGCACATTGTGATGTATACATCACAATCTATACAGAGCTCACACAGCTTAGAGAGGCTGTTGTACAGAGGTTTGCAAGCAGTCGGTAGTGGAAATCAACCAACCCTTACAGAAAATTTTGCATATAATTGTGTGTTCATATATATGTATATATAGTATAGAATAAGGGCAGTTGCCGAAATCTCCACAATGGCCCTAGCATTTCTTTGGGATACCAAATGTGAGTCCTGTACAGAGGTTTGCAAGCAGTCGGTAGTGGAAATCAACCAACCCTTACAGAAAATTTTGCATATAATTGTGTGTTCATATATATGTATATATAGTATAGAATAAGGGCAGTTGCCGAAATCTCCACAATGGCCCTAGCATTTCTTTGGGATACCAAATGTGAGTCCTGGGTAGCTGGTCTGAGGCAGGGGCTGATCTGTAGCTTTTGGGAAGTCTGGTCAGGTAGTGTCTAACTTGTGATTTGTGGGAGCTTGTCCTGCTCTCCATGGACCTTAGCATCATGGTAGACAGGCAGCACTGTGGTCTGGCAGGGTCCAGTTCCAGTGTAGGGGATTTATTATTTTTTTTCCTTTAAGCAAAAAGGAATACCTACCTTGCCTTCTCCTTGCTCTCTGGGAAAACTGGCACAGAGGATTTAAGGCAGTGGATGCAGACGTCTGCAATTATTCAGTGCTAATGTTTCCCTATATGTGGGTTGCTGCTCACGGGTGCTAATTGCTAATCCAACCTCCTTTACTGATGCCCCACTAGCTCTTGGACACAGTAATGCCTGGCTGCAGGTGGGAAAGGAGACAGCAAGAGTCATTGCTCTGAGACTTGACACAGTCGGCTTTTGTATATATATTCCTCTCTGTCTTTTGGTGGTGGAGGGGAGCTATACAGTGATTACCAGCCAGCAGGGTGTTGAAGGATATATATTTTTGCAGTAAATTCAACTCCTCTGATGCCTTATGTCTGTCTGCCTGCCCAGGTACAGAAAGTGGAAGAAGTGCTGAGCTGTCTGGGTCAGCAGGAGCTGAGTTGTTGGGGAGAAAGGTGAACTGGCAAGAGTCTCCCCTTTTCCTCAGAAACGCTGGGGTGACCTGCCTGGCCTGGGGACAGTGGGTGGGATGAGGTTCAGCAGAGAGCCAGGGCAGGAGGAGATGGAGTGAGAGCATGTTTTGTAGGTAGGTAAATGAGCAGAGGAAATTGGGGGGAAGGATTATATTAATCTCCTGTGATCAAAGAAAAGATTTTGTGTGCTTGTTTCACCTAGAGGGGCATCTCTTCTCTGGGCTGGATTGCACAATCTGCTGTCGAGCAGAGATTTTTAAGGCAAGCACGGGTAGTTCTTCCCTTTTGATGATCAAACAGGAGAGATGCATAAAGTTACCTAAAGTGTCTGATTGAAACCAAATGGTAGTGCTGACAATTGTTTCTAAATATGAGGAGTTTAGCACAGCTGTATGTAGTCTGTACAGACGAGGCAGTACCTGGGGAAAAAAGGGGCAATTGATATCCCTGGGAAAGCAGAGGAGGAGGTGGTGGCGGCGAGTACAACAGGGAGCACAAACCAGAGCAGAAGCATTGCTCCGAGGAAAGCAAAGAGAGACATGCACTTTAAGTGCAAATTAATTAAGCAGCAGATTTAATCTGAGGTTTATAGGCATGACTGTGATGAAAACATGTCAGACAAATTACAGTTAAAGTATTTATATCTGCAAATAGATTGTACAAGCTCACAAATCCAAGAGACCATAAAAATCAGCTGTTTTGGAGATGGGGATAAGATCTAGGATGGTAGATATTCCTTCATCATCATGCTGGGAGTTAGTAGGAAGTGTTTCTGGGGACTAGTACCCAGTGTCATAGCGAAGGAGAGATGAGTGGAGAATGATGCATGGCCTTGTTTGTTAAGGAAAAGAAAGAAGAGGGAAAATGTTTGTCTCTAAGAATTAGCAGAAATAAAGACTAGGGGCAAGTGCTTTGAGGCAAGTGGTCTCTGGTAATAAATTGTGCTAATGACACCTCTTCATAGAGAGGACAAGAGGATGGTTAGAAGGTGTGTGGGGGGGGGAGTGTGGAACCAATAATATAACTGCAGGAGGACTCAAGGAATGTTCTGCTTCAGCAAAGGGCAGACTGAATCATGTAATGGACAGCAATGCTGCAAGCAACTTCCCTCTCCTTAGTGGGCCACAGAGATCTACCTTTCCAGAAATGACTTTCAGGCTGTTGGGTGTCTCCCTTCCTTGTTGTGGATGCCTGAGTGGAGCATCTAGAACCAAGGTGCCCAGTTGGAGGATTTTTACCTTGGCCCTGGCATCCTGAGGTGCAGTGCTTCCAGCCCTTGCCCTTATTATGGTGATGACTGATTTTTCCTGCCCTTGAAATGCAGATTTGGCAGGGGACTGAGCATCCACTGCCTCAGCTGTGGGATCTGAGGGGAGTTGCAACCCCAGAGCAGCAGTGGATGTGGTTTGGGTCTAAACTGCGAGGCTTGGGGCTGCAGAACTTCTGTCTGTGACAGCTGCTGTCTGTAAGGGAACTTTGGGGAGGCGACCCACACAATCAAAGCATCAGAGAAAATAGGAATGGACACGATCTCTAAAGGTCATCTAGTTCACCCTTTTGTCTGAAGGCAAGTTTAATTATACCCACGCTGTTCCTGAGAGATGTTACATCTCCTCTGCCTCTCTAAATTAAACCCTCTGAATTTTTTCAAGTTTTTCCTCAGATATGATGTATTTTAGGAAATCTGTGAGCCTTTCCTGGACTCTCTCCAATCGACTTGCGTCTTTCAACAGCCCAGGGCTGAGTGTGGCTGGTACCCTCTACACAGTCTCTCCGACTCTTGAGAGAACTGAGGATCACTGGGTTTTTGTCACGCTGTTGATGGCTCCATAGATGTATTTAGCTTTTCTTACTGATTTGGACAGAGCGTCTGCAGAGATCAGTTTAATGTTTTAAAGAACTCTTGTTTTGTGGTATGGGCCTCTTTTACTAACTTCTGTCAGGGCAAAATAATGGGCCAAGTCTAAATTTGAAAACTTGTTGAAATTGTCTCAATGTAAACAACTTTGGACTGAAAATTAGTACAAAGTTTTTGATAAATGGCAAAGACTCTCTTTACAAGGAAATGCTTATTGCAGCTGTCTATGTTAGGTCAGGTCTCATTTAGCATCTTCATTTAATGATCCTGAAGAGGGAGTAAACAGCCTGTTAATGAATTTGTGCGTGAGGCTATATAGGAAGGAACTGTGAGTAATAAGCAGAAAGAAAAAGACTACAAAGGGACGTAGAGATGATAAACACTTACAGATAATGGAGTTAATTTCATCTCTGCATAATACAAATTAATGTGTTTGGGTGAAGTGGAAGAAGGGAATATGCTTAAAAAAGCCTGGGTTAGTTGAAAGCCTTTTATGAAAAAAGTAGACTTGTATTTGCCTTGTGATATTGCTCCCAAAAAGCTGAATGCCTTTTTGGACTGTTGGAGGAAAAAGTCACAGACACATGGAACACGGGAATCTCTCCTTGCTCTTGGGCTGTAACTGGTCTGGGTGCTTTACTATGAAGGAGATATTTGAATATACACCAAAAAAAAAAAAGTAGTGAAGATAAAGGGGGAACCACTTAGTGTGACTTGATTTTAAAAGCTTGGATTGGCTGATTAACCCAAGGGACAAAGCAACCTATGCATATAGATTTCGGCAGAGAAAGCAGAGGTAACATTATGGCAAAATGGAAGAAGTATGAGAAAATGCAGTTAAGAGTGGGGAAACCAGCACCAGCAACAAGGCATTTGATCTGATCACATGTGATGGATAGTGTAGCCTAGGGCTTAGAAGAACCACTTAGTGTGACTTGATTTAAAAAGCTTGGATTGGCTGATTAACCCAAGGGACAAAGCAACCTATGCATATAGATTTCGGCAGAGAAAGCAGAGGTAACATTATGGCAAAATGGAAGAAGTATGAGAAAATGCAGTTAAGAGTGGGGAAACCAGCACCAGCAACAAGGCATTTGATCTGATCACATGTGATGGATAGTGTAGCCTAGGGCTTAGAAAGGTCTGTGTAGTAGATTAGGAAAAAGCAGTAGGGGAAACGCTGGATTTGTGGGAAAGATGGCATAGAGGATAAGGGGTGTTGTCGTCATTCTTATTTTAACTCCCCCTCACACTGTTCTGATGAGTAGCACAAG
Source organism: Calidris pugnax (assembly GCF_001431845.1). NCBI lineage: Eukaryota > Metazoa > Chordata > Aves > Charadriiformes > Scolopacidae > Calidris > Calidris pugnax. Next base: position 7,218,213 of record NW_015090864.1, read on the forward strand.
AGGAAGCTTAAAGTAGATGAGAGTCTGCCCCTAAGAGTATCCACTGAGAGCAAGTTCCCTGCAGTGTTCCAGCTCTCTAGTCCTTTCTGCATACAGAGACAAATATAAGGATCAGACATATCAGAAACTCAAAGATTTGAATGTAAAGACTCACCAGTTTTTATTTCAAATTATTTCCTGTTTTCCCCTTGTGAGTCCCAATTTGCTGGAGGTTTGAATAAGGAAAATTACCTATCTGAACTACAACACATACAAAACCAACTCCCAATTGAATGTGTGTGTGCACATGTATAAAGAGAGAGATGGAATGTTAATTATAGCTTTCAATTAAAAAGTCTTTTGTTCAATGCAGCTGTCAGTCTTGTCACGTCATTGTCATGAGAAACTTAAAAAAAAAATTAAAAGTCCACATAGAGAAAAGAAAAAGGCATCTAAAAATTAAGACAGTTAGATAGTAACTGAAATATGGGTAAACAGCCACAATGTTCTTAAGTACCAGAGAAACAATGTAGCAATGCCAAGGTCAATGAGGGTGTTAAGAGACATGAGTAGGGAGTGACAGATGAGGTTGTCATTGCAAAGAGCCTCCATGAATTCTTTGCCTTAGGTATTAAGAAAAAAAGCTGAAGGTCACTTCAGAGACTAGAATACATTTTTCCTGGGGGCAATACAAAATGCTATAAGGTTTTATGATTATGCCAGAGCAGATAGTTAGGCAATTACAGCTGTTAAAAGTTGACAAGGCACTGGGTCCAGATGAGTTACATCCCAGAACTGAGATGGAAGCAGCAAGTGGAATTGAAAACTTTGGCAGAGAATGTTTGATCCATCTCTAAGGATGGGGTGGTTCAAAAGGATTGTGCAGAAGGTCTAATGCAGTTGCTATATATAAGCAATGCTTGTGGAAAAAAAAGTGTCAATGCAATTTTTTGGTAAGACTATAACTGATAAGGGAGAAATATGTTTCACTTCTGTGAGCACATGACAGAGGATTGTTTGCTTGGACTCGGGGAAAGGGATTTCTTGGCTTATAAATTTACTTGAGTTTCTGAAACACATTATTGCACCAGAAGACAACTGTCAAGCAAAGTCTATAAATTATCTGGCTTTCCTGAAAGCATAGCATGCAAAATATTGATCTACTTAATAAACACACATTGTCTCCTGAAAATGATTAAAAATTAGTTCAGGAAGAAGAACAAATAGTGTCAGTACCATTGCAGAGGGATACAGAGATCTAGAGAGCAAATATGTGCAGTACGCTACATACATTAGATGGGCTTTTACAGATTCTTATGCAACATTTGTATTATTTTGAGCATTAGACTTACAATATTGTAGAAGAAAAAGGCGGGGTTCAGGTTCAGTAACAGGCAGGACCATGACAAGCCACTCAAGGCTGTGCATGATAACCTTTAATCTGTGTAAAAAATCTTCTGTCTACCATTGCCAGAGGCTGCCCTTGAGGCACAATTCCATATTCGAAAGAGCTCAGTGCTGTCTGGGGTGATGATTAGCCTCATAAGTATTAATGATGGCAAACTAGATTGTTTCAAGCACTGCTGAATGTGATGTCAGAAAATATTTAACGGAGGATGAAGAATGCAGTGTGATAGTTTCAGCATTTTTCTCTGCACTGGGCTCCTTCCCACACCTGTTTGGAGACGGGAGTCCCGAGAAGCAATGGCAGTGGGCAGCTGTCCATCCCCATCCTGTGTGTGATGTTCTGCTTGTCTCCTCATGCTTCAAAGTGATAGAGGTCGGTGTTACATTGAACCTGCTGTGTCCTGAGGTACTGAAAGGGCAATCTCCACCCCCACCTTACCCCCACTTTTGGTCACTTGCATTTCTTTCTCAGGGCATTTTGTCTTTTGCAGACAGAAAGGTGAGATTTTTATTCAAAGCAGATGGAACTGCATTCGATCCATGATGTTGTAGGATCTGTCCCACAGTATAAAGGGAACACACTTTCCATGCATGCCTTCACTGCAGTTCTCTGTGTTGCACTCTACCATGCCAGAACAGCCCTCTCACACTGACCCAGCAGGAATGCAAATAGGAATTGTAAGCACTCGGCACCTTCAGGGATCTGGCATTGTGATAATCTCCTCCTCCAGCATAATCTTCATAGCTGAACCACTGCTAATGTCTTCGCTATTCATTTGTTCTAGCATTTAAATAGTAATTATTAGTGGCATATTCTTTTGGGTGATCAGCCCAAAGCTGCAGTGGAATAGTGTGACCTTGAGTTTTTCTGTAGACAATGGAAATTAGTTGATAATGGACAACCGTAATTGCTTGGATGACAGTGCACCTCTGGAGCTACATCACCACAATACATCACTGAGGCCACGAGCTTAGCAGGATTCAGAAAAAAAGGAATTAATAAAATGCAAACAAGATGTTAAAATGCATAAAAAATGGGATGGAGGATAATACAGAGGGTAATTATAATGTAATTATATAAATATAATTATATAAGTAAGCACTGTAGCTTCATTGGAACGCTGCATGCATGGCTGGGCTCAGAGGTGGCTGATGAGGTTGTTTTGAGGCTTGAGCAAATCTAACACATGGGGAAACTGTTTAATATTGGTGTTATTTAGTTTTGGAAAGGGGACCTCAAAGTGGACATCAAACTGTGACACAGGGCTCTTCAGGTGTCAACCTGCGGGCCAGATCTAGCCCATGAAAGGCAAGTGTCCTGCCAGGAATCAACATCCCCAATTTTACCCCATGAATGAGAAGGATGGAAAGCGATGAATGAGGAGCTGAGGGCCCAGCAGGGAGAGAAAATGTGTCCTGCTGCTTGTCCGTAGGGTGGTGAGGAAGCCTGGTGCCTGAAGAGGGATGCAGTAAATGGACCTGTGGCAAGGCTGGATAGGAAAGTCCTGGGATGGGGCGTTTGGGTGAGTGTTTGAGAGGTGCTGAGGTCTGAAGGAGTTGGGAAGAAGTGAATGGTGTCCTGTAGGAGGAGACAGTAGGTTGTTAACAAATAAAAGTAATCAGCCATTCCGGAGTCAGGGAATAAAAGGTATGTTTGTGATTGGGGATGTGCAAAATAACCTTAGGGGAGAAGGAAGGGATGTATGTGGGGTGCAGGGCTGCGGCACCTGGACGTTTGGAGCCCTTTTCTCTCACAGTAGAAGAGGATGAAGGAAAGGTGTGGGATCGAACAGATTATCAGGACATCTTTTCCCCTTCTCATGCAGGCTTAAGTCAAATTTTAAGTAGGGATAAAGGAAAATCTAAGCTGGAAGCACAGCATCCTTCCTGGGTTTTATGATTTCTGAAATTAATTATGCTTTCTACACAATTAATTCACCCACTTGTGCTTTCTAGTCAGGTCTTCTCTGTACTTCTGTGTTTACGTGAACAAAAAGCATTCACATTTATAAGCATAAAGCTGAGAAATCTATAAAAAGAACTTTTGGAATGAATATTAATATCTCTTAACAGTGGAAAATTTGTGCAGGTTTGTGAAAGTCATTTTGCACTTTACTCCAGCTGATTCTGGCTGTTGTGCTATAAGGTGTGCTAAACTGATCATTGGTTTCATCCAACATGAAGTGTTTTGTGGTTTTTATCTTGCCTGCTGAATCCAAGATATCCTTCATTCAGAAATGGCTTCACCGGTAAGGTGGCTGTGCTTACAGACTCCAGTTTTATTACGATATTTGACAGATTGATACACTCATTCAATTTAGTATTGCTGTATGACAGATAACAGTAGCAAAACTAACTGCAAAAACAGAAAAGATCCTTTAAATTTTACATATTGAAAACTAGCTTAAATTTATTTTTGGCCAGGCAGCTGACTTCAAGCTGAGGAGAAAATGTATAATTTCATTACCCTGTGTTAAATTGTTATATTTTCCTTTGGAGTTTCTCCAGTGAAAGCAGCATGACCAAAATCTTGTTCACTTTTGATTGTTGTTTTTTGTTTTTTGTTTTTTGTTTTTTTTTTATGAAACTTGAAAATGTGCAATATTTCTGTGATTTTTCCATTCTATGATTTTTATTGCTGGGACAATATTGTTTCTGTTACGGCTTGTGAGTAGTACTTTGTATCTGTTCTTAAACAGATCTGATGCGTGAAATGGTGATGTTCCTGTGCTTTCTCAGGCTTTGAAGTTATTAGAGCGAAGTATTATCAAGTTTGCTAAATATTTGGGGGGACAAGCTGCTGTAGTGTCAGACCTGAACATTCAAAAGTATTAAAACATATTAAAAAGAGTATCAGCATTTAAAATAAAAAGAGTATTGGTATTTTGAAAAGGAATGTATTTTGGGGCTGCTTTATCTCTCTCCTGGGTTTTGCACTTTGTGTGTGAATGAAGTCCAGTTTTTCTCTTTGTTCAAGAAGGCCAGAAATTGATTGTTTTCTTCTTTTTTAATGGAATTTGAGCTTCTTGCATGCCTTGCTGGGTGAGGAGTTTAACAAAATTTCCATACATCATTCATTCCTGATGATGTAGTCATACCTTCTAGCAACCTCTCCAAACATGTTGGTCTGCACAGTCCTTTATCGTAAATACTTCCCTCTTTGCAGATGTGTTTTAGCCCTGAGTAAAAGGTTGGTAGCTTAAGGAAATCCTGGGGGGAAAAAAAAAGAAACCAACAACCAAAACCAAAAGGCAAACCCACAACTGGCCACTGCTATTCCTTAGTTGCTGACTAACTTGTCATTAGGGATGGATGTGATTTAGGAAGAGCTGCCTCATGTCACCCCATCACTGGCTGTGTTTCCGTAGTGGGTAAAGCAATTATTGTTGCTTTGCCTTGTAAATGTTGAAAGGCATCTGCTGTTCCTCCGCGGTGAATGGCGAAATGGAAATTGATGCTGATAATAAACATAAAGAAGGCTGCTGGAAAGACTCCTGATCTGTAAGGGAAGAGTGACATTTTAAGAGCTGTGCTGTGGATCTAATGAGAATTGGTATTGCCTTTTAAATGATTGTACTGAGGCTGGAATGATCCATCTGATAAAGCTGCACGTTACGTAACACTATATTGCAAAAAGCTCTAGTTATATCAAATGTCCATGATGGCACAATGAACTAGCTTGGAAATTTTCTCCTTGTATCTACTTTTCAGACATCTGAGTTTGGGCTTTCATTGGGTTTTGGGTTGGTTTCTTGTGGTGGTTTGTTTGGGTTTTTTTAATACAGTAGGGAAAGGTGTCAAAGAGATTCTCTTCGAAACCTTTCCTGAGTAGGGCTTAGACTGGCCAATCCAGACCATCGTCAGGGAAACTGTAGGGTTGCAAAATGCAAAGAAATACTAATGTCTGTTTGCTACAAACTGTCTTGCTGGATGTGCCTGCAGGATCTAGTCTTGCAGACTGTAATGTTGAAGAGGAAGAGAACACATATTATTCTAGAAAATTCACACTACCTGAAAGTTTGTGCATTGTGTCTAGACTGAAGTCACAAAATATCAGCCTTGAAATTAGAGACGGCTTTGTGCAAATGTCAGTGGTAAAAGAGTTGAGTTGAAAATAACATTAAATAATTACTGTGAAATTAAAGGACTATTTTGAAGTTGTAATTGAGTTTGATGCGTCATGATTATGTTATTGGTAGCAGTTCATGGCTCATCCAATGTTGTTATTGTAGAATCGATGTTTTCATATAATGTTTTCTGGATCATTGTAATCTTCTGTGGTACTTAATTGAATAAAACACAAGATTTACTCAGATGCAGATACAAAGTACTAAATTTCTCAGAGGAAGAATGTTTTCACTTTGTTTCACCCAAAGCATTTGTTTATTTGCAAATGTAATTGATACTTGCTTGAAGAGCATTCCTAGAGTACATTAAATGGGACAGCCACAACAACAGTATTAAATTTATGGCAGATGAGCGTAAATAGTGCAGTATTAACTGTAATGAATTCTGGATTGTAAATACGCCATCGTGTCCCACCATGTATGGATCAGGGATCTTAGTCATGAGTGACTCTTTAGATGTGCATTGTACTAAAGGAAAAAAGCCCTGTACTTTGAATTTTCTCCTGATACTTAATACAAAGCTGTACATTTCTGTAATGCTGAGCTGCAGGGTAAAGCTCAGGTCCTGGCCCCCAGCAAGGCTGTGGCCTCGGTGTCCAAACCCAGCCCTGCAAGTGGAAACACATTGCTGAGTTCAGCGGAGCGTGCATCAAATCTCAGCTGACAGTGGAGGACCGACAGTAGCTGGAAACCTGTGCAGAGAATTGCACCTTTTAAATCCCAACCCAAATGGAGATGGAACAAAAGTGAAAGCTATTGAATGATGATGTGAACCATTCATGATTTTTGTATCTAGAAAGGGTACTTTGAAGCAGTCTCTGAAAGGATGGGGAGAGACACAACGCCACACACAGAGAAAGAGTCTTTTAACAGGGCTCCTTAGAAGTGTGTACTGGAAAAAGAAATGTCTGTCCTATGTGGACAGAGAAACTCACTAATAGTAAAAATGGTCTCTTCAGGAATAGACAATAGCATGCTGGGCAGATGGCAAGCACAATGTTCTCCTTGGGTTTGTAAGTTCTTTTCAGCAGGATCTGTTGTTCTGTTGGAAACATCTCTAGACCAAAGCACAGGGAACCCTGGGCTGTGCAGCTCCTGGGTGCTGCTGTAATACAAATAATAATAATAAAAGTTTATTTTTCATTTAGTTTCATTACAATGAATTCCTAATATCTTAACTCTATTGATTGTATGGAACTATACTGCAGGACCATTTTATGAATAGATACTTTTCGGTTTTGAATTCAGCACACAAAAATGGATTTTCATTTATACTGTGTCTGCATTGCACTTCTCTGCCTGCGTAAGGAGGCTTTAAAATTGATGTGCATTGCACTTACAGCCACTTATAGCCACTTTACTGCGCCAGAGTAATGTCAAGCTGCTTTAGTGCCTAGGAGGAGATGCGTAGGATTTTGCCAGGATGGAAGTTCTATCAACCATTTAAAGCAATCAAGTATCTTTGATTATAGAAATTTAAACCTCATTTGCAGTGCAAAATCTGATGAATATACTACAGTTTCTGTCACCCAGAAAAGGATTTGTACCAGGTAAATTAACTACCCCTTTTTTCCTCATGAAAGGAAAGTCAAAGTGAAGAAGTGGTCTGGTACCTTGCTACACGATGCAGCGTGGGCTCCACTTTTTCAGCAAAGGTCTTCGTGTGTCATAAGGATTTATTCTACCATCTGTGTTTGTGTTAACTTCTGTTAATGTGCCATACTCTGATTGGGAAGAAAATTAAATCTTTAAAAAAGGTTTCTCTAAGGGAACTGCTTGAATCCTCTAACCATGTTGCTAAAAAAATGTGTCCGTACCAAAGAAAATGATACGGCAAAGTTTACTTAGCAATGAGATACAAAGGATTTCACTTTTATCATCTGGTCCATTAGGATGACATGAATTGTAGTAAGAGAGCATTAAAGCATAATGCTGGATGGACTGTAGATGAATATTTATTTGCTTTTCTACAACTACCGCATGCGTACACCAACAATCTCAGTCTAGTACCTTTCTGGTAAGATGAACTATTGAATTGGGTGTATCTCATTCTGCTGCCAGCACTATCTGAAGTGAAATCAGCTTGAAGATAATACCAAATTAAAGCATCCTTTCAAGACTGCAGTTGACTATTCTGCCAATTTTGTAACTTATAATCACATGCAGACTATTTCTGGTGTCTATGAAGGAAAAAAAACAACCACCGAAAATAGATTACTCTGTTCTGGAGAGGTTATCCTTTGACTTAATTTCTGGACATAATTAAAGGCCTGATTTGTTGGTTAGAATTTTCCAATTTACTTCGACTTTTCTTTGACTACTACAAAGTGATCAGGCAAAGTACTGCTGAAAACCCCTGTCCATTAAAGCTTTGTACAATAGTTTCCCTTTCATGCTGAGCTCAGAGTTACAGGCAAGTGTGAATGTGTATACTTTTCCCACCAATCTATTATACTTTCTCCTCGTATTAATCCTTTAGCGTAGCTGTTACTTTTTCTGATATCACCAAACTACAACATGAGGTAAAAAGTAGTTAGGCAACTATTCAGTCCTCTGAATTGATTTTATTTTATTTATTTATTTTCCTCTGCTGGCCAGCTTCTGTTTCCACTATTCCAGGATCTCGTAGCTTAAGCCTCTAAATGTCCCATTCTGCAGCCACTTTCCATGTCAGCAGAAGTCTTGATCCACAGAGGACAATGATAGAGATGAAAAGACTGCTGATTCCATGAATAAATACAAGCCCTTAGCTGTCTTGTTATCTCTGGAAAATATGTCCAAAAAACTGTCTTTTGGTAATATTTTCAATAAAGGGCTGATAGTGTTCCCAAGTGTGAAATCTGCCCTTGTTTTAAAAGGTCTGGTCTGATCAACAGAGCATGCAGTGATGGGTGTTGCAATTTTTTCTTTTCTCTTTTTTTTTCTTCATGTATGAAGCTCAGGCTTCATAAGCTTCCCAAATTCAACTCATTGCAGTTGCAGATATTTCACAGGTAGAGCTGGGCAATGACCCAGAGCTTTCCAGACCACATTATTCACAGCAAAGCCTGATCCAAGCACACAGTATTGATCTGCTATTGTCTCCTACTGCTGACATTTAGCCAGTAGGTTTTAAGTCCTACACTTCTCCTAACCAGGCCATAGGTGAGGCTAATGAAAGGCTTGCCTGACAACTGGAAGCAGGAGTGGGTTCAGCATTTTTCTTTTTGTGGACATTGTTGTACTACAGCATGTGTAGGCAGTCACATGTGCCACTTGCATCTGCGAGGTACATGTGATCTGATTTTTTTATATGTGTATATATGTTGGGAATAAAACTTGTAATGCTGTACATAGATTTACAAGATAAGTGAATAAGACATGCATTACTTATTTGTGACAAGCATATGGTTCTGCCTGGTACACTTGTGCTCAAATTTCATACTTGCATGGTTTCGTAAGGGAGAAAAATGCACATTCTTGCATAGCTTTCTTTTAGCTCTTAGCATTTGTAGGAGTTGCATAGCAATGTTTTGGAACTTTCTATTAGTCTGCAGTTTTCCCATCTTTATGCTATTTTCTAAACTAAAGAAAATTGCAGATTGTTTTGGGGTTGGTTGTTTGGGTTTTTTATGCAATAATTCAGAGATGCTCCTTTATTCAGCTGTGGGCTAATTTGAAATGTTGTGTGATTATTTCTTAGTCACTGTCTTTAAAATATGGTAAAATGGAAAGGTCATAGTTATCATATCGAACAATAATATGGTAAAAACTGGGTTATTGGAGACCAACTTGTGAGTGGTATAGAAATAATGCATTTGTTGATTTGGGTTGTGTGGAGGAAAGTATGATGAAGTACACCACAGTTAGTAGCTGTGTAATGTTTTAGGGAGGCTGCCATCTATTTTAGTCTTTACATTCACAAAAATTAGTGAAGCTCTGCAAACTGTAGTAGCACAATCTCAAAGTCATATTGAGTCACTGTGTGTTAAGCAGAGGTCTTCAATCCCTTAATGAATGCTACTTACCACTTCTGGGACCCTATGGTAGCACGTAGACATCTGGAGCAATTATATGTACCCAAATCATTGTCACTCACTGCTTCACCCTTCCTCTGCCTGGTTGCTAGACCTCAAAGAAGACCTCAAACAAACATTTCGGATGGGAAGGCACAGGGAGTAGTCTTGACTGCTGGAAAGATACTTTTTATGCTCCCTGCACGTTTTGGACATCCCACCTCTGCTGCTGTTATTGTGCCCCTGCCAGCTGCAGCCTTTTATAGCCTCATTCTTGCTTCCAGTATGGACAGGTGGGGACAAAGTTGAGGCACTCTTTGTCATTTCAAGTAGAGATGTGAGGGATTTCATGCCTCCTCTGCTTGTGGCACATCAGGTGCTGTGCAAGTTGCCGTTGCTCCAGCTCTGCCTGAGTGCCTGAGGTGGCATTGTTGAATACCTGCTATATCTGTGTAATTAATGAACATTATCAATGCTAAGTAAACGTTGTCCTATCCATTTTTAGAGGTCTTATGCTGTGCTCAGAGCCCTACTGTTCTCCAGGTTTCAGTAAGATGCATAGGATATATAGATCTTAACATCCCTTCTGCATCAGTTCTCTTGTGTTATGAGCAGATCAAATAAATAGATGGGAACAGGATCTTGCTCCTATGTTACTTGAATTATTTACGGTATTTAAGTTTGTATTCAGGCAGCTGTGTATTGCATGCATTTGCACATCATGCAGTGAGATTTCCACTTCCTTGAAACCAGATGACATGGGAAAGAAAGTTGGGAATCTGGTTTGGTACAGCGTTCTCAGAATTGGTGAGTACCCAACTGTGGCAGCCACAACAAAGACATAGTGTGAGCACCTCTCATCTGCTGAAGACAAAACCTCTTAGAGGTGCTCCAAGTGGCCTATCAAAACTTCTGGTCAATTTTTAAAAATTAGAGCAAGGCATTGTTTTGGTTTCCATTTGCTTCATGACATGGGGGAAGAAAGACTATTGAGGTTGTACTAGTAATAAGTCAACTCTGTTTATCCTCTTCTTTCTCTTAGTAAAGACAAACCTTTACCTCTGTATTAGGGATCCTGGGTAGGCTTCTCCAGTTTGCCCATTTTCCAGAAATAGCACTTGCACCAGAGGACATTCAAAACACTGGTAACAAGTTTCAGCTGTCCCCTGCTTTAGTCCATGTACTGTGGAAGACCTGCAATCCAGAAAGGTGGATGTTGGAGGGATACTGAGGCACAGAGGGGCAAGTGAGAGAAGTGACCTGTGTCTGCGCACCATTTGTTTCATCCAACTAGGGAAGTACAGTTATGCCCAAGTGGGGTTTTCTGCCTCTCCCATGCACCTCCAAAGACTCATGGAGAGGAATCTGAAAATATTTTGGTTTTGCTTTCTCCATAAATAGAGGTGAAGCAGATAGGAAGGGGTTTGGATCCCTTTGTGCCTCTTATTGAAGACAAGTGTCTGCAGTGTTTTCATTGTCTGGACTCTCGAAAAGGCTATTTTGGGCTGGTAGAAAAGCTTATCTACTATAGAGCTAGTAGGAATACAGCAATATATGTTTAGCATAACAGGTTTAATCCAAAGAGATCTAGAAATACTTGAGAAAAAGCACACTAGTGTATAAACACTTGCGGCCATTGCAGCCCCTACCAGTAACTGAGGACAGTGACTCCTACAAGCCATCCAGCTCCAGTAAGCATTTTGAGGGGGCAGTAAACTCCAGTGAAAATACTAGTGCTAGTGACAGAGCTGGCACCTTTGCCCCTCTAGGTGTTGTTTGGGAGCATTTGTGAGAAGTTATGATGAGGCTACTATGGTGTTCAATGGGTCATTGCTCCTCAGGGCCCACCCTTTGCTACAGATGGTAGCAGTCCAAAGGAGATCCTTCAGCTCTGCCCAGATGACAGGATACGATTGCAGCCGCTCATCAGGTTTTACCTTCAAAAACTAAGGACATTTGACTAAGGACATCTGATTCTTATGCATGCATCTCTTCTGAGACCTCATCAGTTCTGGTGGTATAACTTCCAGCTAAATTGTTAAAAGATGAATGTATGTTATGTGCATCTAGCTGCTTTAACAGTATCAATATTTTGCATAACCGCACTATTGAAAGTGTACAGACGGAGTTGTAAGTTCAAGTATTTTTTCTTTTTTTTTTATTAAAGCTGATATAAAAGTAAATGAAAAATAGCAACTGTTGAAATGAAAAGTGTACTTCATAAAACAAATGCTTAAAAGGCCACTTGCTCCAGCTGTGGCTTTTATGTACGAGGTTCTCTCAGGCAATTGTATGTGCTTACATAAGAAGTCTTCCACAACATTTACATTTAAACCAGTCATCATCTTATATGCAGATCATTTATTCATCCTATAAATCACTGCTGCAGCTAAAAATGAAGATGAGGCTCTCCCTTTTCCAAGCAGTAGCCTGCTAAATAGCCTAATGTGTTTGCAGCTCTTTTGAAGATGGGGATTCTCTGTTTGACAGCAATTTGGGGGGGAGGGTATTTGTTATCTCTGTTTTCTTGTCAATGGTAATCTCTTTTACGTTTTCTGACCCTAGATATTTGAGTCACGAAATATATATAGTGTCTATTCTGTAAAACCTATATTTAAATGAAGGGGGTGGGGGAAGAGTAGGGAGCAAAGAAATAAATCCTTTCACTCCTAAAACAGCAGTCAGGAAGAGCCCGTACTGAATCAATGAGGGATTCAGCTGCTACCCAGAAATAACCAGAGAGGGGTGGAAAAATGTCAGTGAAGATTGATCCCTAGGATCATGGGGAGCAGAAATACTAAGCCAGAATGTGAGGAGGCAAACTTTGAAAAACCAATTTGGAGACGATTCACAGCTGGCACTGAAGTTGGGGCCTCAGAAGTCTCTCTCACATAGATAAACAAGTGAGAAAGAGGCATCTGTTGCATTACAGCTGCCAAGGTCACACCAGCAGGAACAGGCAGAGGGGAAGAAAAAAGCCAGCAGTAGGGTCGGTATTCCTTCCAGGGATAACACCGTGCCAAACAACAATGGCACTGCTAATCATGCACATTTGGGGCTGGAATGATGTATTTAAATATATATGCTGACTCAAAAAATAACCCCACAGTGGAGTAATATCTTTAAAAAATATAATCTATTTAAATAGGAATGCCTGACTATCAGTACGCGTGTGTGATCTTTGGGGTAAGCAAACCAGAGTGGATACGTAATCCAGAAGTGAGAAGGGCACAAGTACCTGCTGTGTTCCCCAGAGCCACGCTCCAATTTAGGCAGGAAAGTGCTATGCAAAACAGCTTTAAGCTGTGCACAAGTGAGCAGACTTCTTCACAGCTTGCATCCCAGCGTTGTCTTATTTGTTTACCGTGAACTGTGGGGTCCTGGAACTTGGAGCAGTAGTGAGAGATAGGAAGTGGCAGAATACAATGCTTCAAATAAAACTATTATTATCACTTTAAAACACTTTCTTATGCTCAAGTGAAAAAAAAAAAAAAAAGGCTTCAGTAATGCACAAATAGTAGCAACACTATGGGACTGTTATACAGATCCATAAGTTGTTCTTTCCATGCCCATTGTCTCTGTGTCCTCTACTGCATGTACCTGCTGTCTCAGCAGGAGGTTTCAAGCTTTTTTTTTTTTTTTTCAAGTGTATCCCCTGTAGGAATGGATATTCATGCAAATAACTAATTAATGGCATTGACTAAATAAACTGGATTTGATCTGTTAAATGAAAATACCACACCAAATTGCTTTCTTAATGATCTTGGTCACAGGCAATGGAAATGTGATATATTTTTTTTATCTGTAACTATATTCATAATCTGTTATTGCCTCCAGTGTGTTCAGAGAACCTTTGAAATTGGAAAATTATCCATCTGAGTGGATCCCCAAGCCACAGAGGTTCTCAGTGGAGCCCCTAAAAATTCATCTGGGCATAGAGATTCCCCTGTGGCTAATCCTTGACAGAACTGAAATGCTGGAGACAACCGGAGAGAGGTGACAGTAGCAGGGCTGGTGCAAGGTAAAGCTAATTAATACATGTCCTTAAAGGTCAAAGATTTTACCCCCTTTATAATATTTTTGGGATGCCCTTTGACAAGCTGAGAACTCTTGCCAAAGACAGGGATTAATTTAGAACAAGATTAAGTGTTTTTGTCGTCTTCTAATAGGGACAAGCTTAAGAAGCATTGCTGGGGATTGCTTGGAGGGACTGGCTGTAGAAAAGCAGATCATGTGGTGTGTTCTGCTGGAGGTACCACATTACCACACGCCAGGTACTAATGGTTTAGACCCACTAGAAGTTTCAGATACATAGCTCTCTATGGGATTTGGTCTTTACCTGAGGAGGGGAGAACATTAGCGGACTGTGCAAAGGTATAGTTAATCAAGTAGAATTCATTTCTACCCATTCTTCCTACTGGCTTCAACACCCTTGATGTGCTAATGAAAGGGAAATAAATAGCCCAGTGTGGCACAGCCAGAACCTCTGGTTTCAAAGGAGTAGGAGGGTTCTGCATCTAATGACTGTACCTGCTGCTTCTGTAGGCTTATTACTGCCCTTGCTTAGTCTATAGTCCCTTGAACAGATGTGTGCAGCTGGAGGGCTCTCTGTGAGCAGAGGCTGGTCTTGAATCTGACTTCTGAAATATGCAGGGGATGGGAATGCACTGACTCCTGAGACCCCATTGCTGCTTCCTAAGAAGGGGTTTCTCTGCATCTATGGACAGCAGAGACCTCTACCTACTTGGAGGGGAAGGATCAAGGATGGTCTGAGTAAACTGATCTGCTTAAAAATGTTTGGGAGCAATAAAAAACCTAGCATACATTGCTGTAATGCATGGTCATAAACAATGGTTATTGTGCTTTAGCTTCTAAGAGGTCATAGGTCTTCATGGTGATGACTTTTTAAGGTTTTAGTCCACCTTGTCTTCCAGAGCCATTGCATTATTTTCCATTCCCAATGTGTGAGGTTTCTGACAATCTTTGAGCATGAGGAAACTTGAGGGTGGTGGCAGAGATGCTCTCCAGAAAATCCTGGAAGTGTTTTGAGAATGATCACAGATCACAATCCTGTTCCTGACATTCTCAGGGGAATGAAGCACTTCCCTTCTAACAGGAAAGGCTCTAGGATATGTGTGACTAATTTGTTATGAGGTAATTAAAAATTATCTGTCTTACTGCAGGGCTGCATGATTTTGTTGAAATGAGCACTCTGGGTAAAGACGAGTTGAGAAGCTGGGAACGGGTCCTTTCATCTGTCACTGTTTCCTCTCCTGATGGGAGGGAAATGGCTGTCTGTCCTGCCATGGTGCTGGAGGAGATAATTGGTGTCACGTGTGTGGATGCCATTCACGTGTGTGGATGCCATTCACGTGTGTGGATGCCATTCACGTGTGTGGATGCCATTCACGTGGTTATAGCTGGCATTTTGAACGTGCATCTTGGATAACAGGGAGAGCTGGTGTCTGTGCTCATAGTGGTGCTCCTGAGCTGTCCTACAGCGTGGACTACGTGGTTTAATGGAGGATGTTTGTGATGAGAATGCAGCTTGCGTGGCAGGGAGCGAACCTGGAGATAAACACTGCACATAGCTCAGGCACTCAGTGGAGACAAACCTGTTGCAAATGGTGGGTGGTAGGGGATGAACCGCCTGATGCATCTTCAGACTTGACAGGTAAGAAAAATGTGCTGCCTGTATCCCTGTGATCAGTTGGGATGCTGTGGGGTGGGATGGATGGGAAGGTCATACTCTCAGCATCCTTATGTGCCAGTGCCTCCTGAAACACCCTAAATGGGACTGTCTCCTCAAGCAGCTGTTGAAGTTGGCAGATACTGATTCTTGTCCTGTGATAGGGATGTATTAATCTTTCATAAGTGATGACTCAGCCAAGCAATAAAGTTGGTACCCTAACATAGCACGGAGGTCAGGATGGATGGCCTCAGCCCTGTTAATACGAGAGCAGATTATTCTGTACCTCTTGGTAATGAGTATTTCTGGATGGCAATGGCCACTGCTTCCTCCTCTAGCGTCTCCCCAAGAGGTGTTTGGCAATCTCTGAATGCCTTTGATCAAGGAAAGGTGGTGTCAGAGAGCTGGAGGATGTGACTGCTTCCACGTCCTCCTGGCAGTGAGCGTGAGCTCCTGGCCATCTGAGGGGATGAAAATCCCCGGGCAGGTCAGGGGTGACAGACCAACAGGCAGAGAGACCAAGGCACTTCAGTAACCCTGGGGTAGCTGTGCCAAAACATTGGGACATGAAGTGAGAACAGTCAGCATCATAATGCACTTATGTAATGAGGCTAAGCCATATGTATTTGCATAGCTAACTGCCGGACTAATTAGAACAATTAACTTCCTATGTGTTCAACAACAAGGTTATTGGAAAAAATCTACGTGGCAAGGAGAGTGGCTATTTCCAGACCGATTGAAAACTGTGGGTCGTAAATAGTTAACCATGGAAGAATTGAATATGCATGAGGGTGGCATGCAAGGGTGAACAGGCAGGTATAAATATGTTTATTTTCAATAACAGTGCAGTTAAGTTCAGTGATTGCCAGTGTAAGTACTGAGGGGTTGGGGACCCAGGGAATTGTCTATGTTTTGAAAGGGACCTGTTTTGCAGAAATTTCTAGGATATACTGTAAGGAAGTAAAGAAATAAAGATACAGTTTTGTTTAAATTCCTCTTGGAAAGAAAAATAGAAGTAGTGTGGAATAAAGCTAGCCTTCATTACTACCCACAATAGGTAGAAAAATAGACCAAACCAATTGGAAAATTCAAACTGATCCACTTATACAGGACTTGAAAGCAATTGTGCTCTGATAGCTGGGGAAAAATGTATGAGCAAGAATAACCTCACTGTAAACATCCACACAAAATATTGTGACTAAAACTATTGGGACCAAAGAGATGAAATTGCAATGTAAGCTGGGACTGTGTTTTAGAACAACCCAGCAAGAGGTTGACACAGGCTGTTAGATTTAAATGTAAATTATTGCTTCTTGTTGGAGAGGTGCTATTCACTTTTTTTTTTTTTTTTTAATGAGCTGTTGCCTGGATCCTGGTGCCTGGGACCAGGCAAGGTTGTCCAGTTTCCTGCCAGCACAATTCTATGTTTCAGATCTCTTAGGTTGCAGATTCTATGAACCGATGTGATAACTAATAGTGAAAATGCAGAAATGCTTAGATGGTCTGAGTAGTGGTTACTACGTAATCTCTAGCAAAACTTGAGCTCATGTTAATCTGTCCCAGAACCAATAAGGATCAAATCCATCTCTGGTGTAAGGAGAGGCTGCCTCCAGCAGAGTTGTGTTCCTGGTGAACGTGACCTTGTATAATAAATCTGTGCTGTAAAATTTAGGATCAAATGGGGCATAATCACTTCCTTGTCAGAGAAATACTCTGATGTTCCCTTTCCTTAGCTGTTTATTTGCAGACTCAGCAGAGATCTCAGTGTCACATAGAGTGAGAAAATATTCAGGTTTATACAGCGTTACAGCTCTGGGCTCCATCCAGCCCAGTATGAAGGGTGCACTGGGAAGTAGGTGAGGAGGGGAAATCAGCAACGTGGCAGCTTCATGTCACCTGATGTTGAGGTGAGCTGGGGCTTGCATCAGTCCCAAGCAAATGTTGAACAGCATTCATGCTGCTCTAAGTTTTGTCCAACTGTGTAAGGTCCCCTGAGGGTTACAGGAGAGCGGTACTGGCTTTGTGCCCCGTGCTCAGGCACACCCCATGTCACCCCACGCTGGCAGCAAGGTGGGCGAGGGGGGCCTAGGAAGGCTTGTTTGACAGCTCTGCTGTGTTGGAGAAATGTCTGTTACGGCAGGGAGCCCATGGGGAGTGAGTCTACGGCAGCGCTTGCTGGTGTGTGTCACCCTGCAATGTGACCTACATGGCAGCTGCGAGAGCGCGGGAGGCAGCCACGGCATCAGAAATGCAAAGGGCAAAAATGGCATCAGGGACGTGGGGAGGCTGGGGGGGGCATGTTTTACCCCGGTGAAATTGCCACCTTTTGGCAGCGAGGCAGCAAGCAGCTCCCTGGGGAGCGTTGGTGCTCTCGGCATCCCATCGGTGGGATCCTGCTTCCTTGGTGGAGCACACTGCATCCTCTAAAAGTGCCCTGGCACAGCTTGCCTTCACAGCCGGGGGCTGCCAGGGCACTGAAACCCCCGCCAGTTGGGAGAAGAGGAGAGCGCATCCGCTGGAAAACTCCGTATCCGCGGGACTCCCGCCACCGGGAATGTGGGATTTAATTCCTGAATGCTGAGTGCCTGCAGCCCCTTTCCCGGGGCTGTGGGAGGGGGGGATGACTGCTGAGCCCCAGCTCTGCACGTCGCCAGCCAGAGGCACATTGTGCTACGGGGCGGCCGGTGCATGCGCATCGCGCCGGCTGCCGCCGTGGAGGTGGGGAGCGAGGACCACATCGCTGCCTCCCGGCTCCGAGCTGCCAGTTGCTGGTTGCCAAGCAGTTATCATTGTTTCTGTGACGATTGCAGAGGCTGTTGCTAATTGAAGAAGCCCCCACAGCATCCTTCTCTCCGCTCCTGCTTCTGCTTTTATTTTAGAGGCTCAAGGGGGAAGACAGCTAGACTAGTGCTTTTTTACGTTGCATTTTTATTTATTTCTTTTTGTGGGGGTGGGAAATTTCTCAGATTAAGTGATGGACTAGTTACTCATCCTTATCCCTTTAGTCTCTGTGTGTGTGTGTGTGCGTGTATGTCTGAACACACACAGACAAGCTTACACACACACTGTAAAATCCAGTTTGCCACTGCAGTGGGCACAAATAGGTGAGCATGACTACAGCCAAGGAGCAAAATGCATCAGGGAAACAAGCCCAACAACAAGAACAGGTAATGTTTATTTTCCTCGATTTCAGAGAAATACAGATTTTCATTGTATAACTCTGTTTCTTGTATTATTATTCTTTTATTTTATTTTTATTTTCTTGGTGTGCATTCTTAAAATTGTCAACTGACTTGCCAGTCAGTGGCAGGAGGAAAGTACTGTGTAGCTGGGTTCAAGGTCTGCTTTCTCGATGTGTGTGGAGGCTGGGGGGGGGTGAAGCTGAAATTGTGCTATTTTTACCAACCT
Organism: Calidris pugnax; assembly: GCF_001431845.1. Classification (NCBI taxonomy): domain Eukaryota; kingdom Metazoa; phylum Chordata; class Aves; order Charadriiformes; family Scolopacidae; genus Calidris; species Calidris pugnax. The sequence goes on from NW_015090864.1 coordinate 7,236,818, forward strand.
GCACCTCTTACTGAAGGCTATAGAGGTTTGTTCTGTAACTTCTTCCTTACGTGCGTGTGTGGGGGGCACGATGTTGGGACGGAGGCCCCTTCTCTCTGGAGGAAAGGGGTAAGGCTTTTTAACAGCCCCTCTGCAGATGGATCTAAAATTGCAAAAGTGGGTTTCAGCTTCTTATTTTGTCATGCAGTTTCAGGGATTTTTATATTTATTTTTTTTTGTCTGAGATTTTCTTGAAGGGACACTTCAGGGTACAGTCTGTGCTCAGGCTGTGCGTGTGCAAGCGGTGATGGGGGGGCAGGGGCAAAAACGAGCTGTAAGTAGGTACTTTGACTTTGGGGAAAATTGCAGTGCTCACACCACAGCTGAACTTGGTTCATTTTCTTTCCCTTGGTAGGTGTTGTATGAGGTAGAAAGTTAAAGACTTAATTTTTTTTCACTATGCCTGTTTTTTTAGAGGGTATTTCTATCTGACTGCACTTACCAGGACAGAATGAAGTCAAAACTTTCCCTGTCAAAAAAGCAGCGGGTGGCAGAAAAAGGGGGACATATCCTCAGCTGTAAAGGATAGGCATAGTTGGAGAGTGGTGGAATAATGGAAAGTCTGGTTGCGATCTCTGAGCTCCAGCTGGGGATGGCAAAGGTTCTTGGGCTCCTGGTGCACTGGCAGATCAGCAGCTCCATCCTCCTCGGCACCAGCTTCCCCTCCTTGTGCTCGGCCCCGTGCCTGGGGGGACCATGGAGGAGCCTGTACGCTCCAGTTCCTCGATTTTCGTTGTCTCCTTAAGACATTGGAAGTTCACTGCTTTAATCTTCGGTTAGGACAGCATGGGAGGATAATTTAAACAGATCTCTCAGGGCACAAATTAATTCTTAAAATAGTTCTTCCTGGCTTGAACACATTGTTTTTCTTTTTTTTTCTTTGTGCTTTATTTTAAGGAATTGGGGAAGGGAAAAGCACGGGAAGACACTAGGCACCACAAGTAGCATCATATAATCTGCATTTTCAGGGTGACATTTTACTAATGGCCAAAAAAGGCTGAACTGTTCAGTTAAAACAAGAACAAAACAACTTTGATAGTGAGGGTAAAGAAACTGCCTTCATCTAACCTTACATCTGTAGGGCTTCTCTGCTTTTCTCTCCATTGCTTTTGGAATATGTATTTTTTTTCACTGGTTGCTGCAGATTAAAATTAGTGTAGCTGTGTTTCTAGAGGAAGGGCAGGGGTGTATATATAAGTGCCTTTTCTGAACAAAGAGAGCTGTGAGGCTGTCCCCTCCTCCTCCTCAGAGCTGTGTACAAGTGTCAAGGTTTTATGAGTCAAGAAGTAGAAGTCGGTTGCCTTGCATAAAAAAGCATTACTTTTGTTTCAAGTAGCATTACCTACCCAATGCCATTTTGCTACTGGCATGCCACGTCTATGCCACTTCTCTCTTCCCATATGAAGTATAAAATGCCCAGAATAGGTCTTTGCAGAGTCTTGATTGAGTATATTCTATAACTGATTGAGTTGCAATTATACCCATATGGTATGTTTAAATATTCTGAAAGTACACGCACTCTCAGCTCTGCCCTAGTGTGAGCATGAAATAGAAATATCAGGCATATATAAATATCAATGATATTGATGAATATTAATGTCTGAGTCTGTAAGCAGCTTTGCTCACTCCCATAATTATCATTTTTTTCTTTTCACAATACATTATTAGTAAAATGGCTTGACAGTGTGGGGTCAAATCCAATCTGTGCCCATTGATTTGAGTGCACTTTTATCTTTTAACTCCAAACACAGATCTAAACCTTTATCTTATTTGAAACAGTTCATAACTGAAAAAAAGGCTCTATACAAATTCTATTTCTAGCTGAAATTCTGTTTCCAGGCTTGTGCATATCAAGAATTGCTTAGACTTTTTTTTTTGTGCTAAAAACTGATCAAGTAACTGAAAATCGTAGCTGGGAGACAATTGAAGGCTGAGTGCTAGTCTTTGCTAGTCTGTCTGTAGAGGACTGAGTGTTTTTCAGAAGCAGCTGCTGCTGTCGTAAGAGATTGTGACCGTCCCTTTTCTCTGTTCCTTGCTGTGACATTCCCTGGATCCAGAGGCAGGCAAGTGACACAGTTGGCTGAAGTCTCTGCTGTCTCCTACCACACTAACCCAAACAGAAGCTGGGCACGAAAAGACACTGCAGGAACAGGGTGGGAAAAGTTTGAAAACATCTGCAGATGCTTTGCAGGCATAAATTTAGAAATTTAATTCAGACCCGTGTGTCTGTATGCAAATGAAGGCATGTGCTGTCTTGAGATTTACAACCATTATAATAATTAGAAAATGATTGGGCTGTTGAGATAAGCAATGCACTGCCTCACCTGCTTGAAGCCAGGCGATAAGCATCCCTTTCTTCCCTTTGATGATTAAAAATGTTTCTATAGAGTTTCTTTCTGATAAGCGATGTTGCTCACCTCCATGCCAGTTAAACTCTTCAGAATTTCAGTCATTTATCTCTTTGCGTATCTATTTCGTGTGTCTGAACTTTAAGTCTTTTGGGCATGATGTACCAAAAACATTCTGTAAGTGATATGTAATACTGTCTCTTACTGTCAAGTTGTGATTGCTCGATTGAGATGTAAGTTGAATGCACCTAAGCCTCTGTATGCTTAGGTGCTTTTGACACAGCTATGGTTTCTTGTTCAAATGGTTGGAGTTGGATACCATGCAGTGTTCAATGACAACATTTGAGTTTTTTTCATAGACCCAATGCTCAGAAGTCTGTAGAAAAGCCTGCAGACACTAATAGACTTGGGATCTGGCTCAAAAGACTAGTGAATCTGGTTTACTGTCTTGGGGATTGTTAGCTGTTTGTGTGAATATAGCATTATACCCACTTTTCCATTAAAAAAGGAGAAAAAAAAACCCAACAACAGGTCAAGTGTTGGGTCAGTGTTTGGTAATTTACTCTGGGTAAAGATTCTTGTGTTTTAACGTGAGCCTGTACATTTGTTATCTTAATTCAGCCCCATTCTTGTTACTTTTAACAGCTTTTGGGAGCGCAAACAGCTCTACAGTCATACATTAAAATATGGATGTTGTTTTTTTATGAAAATATGATAGTATGCATAAAGATAAAATGAGACTTCAAAGTATTTTAAAAATGAGTCAGCATATCAAGGATAACAGGATCACACATTATCAGAGAACACCTTTTATAAAACATATTTAAAGGGTCGATTGGTTAATTGGGTACTCGAACACTTAGAATAAATGATTGTTCCTATTTCTTCTGCTGTATAGAGAACTGTCATGGACTTACAGGGAGTGGGATCCTGCTCTGAAATGTGCTTATGTCCTAGACAAGGTTGTTAATGATTGTTTGCTTGCAGCTCTATGTAAAAGACCAAAAATTAAGCAAGGAGGCAATATAGCTTGAGGGCTGCCTTTTATTGAAGTGGGCTCCGTGGAGGAGTGGATTCAGATCAATGGAACAGTTCTGCCTATTAGCTACCATTGAGGTAATCAATTTCAAATTTTACAGAACAGATGGAATTCCACATAATAGATGTCTTCGATTGGAGAGTGAACACATTTAACTTGGAAAACCTAGGCCAGACTCGGGAATAACGTGATGGAAAGATTAATATTTCATGCTCCTAATGTTCCCCTGCCACTCTGTACTTCACAGAAATAGCCTGTAGTATGTTGAAGAGTGAGTAAGGTTGGCCTATCCAATATACGATGCTGAAATGTGCCTTTATTGGAGTAAATTTATCCAAATAAGAAAAAAAGGATGAACCTCAGGTGCATTATGCAGGCTTGTCCCCTGCATATTTATAATCCAGGTAAATCTGGGATTCCTGTTAACAGGGGGTGTCCATTCCTGTGTGCCCTACTCTCTTTTTGAGGATCATAACTGTCCTCAACCATCGTGAGCTGAGTCCTGTGTTGTTACTTCATTCCCAGAGTAGTTAAACTGGGTTTGCTTACACTGGGAGGTCGTGTGAACCCACCCCATGAGGGTGAGAGATAGTATTGAGGTCCCAAATAAACATTTTGGACAGGAGGTTATTTCAAGCCAGTTCCAGAGTGGAGTGAATGTTCATTAGCAGTTCAACAGCATCATTTAGCTTCTTTCAAAAGGAAGCCAGTTTGTGTGCTCTAAGGCCACTATAAAAATGAGTTAGAGAATGACAGACAGGTACAACTGAGAGATTTGGTTGGTAGTGCAAGTTCTGAATTGAACAAAAATACCAGATGTGCCCCATGTGTCTTTAGCAGGGGTTGGAGACAAGGTTAAATAAATGTAACTTCATGTAAGATATCTTTCTGTACCTGAAGATATCTTTACATGTTTCGTTTTGTACTTTTGTTTTGGTTTGGTTTTTTTCTCCATGCAGTGTGACTTAAAATCATTCCAGATCTGCTGTGCTTACCTGAGGGCTGTCCAGCAAATCATCATCCCTGGGTGCCAGATGTTTTGGATAGTTCAACATGTTTTACCTGAAAGACTGCAACAATCCTGATTCTCTGTGACACTACAGCCTCCTCACATCATGTGAACAATACCAATTAGCTTCGAAGAGTCACGTTATACACAGGCTGTAGTGTACAACAGGTTCAGACACATTTTGTAAGTCATAAACTTTATCTGTCAAAATAGGGAAGAGACCTTGCCCTTTTATTTGTCAATACCATCCCTGGTGTATGTTAGACCACAAAGAGCCACTACTGAGTTTTCTGTTTTCTTAGCAAGGTTTGAGGCTGTGCCTCAAGTTGTAACTTCATGTTCAGAAACAGACTGAGCTTTGAATGCGTTACAAGAAAGCCCTGATTTACGATGCCATTAAGTTGCACAATCAGACTCCCCACTGCAGCATCCCAGTGGCATAAAATCCACACAGAGGAATTGAGGACCACTGAGACATATCTCTGCGGTACCCAGATTTGGCAGAGGGCTGAAAAGAGCTTGGCCTGGAGCTGTTGAACAGGTGGGAGTGAGTCTCCCAGGAGATGAGCTTATTTAGTGTGTTATCTCAGTTGCTTGTGATAGCAGAGCTCCTGTGTTCTTGGCTGGAGTTGAAAACTGTCATATCTGAAAGGTAAGTCCTTGCTTGTGAGAATCCCTCATCCCTTGCTCACTTGCTGCAGTATTTTGGCTCTGATTACTACAGCTGTGCAGAAATCAGGGAGCAATGTCCACTTTTGGAAGGTGTCCAAAAGAGAAGGGAAAGAGGAAAAACCTGTATCTGACTTGCATAGAAAACAAAAGGTTTAGTTGTGTTTTTTTTTACTTTTAATGGAACTGTTTAGTGTTAGCTGTTTAAGTGCGTAATTTTAAAAAATAAGGCTATTGATATGAGAATACTTTTTTTTTTCTTGATAACAGCTCTGTAAATTATATATCTTATTGTAGACCCAACACAGACTTTCTCCAGGAAGTCATAGAGAACATTTGTGTTTCATTCTGTTAATGGATCTGATCTATTTCTCCAGAGATTAAATTTCTGTAATAGTGCTCCTGAGAACACTATATTCAAGAACATGAAATTGCATCAAACTGAAAGTCTTTTTAAGCTGTTAATTTGCTGTGAGGAATGCAGGCAGCTAAGCAATGGGGAGAGAGACACTGAGGTGGGAAGGAGCATGTTTGGTGTAAAACTGAAGTGTCAAAAGGAGAAGGCTGTAGAAAAGCTTCTTAGTGTTCAGTACTGAAATGGAAATGCTTCTGGAAGGCCTCAGATGTGTCAAGGCTGCGTTATGGTTGGTGACCTTCCAGGCATGCAGCTTCTAAGAACTGGTATATTTCTGTAGGATGCTGCTTGAGACTGTGTATGCTTTACACTTTGGCTATAACTTGACAGGTCAAGCGAGATGTGCTCTGCCACTTGGCCTTGGGACAGTGTTGACTGCTGCTCCCTCCACTCCTTGTGTTGCAGTCTTTCTCATTACATCCTCCTTTTGTTGTTGGAATGAAGAAAGAATAATTTGTTTCTGAAGTTCACCAGTTACTTAGGGGTTGTGAGATTGTGCTTGAACCCCACAAGAAAAAAAGTAGGTAGATTTATTTATTTATTTATTTTAACTCTTGTATTAGAGCACCTGGTTCTTCATTCCAGTTGTGATCCATTAGCAGTGCTATGCATTGCTACAGTCATTTCATGAACAATGGAATCATGAACCTGCTTTCAGTTCTTATGACTTTCATTCTACTTCTTTGTAATCTTTATCATGCATTAAGCCATGGTGAATCATGATCACTTTGGATGATGTAGGTAGCACTCTTTAGATGACGTGAACTATGGTAATATCTATTACTTATGTAGTTTATTTTGTATGTTTTGCATTCAAGTCTTTTGCTCTTTTGTCCTTTCCATTTTCTACCCTTTCATCCTTTCTTCTGTCCTTCTGTCTGTCCTTCTCTGATTCTTAAGTGGGATTTAAATAAGTGAAATAAATTCAGAGGAAGGAGAGTGCGTGCAGCAACAGAACAAGAAAGCTGAGAGCACCCCTTCTCCAAAGGGCTGCTGCTGATGTGTAGAACTAAATGCAGAAGTGAGAGAAGGACATTGAGCAAGTTTTCGAAACCTTTGTTAAACAGAAATTTGCAGAGGGATCAATATTTGAAATCAATGAAGGTGATCAAGAAGGAAAGGGTGAGTTAGTATCAATTTCTGATTTAAAAGCAAAGTTTGAGTGTGATTATCAGGTGGCTTTGTGTGATGGCTCAGTAATTTGAGTGTGGAACTTTGTGCTGCTTGTGCTACAGAATTTTGTTGTGGTTTTGAGAAAAAGTGTTAGACATAGGTCCTTGGTCACAGTCAGCAGCTATACTCTTCTTCTGAGGTAGTTCATTGTCATCTTAAGTTAGAAAACAGAAAGACCTGGGGGTCTCTTGAGGATGAAATATGAGGTTCTGAGATACTTTGTAACTCAGACTGCACAAGTACCCAAGATATCAGAGAGATAGCCTCCTTGACATCTACAGACTGTAGGGAAAGGGTCATAGGAGAAAAAAAAAAGTTAAAACTCATTCTGAAGACTTAGATATGAATAAGAATTTCAGCAGAGAAAGATCAAGATAAAGGTAAATCCTGGCAGGACTTCAGATAGTTATAAGCAAACTTGCAAATGAGAGAGAGAGAAAATGCATAGAATTTTTGGATTTTATCTGATTTTGGGAATGTGAAGCAATTTTAGAGTTCGAGGTAGGACAGAGATATATCTTTCAGCTCTCTGTTGCATAATGCAGAAAGACGGTTTCCGAGGAGTAATTCAGTTTTTTCAATAGGAATACTGCAGTATAATTAGGAGACATAGAGTTGAAATGGAAAAGTAAATGTGGGGATGACGAGCCAGGGATATGTGTGGTCAAGGGTAAAACCAAAACCTTTCAGAAGCTGAGGTTTGGCGCCCAGGAGGTTGATGGAGGACATCTTCCTGAAAGTCAGGATGAGGCTATGAGCCAAGGCTGAAGCCCAGACCTGGTACTTGCAGAGAGAAAGTCCTGACAAAAGTTGTAGGAGCTGTGGAGAGAGCTCTCAAGCATGATGGAAGAGGACATGGCTCTTCCTGCCACCATTGGTGAAAATCTTCCACAGATCAAGGAAAATGAGAAGATGAGTGGGCTAAAGAGTAGCTGTCTGGAGGAGTTATGGAAATTACAACAGAAATATGATTGGATTTGGTGGAGAAAGAGGCTTGTGGAGGAAGAAGCTGCAGGTAGGCAGCTGGTTCATAGGGAAGCAGGGAGCATATGGCAGCACCCTTCCCTGTCCCGCAGAGAGGTGGCAGCAGGAAGGAGGAAAATCAGCCATGACCCTGTTGTACAGGGTTATGGTTAGGGTGATGGCCCTCTGTACAACAACCAAGCTGTACAGAGCAGCAGTGACGCTTCTCTTTCCCAGGAATGTGTTTAGTTGGAGGTTCTTAGCAGCAGGGCTCGAAGTGAGAGACAGTGGCTGCTCCCCAGGGAGCATGTGGGTGGTGTGGTGGTACCATCAGAGGACTGAGGTGCATAGTGAGGACTAGCTGCAAGCCTTGTGTGATGATCACGTACAGAAGATAGACTAGTTTTGTTAGAACTGACATGGAATGGGATGGAGAGAGCTGGTCAAGAGGGGATTGTGATGAGTCACCGAGGGAGCAGGAATGTCTAGACATTTTCTCTCTGCTTCTGCCTCAAACTTAGCGTGTCCCTTACAGGTCTTTGGTGTGGGCATATGCACTAGCACCATCCCTGTGTGGGAAAGCCTCATGCCCTTGGTGCATCCACATTCCTGGGTGTGAATACACAGGCGTAGGTTGAGTGGGGAATCAAGCCCTGAGTGTGTCTCATGGTGAAGGGGGATGAGACATGCTGAAGCACTTAAAAAGAGTTAAGCTGAGATTACACATGAAATACTCGTGCAAACATTTGTTAGGGGAAGAGGGAGAGTTTAAGTGAAATAGTAAAACCAAGCAAATCTCAAGGCTGTACTGTTGGCTGGGGTATTTTTTAACCCTTGAGTTTACTTCCTTATCTTTGCCATTCAAAAAGCAAATGGCTGTTGCTTTTATTGTTTATAAAGACTAAAAAGAGGTAAAAATAAAAGTAAATTTTACATAAAGATTTGCAATGCTTTGACTAAAGTAGTTTATATTCCTGCTTAACTGCTGCTGAGCTTGAAATTGGAGAGATAATAAGCCTTCATCTGAAGCAATTAGTCTGCACTTTTTGACTCTATTACCTTCGCTATGTCTGTAGCTGAATAGTTACATGCAGATATTTAAGGCTTAGTTGTAGAATATTATTGTCAAAAGTGAAATCACAACTTAGACATTAATTTATTGTTAATTTAGTCTGTTCTATGAGCCAAGGCTGAAGCCCAGACCTGGTACTTGCAGAGAGAAAGTCCTGACAAAAGTTGTAGGAGCTGTGGAGAGAGCTCTCAAGCATGATGGAAGAGGACATGGCTCTTCCTGCCACCATTGGTGAAAATCTTCCACAGATCAAGGAAAATGAGAAGATGAGTGGGCTAAAGAGTAGCTGTCTGGAGGAGTTATGGAAATTACAACAGAAATATGATTGGATTTGGTGGAGAAAGAGGCTTGTGGAGGAAGAAGCTGCAGGTAGGCAGCTGGTTCATAGGGAAGCAGGGAGCATATGGCAGCACCCTTCCCTGTCCCGCAGAGAGGTGGCAGCAGGAAGGAGGAAAATCAGCCATGACCCTGTTGTACAGGGTTATGGTTAGGGTGATGGCCCTCTGTACAACAACCAAGCTGTACAGAGCAGCAGTGACACTTCTCTTTCCCAGGAATGCATTTAGTTGAAGGTTCTTAGCAGCAGGGCTCGAAGTGAGAGACAGTGGCTGCTCCCCAGGGAGCATGTGGGTGGTGTGGTGGTACCATCAGAGGAATGAGGTGCATAGTGAGGACTAGCTGCAAGCCTTGTGTGATGATCACGTACAGAAGATAGACTAGTTTTGTTAGAACTGACATGGAATGGGATGGAGAGAGCTGGTCAAGAGGGGATTGTGATGAGTCACCGAGGGAGCAGGAATGTCTAGACATTGTCTCTCTGCTTCTGCCTCAAACTTAGCGTGTCCCTTACAGGTCTTTGGTGTGGGCATATGCACTAGCACCATCCCTGTGTGGGAAAGCCTCATGCCCTTGGTGCATCCACATTCCTGGGTGTGAATACACAGGCGTAGGTTGAGTGGGGAATCAAGCCCTGAGTGTGTCTCATGGTGAAGGGGGATGAGACATGCTGAAGCACTTAAAAAGAGTTAAGCTGAGATTACACATGAAATACTCGTGCAAACATTTGTTAGGGGAAGAGGGAGAGTTTAAGTGAAATAGTAAAACCAAGCAAATCTCAAGGCTGTACTGTTGGCTGGGGTATTTTTTAACCCTTGAGTTTACTTCCTTATCTTTGCCATTCAAAAAGCAAATGGCTGTTGCTTTTATTGTTTATAAAGACTAAAAAGAGGTAAAAATAAAAGTAAATTTTACATAAAGATTTGCAATGCTTTGACTAAAGTAGTTTATATTCCTGCTTAACTGCTGCTGAGCTTGAAATTGGAGAGATAATAAGCCTTCATCTGAAGCAATTAGTCTGCACTTTTTGACTCTATTACCTTCGCTATGTCTGTAGCTGAATAGTTACATGCAGATATTTAAGGCTTAGTTGTAGAATATTATTGTCAAAAGTGAAATCACAACTTAGACATTAATTTATTGTTAATTTAGTCTGTTTCAGATACCGTAATAAATATGTAATTGACTGGGGGTGAATGTATACAGTGCCTATTATATGGAATGCATTTTGGGCCTTTAATTTAGCTTAATCAGTCACTGTGACCAACCTCTCAACTCTTTTTGTGTAGAGTTTAAAGGGGTCTGATACTTAATCTTAATGTGGTTGTAGGAATTAATGAATGGTACATTAAGCTGTAACCAGCCTTAAGTATGCTGACAGCCTTGCACTTTTATCTTTCTGTTTTCATGGCCAGGAGCAAACAGGTTATTTTCAAATAAGCATTTTGTGACCACTGGTAGAGAGAAACTCACAGATGCGTAGGGAAAACATAATGCAACTTTGTGCCTCTTCTTTCTCTCATTTCAATATGGACTAAGTCATGGATTTTTAATTGTACAAAACAGTCTATGGCAAAGCAGATGATAAAGCTTGAAGGATGCAGTATGCAAAAGCTTCAGGCTTTTTATTATTCTGAGATACTGTGGTACTAGATAAAATGGAGGAATTACTCAAGGTGGAGAAGGGTAATGAAACTTCTTTTCTTTTTTTCCCCTAATTTTCAGATTCTGTAGATGCCATTGCACCGAGTACAGTAAGCTCCTCATAGCAGGAAATTTGGATCAAAACTTTCATCTACTTAAGAAATCCTGGCACTTCACAGTTTAGTAGAATTTAACAATACTAGCAGCCTTCTTTTTTATATTTTTCATGTTGCAGTATCTCTGTTGTAAAAGTTAATTTACAAACGTTGCTGAGAATGCTGATCCATTGAAACTAATGAGCATTTGAGATTAATCTTTATGAGTTTAATCATTGGAGGCTTCAGTTGCATTAAATTAAATTATTTTCCATGGTCTTTTCCTCGTAAGGTATAATACATGGTTTTATATGGATTATATTGATGCTTGACTTTGCTGTTGCAAGTTATGCTATAATTAGAAGTTTTGTTCCAACACTCCAAGCTAAACCAGCCAGATAAAACAAAGAGCAGTTGTGAATGTATGGGACAGCAAAATCCAAGGAGAAATTGGTTGAAATAGCCCTGGAAAGTACTTGGCACACAAGGTTTGTGCATTAGTAAAATGTATGATTAGAAAACGTTTTGACTTTCCTTGCTAAAGGTTTTTCAGTTCTCTCTTGTTCAAGTAGGTATCTCTTGGTAGGATTGAATACTTCAGTTACTGCTTATCTGAACAGAAATGTTATCTTACTTCCCATAAGGTCTTTAAGGTTGATAGTAAGTAAATAGACAATGTCTTCATTGGGTTTTATTCCTTGTTTACATCCTGGGCTTTCTAATGCCCTTCTGGGAGAACTGGAGACTGTGTTGTTATCTACTTGGCATCTTTCACTCAATTGTGTAGAGGAATTCAGCATTGATACTGGGCTGCATGTTGGCAGAGTATCCCTGTTTAAAACGGAGGACTTTTAAGAAATTCTGGAAAGTGCATGTATCTGAAATACAATAAGGAGTTGTTTGGAGAGAGTGGTCAAATTGAGAATAAATCAATTGCCTTCATCAAGCCTTGAGCTGGCTTCTGTGCTATCTTTCACTACTCTGAAAGCCCTTATGTGGAAAACTGAGGCTTTAAATCTACAAGAGCGACAAACTTGTAACTAACAGTTTTATTCCAACTGGACCATTCTGTTTTCATGTCTCTTCTTATGACAGAAAAAGCTAAATATGGCTCCTCTCTATACAGTTCTGTCATGAGGGGTAGAAATGCTTCTTTCAGAAGTCAAATTTCTCTTAGGTCCTCTGAGTGAACTCTGGACCTCTGTCTGAGAACGGAATTCAGGATTAGGACCACAATATAAATCAGGCCATGGTTACATGTTGGTATAAGGTTGCAGGCCTAGCCTCCTCATCATTTGTTTCAGGAGATTTATTTTAGCACCGGTTGGCTCCCATCCTCCTGTTAGTGAGGAAATACTGTTCATGCTGATCTCCTGACCTTGCAGTGGAAGATGACTAGAAGGCACTTAGGGACCAAGTCCACTGTTGAACCTCCATACTAAATGGTGTTATTCCTATAAATTCTTGTAGGTTCCTATAAATTTTAGAACTTCTCCGGTCAGTTATAATGCTCTTAGCATCTGAGTGGGTCAGTAAATAAATTGTCATCCTGGATGTCATGCCAGAAGGGAATGATTTTGGTTTTTTGTTTGTTTTTGTTTTGTTTTTGTTCTTCAGCATCCTGGTGGGAATTCCAGAGACGCTACAGTGACCAATGGTTGCTGTCACATGCCTAGGCCCAGATTTTAAGTCTTCAGTGTTTACCTTGCTGTAAATGAGTGCTGTTAGAAATAATGATGTCATGTTTTTTTTTTCCTGTAAAATGCAATTCATCCATGCAGGGATATTCCTGCCAAATCATCTAATTAAAAATATTTTGAAGAGACCTTTTGAATCTCCATGGGGAACATATTTGGACGATAAACTTAAGTTTAGTTAAGAATTTATGTGCATCTACATTAATATGGAAAACCAAAAAAGATTGGAACTGAAATTGATGGGATGGGGAGTTATCAAACCAAAAAATTCTCATTATTCTAAAAATTGTATCTGCTGCCAGAATAAGTGATAAGCTTCTGGTTTTATTCTTGAAGGTTTAAAAATATCTGAAAACTGAAACATTTTGTCCCAATTTGTGATACAACTGGAGTTAATTTCACCCCTCAATTAATATCAGAAAGCTTTTCCCCATCTTGTTCTAGGAGAGAAAAGAGGGCTTGGGCTTGGCTGGTTGCTACTTCTGTAATAAAACATTCTAGAAATAGTGTTTTATGTACACAAAGATATGAAGTAATTGAGCTCAACAGGCCATGTAAAATACACATGAGAAATAACGTATGTACTTGAGGCTAAAAATATAAGCTTAAATGAATCCTAGTGGGATGCTCGGTGCTCATGCTACTTCTAGTCCTCTCACTGAAACTGGAGTTTATTTCTCTTTGCTTTTGTTTCTCAAATAGCTTCTTTTTCATCTTTTCCTTGACCTCTATGGAAAAGTTTGAGCAAGAATCAATTCTTTCTTCAGTTAAGTTGCTGTGGCACAGGCTACTGTAATACACAAGTTGTGCATAATCCTTCAGAGATGAACAGAAGTGCCAGAGGTTTGGGGAAAGCAGTTAATGAGAGATTATAACAAAGCTATACAAGTGTGCTCTTTCTCTGGGGAGTCACTCTACAAGGGAACAGTGATATACATTTTTCAAACCACGTTCCGTATTCTGTTTCATTCTGTTTTATGCATGCTCTCATGGTTTTGCTCACAAATGGCTATGGGCTGCCAGACACACAGCCTCCAATATCCACTGAACCTATGTTTTGTCTTTCCTTGGCCCATTTCACAAGTAAATGCTTTGTGTCAAAGAGAAACTGTTTCTGTGAGGAAAAAGGAATTAACTTGTTGCCAGCTATTCGCCAAATACTGTTTGTACTTTTACGTGTGGTTGGCTGCTCGTCAGGTGTAATGCGTGACTTTTATTTATTTTTATTGCTGAAACTGATGAAAAAACAAGAGATGACAGTTGCTCTAAGGAGACTGAGTTTAGATGACACTCAAATGTTTATACTTCATTACTTTTCATTATCTTGACAGTTTCCATAGAGTTTCTTTCCATCGTCTAAGCCTTCAATTACTAACTGAAGATTAGTCCATGGCCCCAAGCCAAAAAACTGTTGAACAGTACTTTTTATATCAACATGGATAATAAAACTAACTCAAGAAGATGTCAACTTTAGTTAAGGGCTTCTTCAAGACTGGTTGTGTTGGAAGTGTGCAAAAGTGAAGACCTTTTTTCTGTCTGAAAAAAAGGTGGCCTTGACTCGTCCAGTTATGCTAATTGTCTTTGCAAATGTCACCTATCACTGCATTTTCCTTTTGCTTTCATATCCTGGGAGGAAGGAGAGACTGCAGAAAAAAACATGGTTTTAAACCAGACTATTAGCTTAAGCAAATATACCAATAAAATCATTGATGTCTGCTTTGTGAAATTTCAGTGAGCGATAGAAGGCTAAGAGTTTTCTTTAAAAAGAAAAAAAAAAAAGAGGAAAAAAAAAAAAAAAAATCCACCTGTAACTCTTTCTTCCCTTAAATCCATAACTCCTGCAGGCAAGATTTTTTGCAGCAGTAGATGCTGCTGTTGCTGGTGTCTCCGATTCCCTCCTCCCTGCCTGGGAGGCGGTTTGTAAAGGAGTGGGGAAGGAACCGCTTCCCGCAGCCTGGCTGTCGTGTTCATCCTCCTGGTGCCTGGGTTGCAGCGTTCCCCGGTGACACCACAGCAGAGGCAGATGGCTGAGGGTGGCACTGAAGGCTCCCCTCCCTTTTTCACAGCAGATTTCGGTGCCTGCTAGCCATTTACTCTTTTTATCAGTTGGGCAACACTTCAAACTTTGGCCACATATTCAGTTTTTAAAAAGCTGACGTAGCTACTGAGTATTTATGTTTTTTTAGAGCATTTGGGACAAATATCCTCCGGAGTTTTGACTGGGTAGTGCCACTGAAAGATGTGATCCTGTTTGTTGTGAAACGCGCTCTGCATGCATGAAAAACTACTGAACAAGCTGCAGAGTATTATTTAGATCACTAGGATTTGGCAGGAGATGACCAGTTAACAGGAAAAGCCAGGAAGAAAGTCAAATAGCTGTGGGAGATGTTGAAAGTAACAGATGAGAAGAGGTTGCTTGCAGAATTTTGATTCTGCACAATAAATTATTGCTGGCAAATTGAACTGCTGCCTGCTTTTCAGTGACATTAGAGAGCTGGAAATAATGCATATTTTGGCCAAGCAATCATCTACTGTCTTTTACTGATGGGCAAGTAAAACCTGAATGGGGAAAAAGACTAATTAATCATTACTTTATGTAGTCTGTACCAGCATGATGCAGTTTTGACATTTGACTCCTAGTATGCAGTGTTCATTTAAATTAAGTTTACGATTTTTGGTGTAAGATCTAGGAATAAAACGTGCAAATACTTGGGGATGTTTTACTGGAGCCTAAGGGAGTTAGACGTCTGAGTCCAACTGAAAATGACAGTCTCAAACATTTGAGCTTTCTGTATGCCACATAGTTGGTAAATAATGCCCAGGGGGGAAATTGTTGAGTCGTGATAAATTGTTGAGCATCCAAAAGCTATTGTTGGTCTCACTGGGGACCGCTGAAAGCTCAGTGCTCTTGAAAATCCAGCCAATTATGTAGGTGCTTATGCACCAGCTTTGAAGGCTCACTTTTCTTGCATATTAAATAGGATGTTTTTTTTGTAAAAGCTTTCTGCTGGTACTGGCCATTTATTTTTCCCTCTGTTTTCTTTTGAGAACACCTGAAAAGGTAGCACTCTTGAAACAAACACTTTAGAACTCCTGTGTAGTCAAATTATAGCATTTCATTCTGGGAAACTGAGGGTGGTCTGCGGGTCAGCATTGAGAAGGAAAAGGGAGCAGATTCTCAGATACCGGGGCGTTAGATAATCCTGTTCAGTTTTGTCTTTTTCTTTGCATCCAAGAGATAGTAATGGAACTGAATTGCCATTTTCATGATAGAATATAGTTTGTTTTCTTTTTTAATTGGAATGTAACAGATTCTGAAAGACCTCAGGACAGGAAATGCTCTAAAATTGCTATTTATACTATTGATGATAATGAAATGTAATTATAGGGTTATGTTTTTTAAATATAGTCTCCTGCAGAAAGGTGTGTGTTGTTAAACTGGCACTTTCCACATGTAATAATAACACCTAATGCGTTCTTTGTGCTTTATATCTTCAAATTGCCTTTAAAAATATTCTTTCTGACATGTCAGTGATGTAGGTAAACTGTACTCCCCACGTGGCAGAAAGAGAAGGTTAATACAACAATGAAGGGACTTGCCCAGGGCTAAATTGCTCCTGTGTTTCAGCCTCCAAGCCCATGTGATGAAACTTTATTCAGTGCTGTGGGGACTATCAGTTTGGGTCAGCGCTGTCTTCAGGCAGTTTGTTGCAAGGTGTAGACGTGTCCAACATCGCTTAAGCATTTTGGAGATGTAAACAATGATTCATTCATTCAATTACTCAGGTTTTGGTTCTTTTAAATAAGATCAGACACCCTTGGGTCTTTGGATCTCTGTTGGCACCTCTAGAGATTTGACAGCAATTTAAAGGGACTCCTACGAAACCAGACTCTAACAAGTAACTGGGTATCAACGCTCTGGCAGTAACACTTGTGCACACTATGGTTACACATGTTCATGCATACATGCACACATACACTGACATACAGCCCTACCATGAAAATCGTTAAATGAATCCTTGTGCCTGCCAGCACCCGTTGAACTCTGAACCTGGGAGCAAGAAATCACTGCCTTAAGGCAGATGTTTCCAGAAAGGTGTTGGGCAGTGTCTCTCCCCTTTGAGAGGCAGCATTTTCCAGCTCCCACTGGATTTCTGCTGGCCTAAGTAATAACTAACTTGGGAAAGAAAAAATCAGACTGGTACACCACTTGAAATATGTCTTATTTCTAGAGGGAAGATTAGTGCCCTTCATCTGCATATGGTTTTAAATTTGAAGCGGTTTGTTGTGTGTTTTTGAAGGAAGAATTATTTCATGATATATGCTGGTTTGTGTCAAAAAATATCCAAGAGCCATGGGTGAATTCTTTGTAGTGCCAGGAGAAAACGAACCCCAGAACTGCCTCTTGGATGCACTGATATAACCTCCTCCCGTATCTGAGTGCCTCACAACTGTTAATGAATTTAACCTCAGTGGCAGGGATGCTGGCATAGTTTATGAAGCCTGAACAGACCATCTTGGTTACCTGTTTAGTCTTCCTAACTATCACAGACTGTGCGATAGTTAATTCATTCTTCTTAAACCTTTAATTTGTGCTTCTCCTTTTTGCACAAAGAGATGATCCAGCTCTATTTCAGACACAATGCTTAACCCTTGCTTCCCAAGTCTTCAGTGCTTGCACCACCAACTAGCCTTTCTCCTAGAAAATTGGGTATCTCCTGTCCTTACCTGGCAGGGACAGTAGTATTTTATTACCTGCAAATGTCTTTGCTTCCCTTGAGGGGCAAAATGCATGTCATTCCTTAGTGGGCAAATAGCAATGGCATGAGGGATGTGTGATCAGGGCTGCTTTTAGCTGTCCTACTAGACAGAAAGTTCTGTAGCCACAGGTCACTGACCTGGGAAAAAGAAATATGGTGGGATTTTCAGGAAAATCCCTTAAATTTTCTGGTTCTCATAGCATGGCAAAGCATTTGCAGTAAGCTACAACTAATGAGGACAAGGAAGGCCTAGAGAAAGTGTGGAGGCTGGAGGAAAGAGAGCCTTCCCTTGAAAATAGATGTAGTAGTGTGTTAAAAATATATATGTGGAGAAGAGGCGAAATCACTAGTGAAATAAATCATCATCCCACTCTGTTTCCTGTTCTTTCTGGCAATCCTGCATCTGAAATTATAGATAGTTTCTGTCCTGAAATTCTCCAAGAGGGCTTTCCCCTTCTGTGTGGCTCTAGTAGTGTTAGTGACATTGATCTGGCTAGTCCTGCATTTTCCAAAAGACAAGGATTCTGGCAAGCATTTGACTGCAATAACTGCTATTTTCAAGAAATATTCCCCAAGTAAGAAAGATAGTAATTTACCTCTAATTTCAAATTATTCTCCTTCTTTCAGCTAAATAATTAAATTTTAAATGTATTTATAATACATATACTTTTGGTTGTTTGACTAACTTTGACTGCTTTGTAAAGGTTCCAAATATGAAAAACTACCCAATATATTCCTTTAATTTTCATTGCATCCATGTATTATCAAGCAATGCATACAAATATGAACACATAAATGGGCATACTCACACACCCAAAGCCAACCTCTACTATCCAAAGAAACAACCAAAGACTTGAACCAAATGGTAGGAAAGTTGAAAAAAAAAAAAATTCCCCAAGGCTAATTTAAGGGTTTTCCGGAAAGCAGTCTTTGATATTAGGGTGAATTATGGGAGAGTATGATTTTGGAGTGTAATAATGATGAATTTACTATGTAGGACTTGGGTTCAGTTGTTGGAGGGACCAGAAGGGGTGTAGAGAAAAAGGAAGAAAGATGGTCTGGTGGCCAAGGAGGTTAAAAGCTGTCATGGGGCCCCTTGTGTCGAAATTTCTGTCTGATACTGAATGATCTTCTAGCTGGTTTTTTTTATAGGTTCCATAGTTCTCATTTTTTTCCCCAAAGCTCAGCTGGATGTAGTTGCTCCGTAAAAATCTGGGTTTTAAAGCAATTTTTTTTTTTTTCCTGGCTTTCAGAAGTGCTGGACATTTCTACCTGCAACTGAACTAGATAGGAGCTATACCTAACTACATAAAGTTATGATAATTACTCTGGAAAAAATTTGATCTCGGGCATCTGAAATCGGACATCCTAAATTAGCAAAATGTTTGACCTTAATCATTCTCTGACTCAGCTCCCCATCCTTGCAATGGGATAATATCTTCCCTTGACCACGTAGAGGTGCTGTGGAAAGAAAGTGATGAATGTTTGAAGCACTCACATATTGTAGTGATGAGCTCCATAGAAACTGTGATGACAAAAATTGATAGCTCTGCCTTTAAAGCCAGCTGGGATTGTGTGCTGCAAATAAGTCCACATGCACGACGGCGAGGATCAAATGAAAAATTGAAAAGGCCTCATTACATGTGAGCACCAGCCACTTGGTGCAACATCTGAGGCAGCTGAAAGTGTGTAGGATATGTAATTAGGCTCTATCACAGTAGATGCACACAAGGGGCTGAATTACAGCTTGTGGACCTTGAGGCTTGAGTCTGACATTCCCCAATTTACTGCTTGCGTGCGAACCTTAACCTTAAGGTAGATTTTGTCTGTTGTTGTTGAATACAGGTGAGATTTTTCAAAAGCACTTGGCTCTGTCCTGTCTCTGTTGCCAGTAAAGATAACAGGATGTTATGGATGACTTCAGTGGGAGAAGAGTCAGGCCACTGTTGAGTACTTTCAAGTCACAAACCATGTTTTATGTTGCAAATTGTCTGAAAAATACACTGGGAAAAAATGCTTGAACTCGGTGAAGCTCTTGTCATTCCTAAGGGCTGTTAGCTTTCTCTATTAAGAACAACCTTGTATCTGAGATGCTAAAATTAGGTATTGGCAGCGTTTATTGTTGTTTGCTAGTGCATAACATGAGTATTCACAATTTCTTTTATTAACCTTGAATGCAGAATTCCATTGACCTGATTCTGAACATCAGAAACATTGAGGTAACCTACAGAGGCTTTTATCTGACATGCACCGAGTGGTATTTAAATGACCCAGAGTCAAGTTTTAGTATTATTTATATTACGGCAAGTATCAGAGATGAAAACCCTAATGTGTCAGGTTCTTTATCAGACAATGCCACGAAGATCTGGCAGTTTAAGTTGACATATCAAGTTCTCTTATTCCTGTTTTACATGCAGAGGAGGAAGAATCTGGCTGGCAGGAAGCTGAACTTGTTTTTCATTTGCTGAAGATGAGGACAGACTTCCTCAAAGTCAGACACAAATCTGTAGTAGAATCAGTACCAGAATCCAGAGCTGTTGGGTCAGAACTGTAATTTTAGCAGCATTAATTCACTTATCTGCTCCTTTGCAGATACAGTCTTCCAGCCAGTATGCTGAGATTTTGCTTTTTTTTTCTTCTCCATTCTTTTAAGACTTTTTCTATTCTTTTTATATATGCAGTATCTTATGCTAGTAGCAAATTACTGTCGTCCTCTGCAAAAGAGAAATTTTTTCATCACAGCTTTGCTCATGGCACCTCCCATGTCTCATTTGGGCTTTGCAAATCAGAATGTACTGAAGTCAGTGCTGTAGTTTATTCCTCCCACCCCCAGCATAATTTTCTACCATACCCTTGGCATAGGCTCCCTGATCCTGCACATTTTCTTAGCCCTAAAGAAGAAACATTTTAACTGCTACAATTTATGAGACCTCACAGCGGGAAAACACTATTTCCTTAGAAGCTGTAGAGGCAAATAGAAGTATTCTTCACAGTGAGACTTCAAGTGAGCTAGCAATTGAATTGAAATACCTGTCTTAACTCCAGGAAGCTGTCCACTTTCACAAACTAAGGGAGTGCTTTGGAAAACATGTTAGATCTCTCTCCCATGGCAGCCCACTGGTCTAGCACACATTTTTGGTTTTGTTTTTTTACCCACATATATACACATATAGAAATAAATAATGTGCTTATCCCAAAAGAGTGGGACTTTTTGGAAATCAGTGTTTTCTTCAGTGGGACTCTGCAAGGGAGGAGAATTGTACTTGCAGGTTCCTTTCCCTCTTCTTGTATTTAGGAAGGAACTTCAACCTGCAGCTCAACAGGTCTGGCTGGATGGTGGCACAAAAGAGAGACTCTGCATTGCTTATTGCCTGCAGTAGTTCTGGCAACACAATTCAGAGGGGAATTTGAACAAAGTGATTTCATTATTCCTTCTCTCCTAGTATCTCATCTCTTTCTGTTTTATGGGTTTTAAATCACATTTCTGTATTGTTTCATTTTTTTTTATTGCTCTTATTATTGGTCCTCAAAAAATTCTAACAACCTTAATGAGATAGTAGTAGTCCCTATAATGATGAGATTTTAAATGTTAGATATAAATTAGTCTTAGGAATAACAAGGTTTTGTTCTCTTACACAACAGGAATGTATCACTAAATCTCTAATATTACATGTTAAATGTGTTCTTAAGAGCAGTGGGGATTTCACATGGTGTGCACTCACATAAGCCCATCTGTAAGAGATGAGTCAACTTCTGGAAGTCACTGTGTTACTTGATAGCTTGAAATCTCACTCTTCTATCTACCACACTTCAAGATTTGTTCTTACAAGGAGCAAATTCTTATTGTTGAAAGGCTGAGACCAAATTCCTTGTGCTAGTCCACACCTATGGTTTTTGTAGGCATCAGTAAGATTGCTGTTTATTCCTCTGAGGGAAAAAGTTCAGTCCCTTGTTATAACAGCTGATTTAGCAAGGGAGGGAGTAAATTCATCCCAGTAAATTTCTACAAGATAAAGAAAACATATGAAAATCAGATTTCACCAGAAACTGAATTTTAGTGTGCACCACAAAGCTCCATTTAATAGTGAAGTTAATGACTACTGTATTTTCATGATTCCATTTCCTCTGAGACTTCTCTTGGAAGAAGTTCATAGGAAATAACTTTCATCAGCTGCTAGAAGATTTCTGCAGGTATTGAGCTGCTCCATTTCTGCAGGTCAGTCCACTGAAGGACCTGGACCATCCCACTCTTTGCAGAGTGCCTCTTCTTCTGTGTGAGCCATTGCAAATGGGTCCATCACTGCAACTATTTTGTTAAAGTGAACAAGATGCAGCCTGCCATATCTACAGAAATCAGTAGAAATATTCCAGTTACAACCTTGGCCAAATCGTAACAGACAACACTTATAACCAAACCATTCAAACAAACAAATGAATAAAACTAATTTTTAATTCTGGAAACTGGGATTTCTAGTTATAAATAGAAAAGGGATGCAGTGTAACTAGTAATTGCACATCAGGCTTCCTGAAATGTTAGGATTATTAAAAAAGTACCTACAAGGCAAGTGATATTTAGAGCCACTAAACCCTACTACTTGAAACGCTGTTGTTCTTTTAGTTATATTGATTTCTTTTGTGACTCTTGGTTTCCTTTCCAGGAACTTACAATGCTTGCTAAAAGCTCATGTTATTTATCTTCCATGAACTCTTGCAGATCTATGATATTTCAGCAAAATTCTATTTCTTAGCATTCTGCTCTAGATGACATGTTTTCTCCAGAATTTAGCCACAGGCTAGATTGTTTTTCATCCAATATCCAAATTATTCAAAGACGTGATCTCTGAGAAATACTGTCAGCAATAAAAAGGAAGGATTCTGGAATCCTGGAGCGTAAAGTTAGTAAAAATTGGGATTATTGGTTTTTTCAGTATCTTCCTGAACCTTCTTTCAGCCCTGTTCTGATTTAATATTATTCCATGCTCTCATCCTTCCTTGGTCCTCTCTTGAGCTCAGATGTCAGTCATACCCATGTCAGAAAATGTCTGCAATCTACTTACAAATGTCTACTAGGAAAGAATTCTGGGATCAGATTTGCTCAAAGTGTGCCCAAATTATAGGAGCTACTCAATAAGTCTTAAATTTACTACTCCTGCATCTAATACTGTCTGTTCTGTTGGTAACTGTGTTGCTTTCATGTGGTTTACTCCTCAAATACCTTTCTGATGGTGAATTTGGGTGAGGTCCTCTCTGTGTCCACTGGGGCAACGTCTACTCCTGAGAAAAAGGAAATAAACTGTTGGTTTCTGGAATTTGCAATTAATGTATGTATTTCTCCATTGGCAACTGTGCTGGAATGAGCACCTTGGAAGTATTTTCTGTTGTGTACACATTATGAGCATTTTGCTGTGTAGTTTTAAGAAAATACTTCTTAGTGTCCTGCTTTTAGCTTAGATATATTGAAGACATTATTGATGTCTCTTGATAAGCAGACTTCTAATTATGCTTAGTGGCTGCCTTTTATTATAATGACATTTTGTAACTTTTTGTGTGTATGACATGAATCGTTCACTGCATTTCAATGAGCTATTTGTGTCCAGTTTTATTACTAAAATTAGAAAATGAGTGGTATTTAATATTTTTATTTGATATCTGTAAACAGAAAAATGGTTTCTCAGTGCTGCATGTCCCTTGATAAACATTTTTGGATGAACATTATTGCACAGGAGAAGACATTGTTACACAAAGCGTGAATTTGGTAGAATTAACAGTAGGACATTGAAGTTCCTGTAGAAATAGCAACTTCGGCATGTTCTTTGAAGTGCTGTGTTGGAAGAAATCCTCTATTTCTGATAAAGGTATTCTATTTGAAATTGTATGAAACAATCATTGCACACTTCAGCCCCTTTGGCCAATGAACCTGAAAACATCCTCATGCATTAAACTTGCATTCTTCTGAACATCCCCCAAGGCAAAGATAACGTTGAGAAATTTCACTTCTGGTTACAAGCAAGGGATATCATTAGTCATCAGCGCCATCGTTAAATAATATTATTTATTTAATGGACCTATAGTATATTTTAAATTGCCTAAAAATCAATTGTATTTTTTTTTTTACTTGGGGTGTTATACCAGAAAGCCTACAAACACACATAAATACAAATTTATGTGGGACTGTTCTAGTAGGAACTAGACTACAGACTGAATTGCTGTGATAATTGCTAATTGTATAAAGCTTTTCTCATTTCTAAGAGCTGGAACCTAGTCCAGTTGAAAGATAGCATTTATGTCAGACATGTTTATACTTTGACCTTAAGTCAAAGCTTGAAGTCAGGTCAAAATGACATTGCATATAAGCAGTCATTACCTCACAGTTATTCATTGTGCCTGCAAATGACTTCAGATATGATTGTGGTTGTTTCCTAGCATTACGAATGGCATTCAATTATTTAAAAGTAAATGCCTAGTGCCATTTTTATGCCCTTAGCTGTCCAAGGCACTTGCTTAAGGTTGACATCTGCCATATACAGAGAACTTAAGATCTGCATCTTCCTGGAGTGGCAGAGGGAAGCCCCATGCCATCTAAAATAGTTTGTGACATCTGTGACTAAGGAAGGGAATCCTACTGACATCCTTTTAGTTATATTCATTTTTTTAGTGATCTTTCATTCTTTCTGGTTTCCTGCAATGCTCTCTAACAGGTGGTGTTAATTTGCCTTCCATGCAACCCTGCAGATCCGCATGCATCGTAGGATTATCCATGACCCTTGGGATCAATTCCAACCATCTACCGTACTCTAGAAAGTTCTTCCCTACACCATATCCCCCAACACCACATCTAAGCAACTCTTAAACTCATCCAAGGACGGTGACTCAACCACCTCCCTGGGCAGCCTATTTCAGTGTCTGACGACTTTTTCTGTGAAGAATTTCTTCCTAATGTCTAGTCTAAACCTACCCTGTTGCAGCTTGAAGCATTTAGTTTCTTAGGAGACTGTTCCAGCTAATAATCTTTTCAAAGATCTTATATGAGCTGTCTGTCCTGTCATGTGTTTTATATGAAACTGTAGTTATGGAATATTAAGTTCTGTATACCTCACCTCAGACGATAATTGTATACATTTATGAATGACTTAAAGACGACACATGTTTTTACAAACATATACAGGCATTATTTCAATTTTCATTGAAATGAAAGAAGACAGCTTGGTGTTGACAGAATATTTCTTGTCTGCCCAAAAGAACTGCAACTAGGATTACCTGCTGTATTCCAGTTTCTAGTATGCAAAAGTGATTTTGTGTCCTATATTTATCATAAGCTAATCATCGCATTTATGAACCATAGAATCTGAGATCTGTTGGTTCAAGAGAATGTAGGCAGAATAGACTAAATGATTATGAACTAAATTGAAAATACATGCTATCTATGCAGTCCTCTAGAAAGCAGATTTTTTGCGTTTTGCAAGAATGATAGGATAAATTGTTTTGTATAGCTCAGAAAAGGACACCGATAATTGCCAAAAATTACCTGCTTGCTGTAATTCATATAGAACTAATGTCTTAAATGCTTACATTGAAACTGGATGAAAAGAGTACACAACCAGAGAGGATCATGAAAGTAATTCTAGTGTAATTGCAGAACACAACATTCCAGAACTACTCTTTATTCAGGAATGCAGCAGGAAATACAAAAAGTGTATTTCTCAGAAGCTAAGAAAAGAGAAAAAGTATACCAGGGTCATTCATATAAACAGCTTGGAATATGACAAAAAAAAAAAAGGTATAAAGTTATTTGTGAGATTAGTTCCTGCTTAAAACTATACATTCTGGTAGGACAAAATCTTTGCATATTGATACCAAAAACTTTTAATTGAAGAAGCACCTCTAGACTTGACTTGGAAGGATATGTACAACCACACCTTTTGTCTGTGCCTTCACCTTTGTGTCCATCTATGCCAATAACTGTGGAATCCAGCAGCTGATTTCAGCCAAATGTGACAGAGCAGGCAATGATCTCAAAAGTATTAAATCCAAATATGAAAATTAGTGGCTGCATAGGAATAAAACTCCGATTATTGTCTCTGCAGGAAAAGAAAGGATGGAGAATGAATTTGACAGTTGCGTGGTCTGGCTGTCCTGCCAGCTGGCTGATCAGCACATGCAGTAGTTTCCTTTTCTGTGGCCAGTTTTCTGGCTTGGTCTGTAATTCTGTCCAGATCACAGCTGTAAAGTTCCCTGACCCATTTTTTGTGGATTGGAAGAGATTTGATACTCCCTTTTCAGCAACAGTAACTTTCAGGGGAATGAGATAACAGAATTCATAAACTACACAGGAGAATGAGTTAATGCTAAAAAATGTCTAGAAGATGAAGTTTGAGCAAAATAGCAGTGGAAGTTAAGTTTTGGCTGCAATCCTCAGGATTCCTGTAGGTTGTAGCACTTGTCCCACAAGCTTTCCTCAAGTAAAAATAAAATGATCAGATTTCATAGTGCTTAGTGACAGGAGTATGGCAGCTTGGGAAGTGGGCTCTAATTCCTGGGTAGCTGTAGAAATTCCCAAGGGAATAGCGTATGTCACCACAAATGAGGTGTGAAGTTGATAGTTTTTCTGTCTCAGATACATCAGAGAGAAAATTCATGTGGTAAGGACTCGATGGCTATGTAAATCTCCACCTGAAAGAATGTAATTTGCTTGAAGGACTCCACGCAGATTAATGGCTTCCAGCTGGAATTGTATATATGTGCGTTTTCTGTATGTTGGATAATGTTATATTAGCAGAAGTAACGGATTTTTTTCCTGTGAAGGTTAGAAAAGGGAAACAGGTTTAGAACTTGACAATTCAAGAATCCCCAAACAGAATAGAGCCACTTGAGATTTTCAGCTGTCATGTTTAGCTTGCCTTAATATCCATAATTTTCTTTGTTTCTTTATCAATCTGCTCGTCTCCCCACATTTGTGTAACACAAATAGCTTTCTTAAGTTGTTTTGTGTTTTTAACCCCGTCATAAACTCTTCAAAGCTCTTTGATTCAGCCCTTTTTTCTTCCTTTTTTCCCTACATAAATTATAGTCTTTAGTTCCTGGTGGGTTTTTTCTCTTAATATGTAAAGTCAGCTCTGCTCGTATCATCTACACAATCAAATTACAGCCTGTGCCCAAGGTTTCCAGCAAAAATGAAGACAACTAATGTTGGCCTTCAAGTGAGTGTGCAGAAGTCACTGTGTCATTCCCTTTGCTCCTGAAAACTTAGAATTTCCCAAGTGGCCGGAGCTGGCAAGTTGATAATCACTCATCTGGAGAGTTCATGGCCACAGACCTTTTTCCTGTAGCTGGCTGCTGTCAGGCTGGATGTCTGTGCCCACACAGCACCACCTGGTCTTCACTAGAGCTCTGCATGGAGGAAAAAGTGCCTCTGAGCAAAAACTATTGCAGGTGTCACTAGTCCTCCTTTATGATTCATGTATACCCACAGGATGGAGATGAGGCTGCCAAACTAGCATTTGAAGTCGTATACAGGTCAGGGCAGAATCTGAATTTCTGTTGATTTCTGTAAAGCATCCAGGTTACTCCGATCCTGAATCAATATGCATATTGAAATACCAGGCCAGGGACAATTTAAACTGTATGGTACTAGGCATAAATAAGAATAACAGTAGGCAACAGTCAGGCTGTTGTCTGAAAGATGGTATGGACCGTGCAGAAGAGAAGGTACTGAGGGGAAAAAGGAGCAAGTAACTACTAATGAGATGAATACAAGCACAATAAAGACTAATATCAGGTGTGGAATAATTCCAATTAAAGATAGAATTTATTCAATAACAAATATTGTTATCTTGATGAGCTGCTATCTCCACGAAGACAAGCGTGGTAGAACGAGGATCTCTCTTTTCATACACAGTATTGTGGTTCCATATGCATAGCAATGCTTCTGATTTCTTCCAAATAAAGACAAAGAACTTAGAGTTACTTCAGAGCTAGATAAAAGTGTCACCAGGAAGCTAAATTTTTCAAGATGTTTTAAGAATATACATGATTTAAGCTGTAGACGAAGACATTTATTAAATACCAAGTTGCTCTGTGCCCCCTTTTTCACCCATATCTCTTGCACTTCTTTCCATTTCTAGTTACATAAACATATTAATTATGTATCTGCAATGAATAAAGTATAAGTTGTTATTGCAGTTACTACTTTCTCAAGCCTTTATATTACTGGTTGTGTCACATTTATGAGCAAATCCTGCACACCTGACTCATGCAAGCAGATCCATTAAGTTTAGAGGAGGTATCTTTTAATTAAAAATTGCTCATATAATAATGACAGATCAAACAATGGCATTCAGCTGAGAATTTTTCTGGCAATATTCACTAAATTTTAGAAGTACTGATGAAAACACATTTTGTTTTCTCTGACTCTCCTCCCTGTATGAAATGCTGAAGAGAGAATCACAAAATTCTCAGCAGTAGGGCTTTAAATCCTGCATCACTATTGGGATATCATGGTCTGCACATCTTTTGTACAAGGTTTCTCTGTGGTCTGCAACCCAAGGGAAACCACCAACTGCAGGAAAAGCAAACCTTATTTTAAATGCTCATGTAAACTCTGCATAAAAGACCATTTTTTTTAATGCATAGATATATCTATACTTGCATTTTCTGCATTTTTAAAAAATTTTTGAAATATCAAGAATTCTAGGTTTTGATTTCGTACTTTGAAGGGCTACAGAAATTTAATTGTGCTGCCTCTTATTTTATTAAGAGGGGATCCAGACTATTGGATCTATCCCAAAATCTTCCTTTACTGAAAATTGTAGGTAGTCATCGAAAGGCATTGTAATAGGTATATAAAGCATAATGTTTTCATGGGCTGTCTATTTATCATAGCCACCATGCAACAGAAGGAACTGTACCAAGTAGAGGATGAGAAAGGATAATGGAAAGGGAAGGAACCATTTTATGTCTTTGGTTTTGTTGTGGTTTTTTTTCAGAAAGAAGCATAACTAAATTGTTGAGGTAAAATAAAATGCCTTGGTGTGGGAAAGGTTTCACGTTCATGTGTCCGTCTGTGTGTGTACGTGTGTGTGCATGTATACATACATGTATATGTTTTACATGCAGCATTATTGAAATACTAGCTCTAAATTCCTATGAATTATATGCATGTTTTTTCAATATAGAGAATTTTAAGTCTTATTAACGTTGGAGTTACTATTTAAACTTGTTTTCAGTACTCTGCAATATGTTTGGGACATCTATTTTAAATATTCTGCTGCCTATTTACTGTTTATTTAATAGGTTTGTCCAGGTGTAAGGCCCCTTTACAAGTTGTATTTTGATTCAAGAGGGAAGCTTCTACTCTGGTAGCTTGTGTTTCTTGCACTGAGGCAGCAGGTGTTGGCCTCAGGGCACTCATTGAGCTGGCAGTAGCAAACAGGGTTGTGATTAGTTAGAATTTAGTTGGAGATTATTTCTTCCCCCCCAGCACATTTTAGGTAAGAGACCTTTTTTTTTATTATTATTTTCTCATTTTAACTGCTGGCATTTTATTCTTCTCTTCTGCCAAATAGTTACGACTATCTTACGTCATCTCTTAGTAAATCTGCTGGTTTGTGTCACTATCAGTTGCTGAATTATTTCTTGATCAAGCAAATCAGCGTTATGAAGGCTGAAATTTTATCCTAGTTTACTAAGAGCAAATGAGGGGACATCTCGTAACCTTAAATGACAGTACCATTAACCTTACTACACAAAAATAAATACACACAACCTCCCTTCCCAGAAAGCAGATTAATAAGGGTACATCTCTGACATAAGTCCTTAACTTTCATCATGAAATCAGAACTGAAATGATGGAAATGGCCTAAGAACCTGAATATACTGAATGAAATATTCATTTAGTGAGCCTGCAGTGTCTACTTTTTATTGAAGTAAATAATATTAGTAAATTATTTTTAATAATCACTCAATTGGGGAGTTTTAAATTAGCCCTTACAGGGCCAGAATTTCTGCTTATCTAATTCTGCCTGTTCTCTAAGGCATAACTCTTTATACTGAAATGTGCTCTTATCAAAGAGTTCTACTTGTTCGGGGTTTCTCATAGTTGTCTGTGGAGCCCATATGCATCTCTCTGTGGTTAAAAGTGTTAGTGACACTTGGAAATAGGGTACCCACTCAGCTAGAGCATCGTTCTGATCCTCAATATAGAATCCAAGGTTCACTTTGTTGTTTTGTTCAGTTTGATTTTTACTTGACTGGAGTTTGAAAGTACTAGGGGAATTTTGTCAGTGTCCTATTTCAAGGAAACCTTATTAATCACTTTCAGTCATGCTGCATAGTTTCCTGCTGTGTATTGTTGGTGAAGAAGGAAATTCTAGCCTGATATTTTCATTAATGATTGCAGAAAGTTGGACTGGCACTACTTACAAATGTTGAACCAAGAGGGGTTATGTGAAGACTTTTCATAATGTGAACTAGGTCTTCAGAGAAAAGTTGTGCCGTGATCATATCCTGTCTCCATTAAGGATTATACTACGTGAAAGCAGCAACTAAAGCAGCTACCTGCAGAGAATAGTAGCTTTAAGAAAGCACTGTTGGTATTTCTAGCTGTCTTTTAATACATTGGAAACTTGCAAAAATATAGAGTGTCAAGCTCTCAATGTATTTGTGTAAAGGTTTGTTTGTTTGTTTTTTTTTTAATGCAGATTAATGAATGGTAACCAAGGTACAGCAGCACCATGTGAGCATCTGTTTCTGTGAATGTTCTGTGCATTTCCATGGACCAGTATCTTTGCCCTTTCTTGTTCAAGGATTACATACTCTTAAAAAAAAATTCCAAACCTTCTTGTGCCAAATTGCATGAGAAAATAAAGTTTAGGTTAAACTTTGAATTTTCATTAGTTCCTGGTATTTTTATTTGTTTCATTTGTGTTCTCATTTACCCATGTGGGAGTCTGTATTACCTTTTGGGAGGCTGTTTTGTGAGCTTCCTGCTGGTCAGAGGTGGACTAGTACTGGCCCAAGGACTACTGAGTGACAGTACACTCTCAGGCACCCTAGTTTGGGAATCCATGAGCCAAGCTATTATCCAGTGAGTCATACCTCATGAATGCTTGGTCCTCTAAAGTCAGAGGATGAGAACCCCTCAAAATCTTCTGAAAATACAGTTCAAAATTAGATGCCTGCAGTTACTTAGGATAGCTAACTTGCTCTCCTACTCATCCTTACATGAAGGATCAGGATTTTTCTTCTACTTATATATTTGCAGACTCCTGATTCATTGCTCATATTGATACATGACATGAGTTGGTTGTTCAAATGTATTTCAAATCCTATTATATTTGCAGCATATTCTAAGTATAGAGCTTAATGCAGTGTTTCGTAGTGATTCAGAATTGATGCAGGTGACTCAGAGTCAGGGAGAAGTGACTAAATTATTTTGACTGCTCCTGAAGGCATTTCTATCATAAGGAGATACTGGGAAAGGATACGAATATTACATCAGAAGGGTACAAATTAAGTCAGAGAAAGAAAATGGAGTACAGCAATGGAGAGTATTGATGCTCTGGATTGGATGGAAGATAAAGGAGCCTGTAGACCAGATAAAAGCCAGTGTTGACATGCTCTAACATGCTGTTTGGAGAAATATAAGCTACAGCCTCAGAGATTTTAGAGAATTAAGAATTTAGAGAGCAGTACTATGGAGGAATATTGAAAGGGAAAAGAATTTAAAGTTTCCTTGTGAAGACAAATATAACTCACTTGATAGAATTTCTTGCTTTATATAGTATGTATTAAGAGCTTGTTTGATGTAAATTAGGTTCTATATCTTCCCTTAGCATTTGAAGTATTGCATGATGCAACAATACTTTTAAATTCTTTATCATATATAAGCACTGAAAGTTGTCTCATTTTTTTTTATTTCCTTGTGATAAATTATTTGCTTAGCTTGTTGAAGCAGGACTTTTTTATTGAATTCTGGTGGAAGCCTCCATGAATGATGTATAAGGTCTCACTTAATTGGTCTTTTGGTCTTTCCATTGACTACTGAACTCACTTCCTGACTGAGTTTAATGAACTTGCTGTCTGTAGGGAACGTTGATATTAACGCTGCAGTGATGCTCAGAGCCTCAGGCAGGACTGGTTTAAGGTGCTCTGCAAACACACAGACGTGATGATAAGCCCCAATTTCATTCTGCCAAACGCATTACTTAAGTTTCACACATGCAGCAACTTCAGCTAAAAATGTTTCCTTTCAAACCACGTTGTGGTAGCATGATTACTGCTCAACAGCAACAAGGGCCATCCCTTGAACCCTGCATGATAGGATTCAAGGGACTGAATAGCTGGGACCATTAACATTATGTCAGGTCTCTCCATGTCCTCAAGTGGGAATTGTGCAGGAATAAGAGCAGCAAGTCCTTCTCTATTGGCCTCAACAGTTCAGCTTTCTTGATTGGAGGTGGCAGGTTTAATTTTCTGCATTGCCTTGCTCACTTCTGTAGTATTGCATGGAGCACCACGTTGTGTGATGAAGGGGACAGGAAAAATATCCTTCTAATATTAAGCAGATATTAAGGTCTGGCTAGAGCTCTTATTCTCCAGTTTAATAAGAGAGTACTGTGGAACAGGAAAGTGCTGGAAAGGAGAAGTCATTCTTCTACTTTAATGAAAGAAGAGGACTTTTACATATTAATTGACACAGAGCTGTATCCAGGATGCTTGTCCAGGACTCGCACCAACTGGGCATGTCTGATCTAGCCCTGTGGAAGCCCACACCTTGTGTGGTAAGACAGTGCTAGGACGCTTGCAGACCTCACAATCAAATGGTTATTGCAGAGGCCAGTGTGGACCTGGACAACTGCTCAGGTGCCAGAGAGTGGTGATTATATTCTTCCTTTAGTTCTCTAGATGTAAACAAAAGAGCTTGCAGGCTCCTATTAGGAAAATACAAAGATGGAATTGATGTGCAGACAGAATTAATTTTCATTAATTTAAATTAATTTTTAAATTTCAAAATTAATTAATTTTAATAAAGTTGTTTCTATTAGGACATCTGACTGCTACAGTCAGTCATTGTGATCACCTCTGCAACACAGCTGCAGAGAGAAGGACTCTTTCGAGATTAATGTATGAAAATTGTTTGTCAGTGTTCTTATTCCTGTTTTCAATTTTAGCACTGATTATTAGAGTAGCCTTGGTAAAATCACTTATTCACCCTGGATCTTCTTTCACTTTTTTCCTCTAAAAAAACTCTGTCGTGTAGCTTGGAGTTCACAGGGGTAATGTAGGTTAAGCTTTGCCAAGTATTTTAAAGTGTTTTGAAATTAGTAGATGAAAACAGGTTATCAGTGCAGGGTATGGTTAAATTATTTCACCACCAAATGACTCATCCCGTGAAGTTAAAAATAGAGTGCCGATGGGTTTTGTCTTTCAATCGTGTCGTGACTCTAGAATTATATTATTGCAGTTGCACGGTCAACTCGGAGGCCACGTTGCCCTCATCTAAGACTTGATAGGCATCCTCCCTGCTCTGATGGTCTGCAGGCATTTGTATCTGGGGCAGACGTTCACAGGAGACTTTCCACTTGAGCAGGAGGGAATTGATATGATGAAAAAGAATTTTCCACACTGTTGTGAGGGAGACTCTACAATTCCTCGAACTCTGGTCTCACACTCAGAAATGTGTTTTATGACTTTTGTAACTTCAGCTGGAAGCTTTGCAGAGAGCACACCTTACACGTGTCTGCTTTCCTGCCTCAAGTACGTTTGATGAAATACTCTCAGTTATTCACCTCTTGATCAGATTTATTTCCTCATTTGGGCTAAGCGGTTTCAGTGTGCTCCACCGTTAGACACACTGAGCAGTCAGGGTAAGTTTATGTCTACTTCTTCATTTTTGATTCATATATTTGTGGTTGTTTCTTGGTTTTGTTTTGTTGAGGTCCCCTACCTACCTACCCTACCTGCCTCTCCCCTATAGGAGGGCAATGGGAAAACAAAAAAGGAAAATGTGTAATTTCCTGCATCTGTTGAGGTTTTTTCGCTTGTCTGAGGTCAGACTATGATATTTAAGCCTTTTTGGTTTAGACAAGAATACTAAAGCCCATCAGTGAGTACTTTCTCACTTGACACAAGCACATATATAGTGCATGTGATGGGCGGAGAGATCAGTTCAGCATTTCCCTGCCCCTGTCTCCTCCATCTGACTCTGACGCTGAGTCCTCAGGTTCACAATCTTGGTGTAATGCACACCCTAGAGTTTTCCATACCTGTGAAGGCTTAGAGGCAGCAAAAAAGCAGCGCTATGTGTTGGGAACTGGATGACATCAAGCCTGTGTGAAACTGGGGTCCACAGAGGGATCTGCCTTTTTACAAAAATTTCTTACCAGTGAGTTTTGCTCAGGGTCACCCTTTTCATTTGTGCAGAGGCAGTGTGTCTATTGATGCTTTCTATCTTTCAGCTTCTGCCTGCTATTTGATAGACCTTTTCTCAGTTCTGAATAGGTGAGGAATACCCAAAATACTGTTTTCAGCGTCCTCCTCCCAGGTAGTGGGATGTTTAGAGTTAAGCCCTGATACCTTCTGAGGTGCTGCAGCCCACGAGCCTCCTATGAGCTTTGTGTCTGACCTTTACAGCTCACTTTCTGAACAAGTTTTCAGAAGATGTGATTTTCTATACTCTCTGGTTTCAGTAGCGGCTCTGATTGCTGACTATTCGTTATGAGGCCTAAAAACTCGTTTCCTTTACTCTTCATTTTCACATTCCTCAACGGTGACAGGTCAGGAGGTGCTTTGGTTCTGTATAGAACAACACCTGTAATGTGAGCTCAATTATTTGATGTGGTAGGGCATGAAGGAAGATGGGGACTTCATACATCTCTGTAAAGTGACCTGGGAGGGGACAGAAACTGGTGGCTGTATTAGAGTGTGAGATTTGGTGAATCAAGTTGGTTCAGCCAGGGAGGACTAGCCCTTCAAGCAGTGAGTCTCATGTGAGACTTCTGAGGAGGTACAGCACATGGATTGTAACAGGAGAGAGAAAAGCAAATAAGAATGATGGGCTTGTCAAAGTAGGAAATGAGGCAAGAGCATCTTGGCATGGTGCAGCCCGGTTCCATGTAAAGAGTTACAGCCTTCTCAAGGTCTTGCCTTGTATTTTTGTATACCAATTATATTTTGAGCTTTCTATGATCTTTCCCAGAGCCAAATTTGGCCATAAATTTCCAGGCTTGCTTCGTTATTCCAATGTCTCTGTAATATCCCTGGCCTGTCCTCCAGGCAGTTCCCAGGCAATATGCCCAGACTTGCCTGACACACGTCCTTTTTCTCCGTGGTGTGAGACACTTTGGGTGTACGAGGTTGCTTGACTGGAAGGACTATAATAATAAGGTATGACTGGAGAGCCCACCAGCTAGCTGAGCTCCTGAAGATGTGCCAGGTTCTGTCCTTACAGTGCAGTACAACTCATAAACAGTTGAGGACTTGCCAGTGTCGGTATCAGGCACTGGGGAACAAGTGTGAGAGAGGCTGCAGAACTGTGTAAATCTAACTGCAGGAGCATGGGGTGGGGCACAAAAATTTGGTCTCATACTGGATGTACTGAACTTCACAGGTCTGATAACCCTTTTAACTACAGCTGGATAATGGTTGGGTGGAACATCTTGCAGCTTTATTGGAGTTTAAATGGCTTGCTGGAGGTCTTGCATGCATCTCTGGAGACCCAACAGGTGTCTCATGCAAAAGTACATTTCTATTACAAGTAAGAGGTGTGTGGTGGACTAAAAACATGTTTGCATAACCTTGATAAGTCTATGTAAGAATTAGCTTCTACATCTGGCAAATATAATACTGTGTAAACTTTCTGTGACCAAAAGATGACATTAACACAAAATGAATAGTAATTAATCTTAGTTGACTGCAAATTACCTGTAAAATCTGATTAAAGGGAAAACTAAATTTGCCCGCAGTAATTAGTGTTTCGATATGAAGTCTACATCCATGTAAATATGTCTAGTTCTCTATGCTAATTTATTACTACTGATATTTATGAGCTTTTTTTTTCCTTTCTGCAAAGGTTATAAAGAATGAAGGACAAAATTAGAATAATGAATCTTTGTTTATTAACACAGCAACAGAGCAAATATTGTATAGACGTTTTATAGACTTCAACATTATGATATTGTCAGAGAAACACAATGTTTCAAATATATTAGCTTAGAAATAGGTTTGTTTCCTATTACTTCAAATAGTTCTGCTTGCACTGGTTTGTCATTCAGCTGTCAGTAGAAAAGCAACAAACATTCAGTGTGAATTGACCTCCAAAGAAGGACTGGTGATTCTGCTATTCATTGACAAATGGATTTTGAAATATTCACATAATGAAATCCCCAGAGCAAATGGACTTTAATAGCTGATAGGGTTTTGTAAAGCAACATAAAATCACAGCTGGACATCCAGAGTGAATTTTCAGTAGGGAGAGCAGGCAAGTATATACCTGCTTACTAATGTGATTGAAAGGAGTAGCTCATGTAATTCTCCAGTCTGGCAGGTAGTAAGTCTTTATGTTTTTAGCACAAATTCATTAACTACCTTGTCCCACATCAAATTGTCTTAAGAATATTCCTATACCAGGGAACCTCTGCAAGCATCATGTTCAACAGCAAAAAGAGCAATCTATAAAGTATTCTTCACAGAAAATTCACAAACCTACGCTCTTACCACTACACAACAAGGTGTTATTCAAACCCACCCCAGGCTCATGATGTAGTTAGACATCACTGCCTCTGTGCTGAGGGGAAAACGCACATAGTCTGTCTCACTCAGCTAAGTACAACTTTCATCCAGCAAGACAATTTTCTGTGGAAATGATTACATCTTTGAATGAACCACCTGAACAATACACGTAGGCACACTACTAGAAAATGTCTAGGAGTTTTATGCTACTGCCCCATATGGGATACAAAAAAGCACTCCATGATTACCTCCTACATTAGAGAAATAACATATGCTGATCCTCTTCCTTCTATGCTTTAAAAAGCTCTCCCAAACCTCACCAAACTGATTATCTGAAGCTTTATAGAGTCAGGTTGTGTGAGAACAACAAATGGAAAAGCTGCCAAAGTATCTCCAAAGCCACCACAAAAAAATTGTTCTTGACAACCGAATCACCAGTGAGCTCTACACATGGAAGCCTTAGAGTGCGATATACTTTCTGTAATGTACCAAATACCCTCCTGGAGTTATGTGAGTGAAACAAACAGTGACTCTGCACCAAAATAATTCTCCGCTGATAATTGGAAAAGGACAGAAAATCCAGTACTCAGAGAAGAACGTTTCTTGCAAAACAACTACTTTATCTCTGACTTGCTGAGCCTGGTTCTCAAGGGGGATGCACAAAATACCTTTGAGGGAAGTGAATTGGGGTAAAATGCATAACTTTACTGGATATTAGAAATGCAGACGCAATAGATTCATTTTTACTTTGAATTACAATTTTTTTCTAAGCCTTCCTTCTTGATAAACCCTTTCTGTTCCACCTTCTGTCCAACAGATAAGGAAATGAGCCTTATCACCTCTCCCCTTGGACACCCTTCATGGCACTCTTCTCTCAAGTTCTTTAGCTGATTAACATAACTCAATGAAGTTCAGAACTCTGTGTCCCAGTTTGCACGGAGATGGAAGTTTGCTGCCTCTGTTTCAGCCCAAACTTTATCAATTGCTTTATAAAAGGTATTCAGATCTTCAAATCTTGCCACTCATATATGGATAAAACATGGTATTGAAATGTTTACAACAAGACTACTTATAGCGCTCTCCTGAAATTGCTCTCCCGTGAGAACAAGGGAGCAAAAATGGAGGGTAGGTTTCGTCATTCAAATAGGAACTGGAAGGGTATTAAAGCAACTTCCTGGATATGATCCCCTTTCTCTGTCTCTCCTTGGAGTGAGGGTGAATGGATGTTCTCCTAGCAGATATGTATTGTCATGCTCTGCTTATAATAAAGTCAAGAAAGAAAACTGTAAAAGTTTTCAGCAAGATCTCCAAAGAAGTACAGTTCTGAATTAGGCCCTTAACATTGTCTGAATGTGCCCAAAGGTTATAGTATTAATGTTTAACTACTAAATAATCTTATGACACCATCTGTGTATGCTCCTCTGAAACTTTGTAGTGCCACATAAATAAAAATGAAGCAGAATTTGTTCCTGTACAGAGAAATTGATTAAACAGTTATGTAACTTAAGCTTGCTATCTTTGATGATAACCTTGATTATTTCTATGCAATTCTATGCAAACAATTGCTAGAGCAATTTGTTACAGATAGCAAAATTTATTCAGGCACACAAATAGACAGTCTATACAAAAAAACACAGCAAAAATAGTGAGGTAATTTGTGGCCTGTACTTTCTAACATTGAATCTATATTATACTGTTGTAAGTTTAACTGGACAATCCACAGTGACCAGGGTCTCACCCGGTGACTATTCAGTGGTTTGTGTAGTTCTTAACTGGGCAAATGTCCTCAAGAGAACTTCACATGTCTCTTAAACTACTATGCTGTTTGTCACTCTGGGAATAGTTTCAGCAGAGGTGTCAGAGATCGTGACTGTGAAGCCTGAGCAGCCCAGTTAGTCTTTGAGTGAACATCTCCATGTTCAGAGATTAATGAAAATCCCAAGGTATGTGAAGATGTGTACGTAGTGAAGTAGAAGACTTCAGTCCTTTTTTTTTTTTTTTTTCCTGTCCATTACCATTAATTTAGCCAAAGTGATACTATCTTAGAAACTAATGACTTGACTACTTAATTTTGTGTGATAAAAAATTCTGTGATAAAGCTCACACTGAATTTGAAAATGGTCAGGTTGTACATCTGTGAGACCGTGTTATTCTATTTCTGTTACCTTTGTTCTTTCTTCCTTTCTTTTCCATATTCAGTCATTTCATACAGTTCAAATAAAACTCTACTTATCTTTAGGCTGGGGTCATACATCAATTGCAATGCCTGAAACTGTGAAGGCAGTTTTGACTAGAGCTTTTTGCAACAGAAATAACGATGCCGTGGAAACCTGTCTGATAAGTACAAAACATTGCAAGGGCACTGTAACGGATCCTTTGTGGCAGATCTGCAGTCTACAGTATTTGTTCTTATTTTGGGATGAGAAGGTGTCTCTCATTCATTTTATTGTGAGGAATAGGAGATTAGCTCAACATCCTTTAAAGGAATGTTTTAATTATTTTTTTTTTCCCAGCTGTATGTCTCTGTAGCAGTTTCCTTTGATACGTGATCATATTTAGAATTCACCCATTTGGTTATATTTTCCTCGTACTATTGGGTCAGTTTCTATTATTCAGTAGGCAGAAGCCCAAACACTTTTGGTCATTAGGTACCAAAGAAACTCTTCTGTCTATTCTTCCCTAACATTTACTTTCATCTTACAGAGAAACAGTTATAAAATTGCATCTTTGCTTTATCTATAGTTGGCGTAATTCTGAAAGGCTGAAATACTGATGCTTCTTTTGACAATTCATGCCAACAGAAAAGCTAATAAAGATTTTTGCCTATTTAGAGGACAAGGAATGTCTCTGTATTTCATTCCTGCAGTGCAATTCAGTTTCTCTCTAGAAATCCATGAAGAAGAGTGTCTGAATCAAAGCTCTCATGCCAGCTCGGTTTTGTCCCAATACTTCTAATACAACCTAGATTCTCTGTAAATAAGACTGGAGTTATACAATAGTAGCTTACTAGGAATTGTGTGTCTCTGATTACTCCCGTAAATGTAGTGAAATCTGTGTAGCGGATCCAAACTTCTTCCAGCCAAAATTGTTTAGAAAGCTGAGACTGAGAAGAAGGCTAAAAAATCCATTACTTGCATAACACCTTTTTCGTGCTCAGTGTTGCAGAGCTTTTAATCTTGTTGTCCTCAAGCCTTCCACTCTTCCATGGAGGCAACTGCTAAGTCCTGCAGCAACAAATACTTATTTTCTCAGAATTGTTAATTCCAATTGATGGGAGATGGAGGAAACTGTCTGTCTCTGTGCCATAGTCCTGAGCTGGACCACCGGCAGTCTTTCATACCTGGCCTCGCTTCCTTGTAGCTTGAATTTCATCTAATTCTCCTGGTATGACAACTGAATGTGTTATAAACACTTGAAAGACCCCCAGGAAAAGAGCAGAATTTAGCGCATTTCCATGAATAGCATTAACTCACCTTGCCCTGAACGATGGAGCTTTTCACTTCTGGTAGGAAGCCCAGACAACGTTGTCTCTTTCACCAACACCAAGAGCTGTAACCATTGCTTTTGAAATAAGGTGCTTTCATTTCCCTTTTCCTGAACACTGTGTGTAGCAATGATTTCTGAAACTAGTATCCCAAGTTTCAGAGAATACAAACCTTCATTAAAAAAACACCCATCCTAATGAGTGGATGGTGCTTCCTCTCCAGCTCTGGGCTGGGGTTTGTGTCCTTTCCTATGCCCTGTTGTTGGATTTAGGGGTGTCAAGTAGTAGGATGTTACTTAGAAATGTTCTTGAGAAATAAGGTCATGAACCTTTCTCTGCTACAGAATATTTTGCACTAGGGTGATATGTGCAAGTGGACACGTCTGTCTGTCATGTGGAAGTGTGTCTCATAATGCCAACGTAATTGAAATGCAGCAAAACTGTCATTTATAGGTAAAAGTTTTAATCTGAATATGGAAAAGAGTAGATTTGAGAGCAAGGCAAACCAGCAGGTTTTGAACATCTTACAGTAATAAGAAAAGGGAGTTTATAGGATCAGATGGAAAAAAATGTCTTTTTTTCTCATGGGAAAACCTGTGCCTGAACATTTTTATATGGTAAAAGGTAAAAAATGCAAAATGACTGAAAGTGCCAAGTGAATTTTCCTGTGGACAATCTAGGGACAATTCCATGGTAACTGAATAGGGGTGGAGTATGCCTTTCTTCTGCTGATCATTATCAAAGAGCTGGTGAAATATCTAGCCATATTAAAAGGTCTTTGGTTATTAAGCATTGGCTGAACGGATTTTAACAGTGCTCTCTTTATGCAGTGGCCATGTGGGGCTTTTGGCACTAGGAAGAAGAGTGTGGTGTGTGTGTGTTTTTTTTTTTTTTTTCCTCCTAGTGTTGAGATTTAGCTCTGATTACTGAGGCTGATTCTTCTTTTATGTAAGAGACAAAAGCAGCCAATGATTCAGTCTATTAAAGCCAAACTGTATCAAAATGACTGGTGATTCTGTGTTGGAAATCAGCAATGGGCTACTGCTTGCATTAGAATAAAAACCAATCCTGATAACATCATTGATTCAAGACTATCCTGTCTACACCTTTAAAATTCACAAGAAAAACAAAAGGAGACTCAACTGCTGAATTAATCAACACAGCCTGAGCTTCTCTCCAGCAAACAGATTATCTTCAAAAGAAAAAAAAAAAAAAGAAAAAAATATCAAAAAAAAAAAGAAAAGAAAAAAAACTAAGCAAGCAGATAAGAAAGATGTATGGCAGGTGTGTATAATGGAAGCTACAGAAAACTACAGACCCCGAGCAAGCTTTATACACTTCTGTTGCAAGAAGACAGGTAAGATTAAATCCCTCAGCATCATAAGAAAAGAGTAGAACAATCTCCCCCTGGCTATTGCAACAGCAGATGGAGGTGTGAGGGTCTGAGAGAAACTTGCATATCTTTCAGTGCTCATTTTCAAGTTGGTTTTTTTTTTTGCTCCTAATTCCTCTAGGCTTCTAATTTGCCTGTTACTTTGACTCAAATATCCTGAGGGCTAATCACGCACTTGAACCATCCCTTAGAAAATGAACTGCATAGCAAGACAACTCAGCAACATATGTTGAATGAATGCTGAAGGTAGAAATAGCATGCATCTCCACAAATCCTAAGGATAAGATAGGTGAAAACAAGTAGCCCTTGCAGCAACAGCACACTTCAGTCTGTGCCAGCCAGTTCTCTTCCTCCTCCCATTCCCTGCAGGAGCCAGGGCCCTGAAAGGACTGATGCTGGTTTTCACTGCTGGAGGTTTCTGGAAATCTATTGAGCATAAACTGTTCCTCTCAGCTGTTTTAAGTCTCTGAAGGAGGTGTGATCAATGACAAGGCAGGGTGAATGACAGGTTTCTTAATTCAGTTCATGTCTGGTAGTGGATTTTCTATCACCAGGCTAATGCGTATAAATTGCATGGCTAGATTTTCTTTTCCTTTAAAATACACGGATAATGTTAAAAATGGAACATTTTTAACTGAAGTGAGTAATATTGGGCCAGATTCTCAACATGTGCAAACCAGCTCTGACTTCTCTGGAGAAGCTCTAAGCTGTCCCAGCTGAGAGTCAGTCTGAGAAGAGATGGCAGTTTTCTTGGTGTACTGTCTCACTCTTCTGGTCTAGCTGGGATTATAACCTTGCCTAAAGGAATTAGGAAAGTTCATTAGTTGCCTAATTTCCTTTTGGTGTTTTTAAAATGCCATATGCAATTAATGAAGTTTCTTCTATTGTGGGCTGCATGCTCTTTTCTTTCCCCGAGCTGTCCAGGTGCATCTGCAGGGTATGGGAAGACCATAGGACCATGGATCTGCTCCTACGCCTTTCCACTCCCCAGTCACATCTATAGTGCTGTGCAAATTATTATTATTTTTTTTTCTACAGCAGTTCCAAAGCAAAAAGGAAAAATGGTTCTTCCCCAAGGGCTGGGAAAAAAAAATAATAGCTTTGAACCAAATTAAAAATGTTGTTTGTTTTGGTTTGTAGCTAGTATAACTTTAAAAAGAGGCAAGAGCAGACTCATTCTGGAAAAATCACAGGGAAAAAAAAAAAACCTAAATTTTTATTACTCAAACATTTTGTTAGAACCCCCTTTTGTTGTTGCCTTGCTTGTGCCCCTTGGGACTGTAGTTCTGGCCCACGCAAGTCAATCTCAAGGCTGCTTTTCAGTCTCAGTGCTCCACCGAGGCCACGCAATGGTTTGCCTGTGCCTGCCCCACATAAAAATGCACGAGGCTGGGAAAAGCTGCATTATTTATTTTTGCACCACAGCCTACAATTTAAAGGTATTTAGGCTGTCTGTCATTAGCAAAGGTTTTCTGCAGTCCTCCATATAGTTATTCCAGCTGCAGCTTCATAAACTGGTGTTCGAAGTTAGAAAAAGAATTTATTGAAGAGTCAGATATCTGAATTTAAAGCTAAAATGTTGTTTGAATGCTTTTGTGTAGTGTCATGAATGTAGATTGGTTGAAATACTACATCTATCTATCTGTCTAATCATATACCTACTGCTTGAATCAATGAAGTTAAGCACGTGGAGAGCTATTTGAAATACAAATCCAGAGAAAAGACACTTACTTTCTTTAATCTTGGACCAATACTTGTATAGAGGATGTTTCATTAATATATTATCTCTGAAGGTAACTGGGTTTGTTGGAGTTGAAATAAGATTAAATGAATTGGCTATTGTAGTTCATCTGTTAAATCACAGCACTTTGCTCTCAGTTTGTAAAATAATCTCCAGACTAATGAAGTAGGGTCAATCACATGAATTTTTGCTGGAACCAAATTGCTATTAATTGTGTCACAGCTATGGGTAGGTCAATAAATGATGCCATTGTACATTGACTATTGCAGTGCCAGAAGATAAGCCATTTTTTCATTATGTGGTGCAGATTTATTGTCTAATAAGAAGCTCCACGCATAGCTCACATTTCTTGCAGAAATATCACTGGCTACTTTGTCTGAAAGTGCCCCATTGGTGAAACGGCTGACTTAGCAATGGGCAGCTGGTATTTAGCACTGGTAGAATTGGGAATCCTTCAACTCCTACAGGTCCCTTTGTAACTTCACTGTATTGAAAAACTTCTGAAAAAAAACATATATTACCCACAGTTGTGCTGTTTTGGCTGGTGATTCACTGGTGGATGAGAATGGCAGGAGAAATATTTGTGATAAGTAATACATGCAATGTATTGACTAGCTGCTGCAGTGATCTCATCAGGGCATATATTGAGTATTTAATTTGTTAATAAAAAATAATCAAGAATGAGAGGGAGGGAGGGAGGAAAGGAAGGGGGACTGTGTTAGCTGGTAGGATCACACCTCCTGGTTGATGTTTCACGGGGTATCAGGCAATGTTGAGCCATCTGCTTTGATGTACACCCCTGACACTCTGCAGAAGAGGTTTAACCAGGCTGAGAAGACACAGACAATAACAGTGACCTTGGGGAGGATTTCAAAAGGGCAGGTGAGATGAGGTGAAAAGGAGAGGAGAAAACAGCTGCCCCAGCTCAAAGGGGATGGGGTAGGAGTGACCTACATAAAAGACTTGGGTAAACTAGACCTCATCACGGATTTTTTGCTCTGCATTAAAACTTTTTTTTTGTTCAGTCTTTATGCTTCTTTCTTTTGTATAAGATTTGACAATCTTTGAACAATCTGATCACTTGACTAACCTTGGGTTGAAATCTTTGGAGGGAAAAGTGTGTCAGTGCCAAACCCAGCTGGGCTCTGGGCATAAGTACTACCAGTGCCGAGCCTGCTGTGAGATGTCTTCAAATGGGAGGGAATAACTGGGTCTTTTCCTGAAAAGCAGAAGTGGGGAAAGTCTCACCAAGTCTGAGAGTCCATAGAGGGACAAAGTTGCACCACACTCTTTATATGTGGTTATGCATGGGAAGAAATATTTCTGTCTAACAAAAATGCTCAGTTTTGTGCTTTATTTGTGGGGTTTTTTTTGTTTTTTTTTCAGGTTTTTGTGGGTGTTTTTTGTTTGTTTTTAAAAATATGCTCTTTTTTTTTCCTGTTTTTTTTGTGGGTAAGTTCTTGGTAGGAAAATAGAGCTTCGAAGAGCAAACTACAGAGAAAAGAGGGTATTTGCCATTCTCCCATCTCCCTGAGGAATGTGTTAACCATTCAGCAGTTAGCTGCTCTGGACTGGATTTCTCTCAGTCTTTCTTGTTGCAGCTGCATAAACAATTAAATATTAATTGGACTAGAAAAACAGATTGAAGAAAAAAAGACACTCACCTAGGACATGAGTGGCCAAGTTCAGCTCTCAGTTCTGAAACTGGTAAAGTACATTTTTCTGACCTACTTCTAAGTTTCTGGTCTCGGTCACTCAATTATATTTTATCTCTCTTTATTGTTTTTGCTCATGGTCTCTCTCATGTTCAGACAATTCTAAACATTAAACACCATCTCTAATGATTTCAGCAAAATCAGCACATTCCCAGCAGAAGTGTTGGTTTCAGTGACTAGATCTTCTCAGGTTCAATGCTTCCATTTCAAAAATTTTTTACTAACTCCACAGTGTTAGAAATATTTCTTCAAATGGCCCTCCTGCTGCAGCATTTTTCCCCAGATGAACCTTGGAACTTGAAGCATGAAGATGCATGCCTTTTAACTTGCTCTGCCCTTTTTACTAGGAAGATGAACATTTGCCAAGGTGCTAGATGCTTTCTTAGCCCAAGACTTAGCATGTGCTATTTCACTGACCAGATAGATTACAGCTGCTATTGGGCATCCAAACACTGAATTTGTTGCCTCAGAAGTGCTCACAAACCCCTGTATTTTGTCAGAGAAAAGGCCAGAGAGGAGTCCGGCATGATGAAATACCTAATTCAGAA
Source organism: Calidris pugnax (assembly GCF_001431845.1). NCBI lineage: Eukaryota > Metazoa > Chordata > Aves > Charadriiformes > Scolopacidae > Calidris > Calidris pugnax. The sequence goes on from NW_015090864.1 coordinate 7,281,684, forward strand.
AGCAAAGAAGAAGAACCAGATGTCCAAAAATAACTCCAGGGAGGTTTGCATGGTTATGCACTAGGAAGGAACAAAGCTCTGTTTTTTGGACTTTGAGCATAGAAATTTTTCATATACCAAATCACTATTATGATGTCATTTCTTACATATATTCAGGCTTACCTGTACCCACTGGAGTGGAAACTAAATTAAGAATATTGCTTAAAGAGGACTTTTGGCTAATATTCTTTCAGTTGTTTTCAGCTTTGAATTTGATCCTTTTTGGTCTCAGGTTAATAATCAAATGTGGTATTTGGGATGCTGTTCATCCCCAGTTTGCTTCTCATAATTCTCTCAAAATTTCTATGACTAAATCAGCTACTGGACAAAATTTAGCAGTGATGCTCTGTACTGAGATGGCATGTTTTGAAAACCAGGCTTAATTGTTCTCTGTTTCCTGTGCATCTTCTTTGAAGTTAGAAGGGCTGGCGTGGGAAGAGCAGCATTTCACTACAAATTGTGCTGCCTGCTGCAGCTCATCTTAAAATTTTAAACTAGGTAAGGCACAAGGGGATTTCTGTGGAGATCTCAATTGTGGAAAGGGCACAAGATTCCTAGTAATTCTCAGAGAAGAGGAAGAGCCAGGGTTCTTGTTGTCATCATTGTTAACGCTGTTATAACAAGTATGCTCTGTATTTGTCAGTATTGCAGCTTCTTAGTATGCTGCTAAATTCAGCTCGATAGCAGCATTTGCCAAAAATTGTTATCCGATGAGGCAGATAAACCAAGTGTGGGGTTTTTTGTTTTGTTTTGTTTTTCTTGCTTATTAAATGAATTTATTAAAAGCCAACTCACATAGACTTTTCTTTGAGCTATTTTTATCATTAAACCTGCAGGAGCAAAATTGTTACAGGAACATGGAAACGATCACAGAGAGGTTTGAACCATACAAGTAGGAATTTCAGGGGAAGGGGAAATCTTTTTCTTAATGCAGAGCTATTCCCTAATGCCAGCCCAGCACTGGAGATACAGTAAAGGGCAACAAGGCAAACTGTATTAATCAGTAATCTGTTCTGATTTTCGTCACCCCTGCTGGTCTTTTGCATTAGGAGAGTGTGACTTTGCCAGCAGCACAGTGTTAAGGACAAAACCTCAGAAATCTGCAAGTCATTCAGAGGCACGCTTGTTTTTCACTTGTCCTACTTGCGCTTACGGGCAGCATGTTACCATTTCCAGGGAGCTCCCGAGCAGTCCAGCTGCTGGGTCAGCCCCTGGAGCAGGGATTGGAGAAATGCCTCGTGGTGAGAGACGGGTTGAACATCATCCCTCGTGCCATGTTCAGCACACTGGGAGATTGCAGTAACACTGCTGGGAATTGATATTGTTGCATGCAAGGCTCATTTTTTATATATTTTTGCCCCCCTAAACAAAGCCCAGCTGCCAGGGCAGTATTCACTGGTAGGTACCTCAAGGTACTAGTATGTGTTTACTGTGCCAGTCAGCTAAAGCAACAGAAAGTTTTTGATCATTGCAAAGATGTTGGCTTCTGGGGTTAAGAAGTCTCAAGAAATTCACGCTGGTCCTAGGTATCAGGAAACTTAAGCTGTTATCTTGAGTTACTCTTTGGTTCTCTGAATCTCTAAGGGATGTTAGTCATGTTAACAAACCTTCCCTGCACCATAAAACCTCCCACTCTTTACTTATCGCATGGCTAAAAGAATAGGAGCATTAAGGAAGTATCAAGAGTTTACCAATACTGGTGAGTAAATCTGCACACTCACAGCTCTTATTAAACTAAACAAGAGTTGTGGGAATTGGAAGACTCTGGGAAGGAAGTTTTAAATCATTAAATCCTTCTGATATCTCCGTGGGGGCATATGTTTTCTGACTATTTTATTTACAGCCTTCTGGCCCCTTTCCTCATCACTGATCTTCACTCACAATGTTGCCTGGCATCACACCAAACCAAGGGATCAGTGCCCCTGGCTTAGCGCTGGACTCCCCCAAACTGCTCTCAGGGTAGAAGACAGACTTTTCCAGCCTGTGCTGGTTCTCCTTTTCACAGCACAAGTCCCATGGGCTAGGAAAGCCGTTCTGCCAAGAGAAAGACAGATAACAGAAATGCTTCTTTGGAAAGGGTTTTAAAAAATAATGATCTGTAGCATGTTTGGATTGGACGTTACAGGGAACTGAAGGTTTGTAGAGTAAACCTCCACTGCAGGAGGACGAATTAACTTCTGTAGCAGCTGGTCTTTTTGCAATGCGTTTGGGAGCTCTCAGCCATGGCTCTTCCCTCTGGTCATATGTCTGGTTGACTGGTAATTAGGAAAATCTATTAAGTGTAAGCATGATTTCTGATGATCCTTCAGCTTTTGGGTCATTAGCGGACGAGAGAGAGTGACAGGGTTGACAACAACCTGGTTTTCTAGTAGGCGTGCTGCCCTTGATGACATGTAAATATACACTTTAGAATAAATTTGAGAGGGTTTTTCTTTCTGTAGGGGTGAGGGACTCTATGTCTGGCAGCTGTGATACTAACTGGAGACCTGGGTGCTGTACTGGGTGGCACTGGAGGAGTCTGGCAGGTTCTACTCTTACTTCATTGGAGACATTATGTGATGTTTTTCCTGTTAGTCTCTGTACTTTGTGCCTCCTCCAAGCAGTGTGAGCCCAGGAGTAGTTCAGCATTTCACGGGAACACAGGGAGGGCAAGTCCTTATGATTTACGTAAAGGTCATCCTGACTAATGATTTAAAAATTAAATCAGATGCTAGAGCAGATGAATGAAGTTGTGGTTTGTTTTTTTTTTTTTTTTCTCTTAGCTTGAATTACTTCTATAAAGCATTCCTAAAACCAAGGAAATCTTCTGCTGATTAATCTTACTTAGCAGGAGGAAGCAGGAACACGGCCCCAATATTTCACACAGTCCTACAGGACTGAACTGATACAAGCTATGTTGTTCCATCACTTTAAAAGGCAGATAACTAAGGAATTAATTATAATATTGATTATAGTTAAGTTAGATTAAATAGTTTGTTCGATACAAGGTGATTTTAAAAATGTATTAAACAGTGCATTATTTACAATCTCCACTTAAACAAGAGAATCCAAATATTTTATGTAATTAAAGAAATGAAATCTGAGGCGTAGCTCTACAGGTTAAATGAGTAGACTAGTGCACTTCTTGAGATTTTTGCTCTACAGAAAAACCATAAGAATGACCTTAGGAGGGCAGAGAATCCATCTAGTCTAGTGCCTTGTCTCAGACAGCGGTCAGTAGCAGATAGTTGCAGAAGAGTATAAAAAAGGGCAAATGCACAGCTGCATTTTCTCAAAACACTCTCCCCGTTTCCAGTTACATGTGGAGAAGAGCTTGCATCACCAAAAAGAGCTTTCTCTAGATGTAACAACATATGATGTCACTGAAATCAGTGGTATTGCTGAAACAAGTGTAAGGTCTACCTTTAGCTTCCCACCAGCAGAGAGTCTTAAAGAAATAAACAGGAAAAGGTGATTTTATTGAATTATACCTCAACAAGGCCAAATGGACACCTTTAACGGGAATCAGAATACAATAGAAGCCAGGAGTGCAGTAGTATGTCAGTGATAAAAATCACACGTCAAGATTATGAAGATGAATTATACGGCAGTTTGCTTTTTCTTTGAGTCTAAAGATTTCTCTAGAGAATTTGATGTTTAGATATAAAATGCTTCTGGCTGATAGAGTTGCTCATATTATTGCCATATCTTGCTGATGTTTTCCCCTGAATTGATATATTTAAATAACATCTAAGGTTTGTGTCCTGCAGTCCTATCGGTGCTGACTCCTTAAGCTCCAGAAAATGAAAGAAGATGAGTATCTCTAAGCTGAAAAGACTGGTTTTGACTTTAAAATTTCCAGGGGTAGCCAGCATCTCAGGGTTGTCACATGCTCATGTATGTGGATCTCATAATCCTAAATCTTGTCTTTGGCATTGATGAGTCATTGGTTGGGTGCATTGCTAGGCTGAGATGTGTTCAGGAAAACAGAAAAATAAAGATTTTATTCTCACCATTCCCTGTGTGGCCTGTTTCTCACCAGTTCCCTGTTACTTGTGTTCCTGACCCATCTCATTAAAAACCACGACCACACACAGCTACTACAAATACTGCAGTCTTCTTTCCCACTTTTGAGGATGTTGTATAGCCACCAGCACCTCCACAACTTTCAAGTGATATTTGGAGAGCAGCAGATCTGGGCTTTACTTGGCTTCCTCGAGCGAAATGTGGGTGGAGGGGAAGGCTTAGCTGGGTTGGGAGCAACAGTTTTTATCACAATTCTCACAATATTTGACATTTCTCTTCATGTCCTGCTCCAGAAGGCAAGTGACTAAAATGCAGCCCTCAACCTAAAGGAAGCAAGCAAGTCAACAAAAAATCCCTTGCAATGAACGTATTGGGAAGATCAAATCCAGAAAGCTAATGATAAATTTTAGGTTTTCTGTTTGAAAATATTCATGAGTTTTTAACTAATCTCATAATTTGGTGTATGTATGAGTTTAACTCATTATTTTTGATTACTGAAGCGTTGGCAATGCTCAGTTTTATATATATATATATATAAAAAGGAGAGCAGTGCTTGTCTGTCCTTTTTGGCCATGGTATCCCACATTTGAGTTCCTTGTGCAGAGCAGAGGTCTTCAGTGTATGAGGTTTGCAAGGAGGATCCCTGGCTTGCAGAATATTTCTCGTGGGTCTGGGAAAACTTTCTAATGGAAAAGTGTCAGAAGTGTGCTTTAGAGAGGGTTTATCTGTAGCAAGGCAAGGAAAATAGCTGCAGTTGAACAAGGTAGCTCTCTTGTAAAGTGAAGACAGAATCCTGGAGTACAGCAAAGCTTCTCCCATACCTGTACTTTGCTATTTTCTTAGCCATTTTCTGGATGAAATACCAGCCAAATCTCTTCTCTGTGGTGGTGAATCAGTGGGAACGCTCTGTGCATACTCATTAGACTTCAAAATCCTCATGCATAAAGAAGGGCTCACAGTCAGGCAAGTGACGGTGTACAACCAACTGCATTCTTACTGAATTTCTGTTATGTCCAGTGCTGAGAAATGTTACGCTTTAAATTGTAGTTTGAGGGGGTTTTTGTTGCTTTTTTTCCTCTCTTAGCATGTGTATTCCCACATGGGAAATATTGTGCTGTTTGGTAGATGTTATGCAATTAATAAAATGGCATATTTTGCATCCTATTATGTGGGCAGAATGACAGAGCTCTTCTTGTGTGTACAGATAAAGGCAGCAAGAATAAAATCCTGCTGTACTACTAAAACTGTCTGTTCTGTGCTAGACTTGCAGTGTGTGCTGTTGTAGGGTTGGGGTTTTTTTTTAATGTTACGTGTTTTAGAATATCTTACATTGTGTGCTATTTTAAAGGATTCTTTTTTTGTTGTTTCATTATTCAAAGCTAGCAGCAAAGGATTTTTACACAATTTCTCTTAGCCTTCTTTTCAGCATTGGAAATCCTGTATGAGGAGTCAGTTTTGTCACTGGCTTGGGACACAAAAGGTCTGAGTTCATCTTCTTCAGCCAGATGTATCCTATTTGGCTGTGGGTACTGGCTCTTTCTAATAGCCTTTTGCTATAAACTCACCAGAAACAATCAAAGATTGCTGACAAGCCGTCAGCTTGTAATGGCTTTAATGCCTTGATTATCATAAAATTTGTTTGAAATGTGTGGGGCAATTCACTTAGAGAACTTTGGAAAAGAAAAAAACCCCACACCTTCATAGCACTCTATACAGAACAGTTTGAGAGTCTGGATTGAGAGCATCTATATGGGTCTCAGTAGAAGGCATGGTCAGATCATCTCCTGAAATCCTCTGCCCAGGACTTGTGCTGCACAGTATACCAATAATCAGGGAACCGTATGCTGCATTTGAAAGTTAAACTGAAATAACCTTCATTTCCACCCATAAGAGTAGTAGGAATAATGTCATATTTTTCATTTAATTAGGAAAAATTAGTTGAGAGAGTATGTAATTTTCTTTTATATGACAATTAGAAATGTGCCAAAAATTTCAGTTGGGAATTTATGTGCAGCTCTCCTTTGCAATTAGTCATCTTATTTACTGCCAAATAAATGTGGTTTTAGCAGAATTTCTGTGACACTGCAATTACATCTAGGGAACAAGAGATGAATCCCATCTGCATGTACCGTATGGATCTTTCCGCAGATACTCTGCATCCCATCCCCACATGCTCTATTTGTGGGTGACTTCCTGAATCCAGTAAGACTGGCAGAAGAAAATTCTCTGCTCTCTTCAAATGAAAAACTGAAGCAATATAACTTAACCTTATTTACCAAAGAAATATTACATTTTCCTATGCCACATACTATCATGGCAACTCTGAGCAGGCAGAATGCATCATTCTGTTTTGAGGAGAATATTGGTTGGAGGTCAGGACCTAATCCTGCGTCCCTTCCTCCCTTTGCTGAAACCAGGGTGACTTCGAAGAGAAAAGACTGCAGGATCAGGCCATGACACAAGGAACAATTGAATTATAGCATGAGATAAAAGGGATAATAAATCATGTCAGGATTAGCTTCTTGTTTTTCTCTTTCAGAGACAGTATGTGCTTACAGAAATTCGTGTCCTTTAAAATGAGTATGGTACAGAGGTCCTGTTTCGAGGACTAATTGGGATTATTTGTTGTAAGAGTTGTTAGTTGATAAATTCAGGTAATGATTTGAGAATGTCAAGAATTGTGTTTTGCACTTGTATACAGTACATAAAACCTTGGTACATATAAAACTATGCACCAGTGAAGTATGTTTATATTGTAAGGCAGCAACACGTGTCTCCCAGAGATATTCATATACTTACACATTGCAGCACGTATATGAATATGTGGGTTGACAGCAGGGCTGGACACAAGCCTGAGCACTGGCCTTACTGCTCCCATTAGCTGCTTCTACCCACTTTTTTGGCTCAAGGCAGTCAGCACTCTCCCAGGAATACTAGAGGCACAGCTTGGGGAATAAGGTCCTTCCAAACATGATCATCCTGTTTTGAGGAGCAGTTGTGGCCTTTGGAGTCAGAATCAGAGATTGGGCTCTGGCCTTGTTTAGTTAACAAGACACAGCTTTTCAACACCATTCACAGATGCACGCGTTGGTCTTGTGTTTTCAAACCCTGGAAGAACTTCCAACTGTCTTAAAGGAGAGTTGCTTCGATGGAAGAGTAAGACACTGAGCTTGACAAATTCACTATTACTAATGGTAGATCAGTTGTTTGTGGTCATGTTTAAGTTTTTTGTTAAACTACTTTTTGAAAGTGAAGAAATGTCCTCTGTGATTTTACCAATGTATTTCACTGAACCTACCCAATCAGAAGGCCCCATTCACATCTGCAGGTTGATATTTCTGCAAATATTGCTAGTTTAACATGTCTTAGGAGTTAAACTGTACCCAGATGATGATTACAGCCATTTGCTAGACCATCTGTCTTTCAGGACTATCAGAAAGTCTAGATGGATGATACTGTAATTTGGAACTCAGTATTTCATTCCCTTGAATTTACTTATGTCAGACAGAATATAGCTCAGAACTATTTCCAGTAATGATTGCATCAACCAAACTGTGGCATCTCACTAGGAATATGCATTTGTGGGATGCTTTCTCAGTCATGGGGGAGACCTAGAAGGGATCGTGCATAAATAACCTATCAGATATGAGTACGATTGTGCAAATGATATCTTCAAAATGAAGTAGATCAGGAATGTGCTTCATTTATTTCCTTCTCATTTGGAACAATGAGCAAGTCCATGGTGCAGTGGGGAGAAGTCTCTACACCCCACTACGCAGCATAAGCTGTGTGGAGACATCACAGAAGGACAGTCACAGAAAAGTTTAGGTTGGAGGGACTGCTGCAGTAACCTAGTCCAAACCTGCTCCAAGCTGGGCTAGATTTCAGTTCCAGTTGTGCATGGTCTGCAGTCCAGCTTTGACACTCTTCAAGAGAGGGGATGACACAGCCTCTCTAGCCCTTGTTCCAGTGCTTTGCCACTCCTATTACGATTTTTTTTTAATGTCTAATCAGAATTCCCCATGTTGCAACTTGTGGCTATTGTGCATGCCCTTTGCTGTGCATGAAAGAACTACTAAGAAATCTTTCTCTGTTCACCACAGCCCTATTTAAAAAAAAAAAAAAAAGAAGAAGAATTAGGAACATAAGAGACTCTCCCATTCATCAGCAATGTCCACTTAGAAGTTGCCTGTAGGTTGATCAGCAGCATCAAGCTACATGCAAATATAAAGTCTCCCCTGTGTATACAGGTATCCTTGCACAATCTTTAGTTAGATGATCACCTCTAAATGTCTTTTTTTTCACTAGACACTCTATCCTGTTCAGTTTTCATGCTTGATGACTTTGGAGATTAACCCAAGGTTATGTGGTGATATAAATTGTTGTGTTCAAGATTGGTTGTAGAAGTTGAGAAGGACATAGTGAATGTTACGTTAGGCATCTCAAATTAGAAATAAATTTGGACATTCATCTGTTCTAAGCATTAATTCTACATTTGTAAAAAGAGGAGAATAATTCTCACTTTTTTGAAAAAAAAAAAAAAAAAAAATGTTAGGAAGAAAAATTCTTTAAGTGAATAAAGCCTGAGGGTTTTAGGGTGACGAATACCAGACTGTGCCTATACTGGTAGGTGAAAAGCAGGGGTAGGTTGTTCACACCTACTTCCACAGTAAATATGTAGCCTGTCAACACTGGCATTCATAGTATAATCTTAATGACTGCAAGTTTCCGAAGCGTTGGTGTCTTAACACAGCTGTGCCCAGTCCATCCAGAGAGGAACAAGAGCTTGAAGCGGTGCTGTAGTGCTGAGCTTTGTCCCAGGGCTGTCTGCTGCAGAGTATGTGCTTGCAAATCCATTACATGAACTGTGGGAGAGTCCAGACTTCACCAAGTGCTCAGACCTCCTCTGAGGGTGTAGAAATGTTAATGGCAAACTTTCAAGGGAGTTAGTAATCTTCAAATTTAATGAGATTTGAGTGGTGAGTAGTAAAAAGGTGAGAGAGATGAACACAATAAAAATAATTAGTGAAATGTTTGCATTGAGCATACCCACAGTGTGAAATAAACTTTGTGAAATAAACGAGATACCTTCTTAGGCAAGGATACTCTGTGATGAGGGTATGGAGTTGCATCCAAATGTTCACAGCCTGAAGAGGCAACATAAGTCTTGGCTTTTTCTAATTCCTGAGACGTGACTTTGCAACACGGGTCATTTAGTATATTTTCTTTTAAGCACTTAATGTTATTAGTATTAAAGCATCCGAAACTGGGCCAGCATTTTTAGAGGCCAAATACATTAGCACTCATCTGTAACAAACATGTTGCATATTCCGATTATTCATATGGTGCTTTGGAGAATCAGCTGGTAATGGGTATTTTGCTGGACATGTGGAGATTTGTGGTTTGTAGTGAAGGACAGACTAGACATGGATTTGAGCAGATGGTGGTCATTACTTGTGCCAACATGTGACTGCATTTAATTATAACAGAAACGCTGAGGCAGATTATTTTGCTGGGCTCTTTACATATATCTTCATAGCAAAGTGAGTAAATATCCAAGGAAGCATTGGATATAAAAGATCAGAGCTGCAACAGCTTTGTTTTCATCATTGCTATATGACACAATATCTACTACGTAGAAATTCATGGTCTTACATATGTTCCCAGGTAGATCCTTCACTTGAGAGCAATAGACTGTTCTTCTCAATGTGGAGTGGCCACTTAATGCAATTCAATTTGATGGAAACTACATTTTTCCTTGAATTCATGAAGCAGTAGAGTAGACCGACTGCACATAATAAATATGTCTGCACACCTTAAGATACAAATAAAACTAGCTATTTTAAACCACATTATATGGAATTACCTGTAACGCAATATGATTCCATCTTGGAGACCACACTGTTTTATGTTTATATGCTCTAGTTCAGTCATATTTTCAATTTTTATCTGTTATTTTATTATTGTTTTGCTAGTGAAACTCAAACCTCTTTCCTTCTCCCTCATAATGCATCCTCAGTGACAGATAGTGTGGCCTCTTGGTGGTGAGTTTGCGGTTGTGGAATAATTTTTAGCAATTAAACACTTTATTGATTAAACTATTCCTTCTGTTCCATGAGTCATGTCACTAGACGTTACAGGGGAACAAAAAACAGCTGCAAAGAAGACAAAGTGTAGAGAAGACGAAGAAGGGGGCTGTGTAGGATTCCAACCCCAGCTTTTACATCTAACTTTTAGCCTCGACAACATCTTGCAGCCAACAACCTGGGCTGAAATGCTCCAATAGAAAATCACATACCACATGCAGAAGTAGCACATAAAGCGAGTGCTGCTGGAAGCAGTGCTGACTTCTCCTGTGTGCTTGGAGGTATATTCTGAAAAAGTGGCAAAAAGCTGGTTAGAGGCTTAGCAGCCTGTGACGTGTTGTCTGCCCTGTCTAATGTGGCTTGGGTATAGACTTGCAGGAGCAGTTATGGCTGGGATTCAATATACTCCTTTTATACTTAGAGAAACACATATCTAGGTTTTTCAAATATTTCATCTCTCTGCCTGTATCATAGATTCTATATCCCATATTGTTCACCTTCTGTCCTGTGACTTGAATTTCCTTGGGCCAGGACGTACTTTTAATGTCAGTGGAATTATGATGAAACGAGCTGAAAGCATTTTTGCAGGTTCAAAGTAAAAAGTAGTGAAAATGAAGTTCTTCCTTTAGTAATATTATCTTATGTTTGTTGCCATGTGGCTCATTTTGCTGCCCACAGTTGCTGGACCACCTCCTAAACCCAGTTCGTACCTGCCTGCCAGGTCACCCATGTTGTAGGTAGCATTTTGTGCTTTTCAACTGTTTCAAATTTGACATGTTTCTGAATCAGCAATTCTAAACTTGTCTATGTCAACGCTTTACTTATCACTGTATATTTGTTAGCACTCTAGTAATAGGGGCTTCAGCTTCATCCATTGCATGATTCAAAGATCATTTGAGACTGGTTTTTGGGCATCATCAAATGATGCTGTTCCTCTATATTTAGGGAATTTAATTTACTTGAGATTAGGGCCTCAGACACTTTTAAGCTATGTGGGGTAGATGCAGAATAAGAAATTCCAGTTCTTGGAAGGTCTTGGTTGCAGCTAGGTGTAGGTATCTAGGAAAGAGGAGCAGACCAGGCGTGTCTGTATGGGAGATCTTGGTTCTCTCTAGCACAGAAAAGCAGATGAGATGCATGAGGACACAAGCATGGTTAGCCCAGGAGTTGGGGGAAAATGCTGCCCAGCTGAGAGGCAAGACAAGATCTTGCAATTTGTTCTTTGAGGCTTTGCATGCAACTGACCTTCACTTTAAGCATTTTGTACTATATAAATATTTCAAGTGAGCCATGAATCAAGATTAATGCATTAGGTGACTACCAAATCATTAGCAGTACAGGAAGTAATGAAGTTGATGCCCGGGCTTTATTAAACAGGGCGTGTTAGTCATTAAGATAAAGTAACGTTGTTGCATAAATGTGAGAGCAAAACCCTATTTCCTCTGGGTGCCTCATTTTAAACAGGTATAGGAATGGCAAGTAGCGCGGTGGGAAGTCAGGCATGGATTAAATTGCTATGGTGGCTGAATTCTGATTAACTAATTTACTGCATCTTTTCTTACAAGAAAGATGATGCTGTACCTTGTTTTCTATTTGGCCTCAAAACCATAATCTGGATAGTGCTAAGAGAGCTGATTTGTCAGAGTCAAAACCAAATACTGAAAAGAACACAGAGCTGGGGAGCAAGGCAAAACTCACAGTTTACAGCAAGTACAAAAATATCTAATCTTCTAGCTTTTTTTTGGTAGTAACTGAACAAGGATGGGCAACGAAACATTTTTAATCCATTGTCAAGGCAGACATTTCTAGAATAAATAGGAAAAAAACCTAGGATCCACAAATTATGTTTCTACTATTAAATTCCCTTGTTTCATTGATCATTGTCCACTTAGTTTCTTCGTTTGGACCCCCACATAGTCTGAGTTTGTGCTATGAATTACATTAAAAAAAAAAAAAAAGCAGCTTGCAAAGAGTTTTTTGGATAACAGCTGAAAAGTTCACTCTTCCTTTGTTTCCATTCCTGTGAATTCCCAATGATGAGAACATCGGCCATTTTAATAAATGCAAACCATGATTTGTATTCAAACAGGAATTCCTGCAGTTGTACCTGTATTCACACCCAGAGGGCTGAGTTCTCCTTTCCCACCCCTTGGTGGGCCGTAGTTGGTCACGCAGAGACCAGGGAGATAAAATGACCTTCACTGATGCTCACTTGTTATCTCTGGTGTCAGCAGCTTCCTTCCCCCTTCACCTGCTGTAACTCAGGTTTTCCATAACCTTTAAGCCATCATTGTTGACTTCATAACTATTTTGAGTTCCTGATGATTTTTGTTTTACTCTTTGTAAATTAATCCCTTGAGATATTGGTGCTGATTCTATCTGCTTATTTCCATTTTTAGTCTTGTTCGGTCTTGTTCTTTTCTATCTGAAGTGGCATCTTTACCACTCCTACTCTGCTGCTTTCTGGTGTAAATGCTGCTTTTATATCTTTCTATCCCTTTTAGAATTCCATTCATCACTGGCTTTTCTCACGCCCTCATACCAATTTATTTCAGGGATCCATCTGAACAATGGATCTATCTAAACAATAGTCACACAACCTCGGATGCAACAATTCTCTAGGCGGGATGGGAGCAGCCTTTTTTCTATTTCATCTCAAAACAAATTTTGGATATTTAAAATTTTGATCTGCTCTTTGCTTTCACAGTGGTTTTTGTTCACAGGTTTCTCATCCTCGGCTTTCTTCTTGAAATATCATTCATCATCTTCTTAAGAGTAGTTACAGGTTAAACTACCAACATAACATTTTCCAGTGGCCAAATCCTGCAAACCAGTCATCTGTTATTATGTAGGTTTTGGGGAAAAAAAAGCGCATGGTGACTTGAAAAACTGATAAGCGGGACTGAAGTGTGTTACTGAAGAATTTCAACATTATGTAGATACTCGTTTTGGCTGATGGCTCTGTCTTGTAAACTGTCCTGTCTTTTATAATACATTGCCCTGTGCTGAAGTAAACATATTTTTTGCATTGCTTGTTTTTTGTGAGCAGTAACTAAGATGTGATTTAAATGATCAATTTATAACTATCTGAGGTTTATGCCTTATCTTACGGTGATTTATTTTTGTGTAGAATGTGCTTTTACTACAAGTGACATTTCAGTAGCGTATTGCAGTCTCTGGAGTCCTTGAACTGTTTCCAAGCAGTGAGTCTGTTGGGGTTTAAGCCAGTTTGGAAATCTGTCTGTTGGGTTGATGGATTATAGTCCATGTAGTGAGCACTCAGCCTCCACAAGGTTCATGGCATCTTCACCTTTAAGTATCTAATTTATGTAGAAATGCCAATAAATTATTTAGAAGGGCATGCCTGCTGATATCAGCAGTTCTGGAGCAAGTATAAATGGTATGACTTTGAAAATCATTGGAAATGTTGGCAGATCTTCAACAATGCTTTATAGGTTCCGGCTATTAAATATTTGAGAAGACAAAGACTTGTTTTTCCTCCTTTCCCCAAGATTTTCTTGACAGTTTTTTAGGATTTTATCAGATTGTTCTTGGAATAAAGTTCACATTGATTCTGGAAAAGCGTGCATCCTGGAAATGTATGAGAGGAGAAGGAACATTCAATACAGTATAAATATAAAATACTGTCTTCCTTTCTTCCTGGCTCATTAAGGATTTGTTCCTGAATTTGCAGAAGCCTCACATCTATACTAATAAACTAAACACTATAATGGCCCATTCAGTGACGGCAGGACGTGCTCTGACACCTCCACACTCTTCAGCTCTTTTACGCTGCGGATCAATTTGGCCACTCGATGCTCCTGGACTGAACTCAGAACTTTCGTCTGGGATTTATGTTTTTTTTTGCTTGCGGCATGAGTCAAAGCCACACCAAGGAGTTTCTATGGCATAGACAACTGAATCCCACTGGCTGTGCCAAGCCACATTTAATTATTTAGTATAAGGCATATCTACAGGGGCAAGGCAAGGATCCAGGTTAGCACAACATGCAGCGCATTTGACGATGTAGAAGTTTGCCCTGAAAGCCTAAGTAATCCTGCTGGAGAACTGCAAATGTTGACTCTTCAGGTTAAATATCTAAATCAGTCTGAAAGTGTCTATCTAAACGGCAGTGGTTTTGCAAGCGCTGAACACCCAAGTTCTTTATTCAATGAACAGAAACTTGAAAATCACCTTGTAGACACAGTGGGATAGAATTAACATTTATTTTAATGTACAGGCTTACAAGAATCTGCTTTAGAAGAGAGAGGAAACCCAGTTGTGTCATTTTTGCACTTGGCATTTGTAAGATACCTCTGTTAGAGGAACAGTTGCAAATTAATGCTCTCTCCTTCCCCCAAAACTTTCTTGTTGATCCCATCAAGATATCACTGAAAGCAAAAAAACAGGGAAAGCAAAGAGAGCAAGGGAAAAAATAGCTTGACTAATTTTTATTTGATTGCAAATGAAAATTGTCATTGCACTGCTATGTTAGATGTCTAATAAAAGGCAGGTGCTGCTGTGCTGCCTCCCCTGCGGGAGGCTGTTCAGACCCAGGGATTCTGCCTCCTGAGCTGCTCCAAAAAGTCAGGAAATTACTTGGCCACCTGTTGTAAAAGGAAACATGCTTGTGTGGAAGGTAAATATTTTTTGCTCTTTATATTTAATGTTTACACCATGATAGCAGTCACTGAAAACTGGACTTAAAATTTAACTTTATGCACAAATGAGAAAACAAGCTGTGCTGCACATAATATTTTACAGGAATATGACACAGTATATTGATTTTCTTAAATCCTGAAATTCACTGGAGTAGTGAAGCAGCTTTGTTCTTAGCTTGTATCTGTTTATCTAAAACTTTAATGACTAATTTTTTATTTTTTCTGAAGCCTAATTGAATTTTACAAACAGGATTAGATCTTTAAATTTTGAAGCATAGCTGGGAATGATTATGGAAGCCCAAGCTGAAGCAGTTTTCTGTTATTTGCAGTGACAGCACGGCAAGCTGGTTTCTAAGGGCATCATGTGCAAACAGCTGTTATCTTAGCATGGATCTGGCTTATGACTTTACAACAATTTGGAAAGCTAGTGGGTTTTCACCTGAAAGGGTAACTTTGGGCCACAGAGCCTGATTTCTGTGTGGGAACACACGCTGCTAAGCTGGGGAGCAATGCACGTTGCTCGCTACAGCAGGTAGTGCCACCTGCTTGGACTTTGGTGCTCCACTGACTGCTGCTAACTTCTGCGTTTGTGTAGAAGCTCATTCCCATTTCAAATGAGATATCCATCATGTCTAAGCAAGAATGTATTTTAACTAGTAAACATATGGTGAACATAGTTGCTTTCTGCTGTGGCCAGACTACTGCAATTTTAGGTGTGAATTTGCTTCAGGGCATTATCTTGAAACAGGGTAGGGCAGCAGAAGATTGAGCTTCTTGAAATAGGTCCTAATTCACATGAATTTGATTCATATTAATAAATGAACTCTCTGACATTGTGTAAATATGTAGAGGTATAGGGAGCCTCCAAAAGCACTTTCTTACAGACAGGGTTGGGCAAAGCTCCTTAACAATTCTAGAGAACGTCATGGTTTTCAGCTGCTGGCTGTAAAGGTACACTCAAAGGTACACTGATGTTAAAACATTTCAGGTTGTCAACGCTGATTTGCTTAGCAGAGGCTTTAGGGTCAATGCTGCTTCTTTTAATTAAGTTCTTTTCATGTAATGTCAGGATAATTTCTAATACAGGGAGGTCATATTTTTGATGGGAACTTTTAGCGTCCGCTGTCAAGACTGCAGAGAATTTGAAAATCTGGTTATTAGGAGAGTTATAGTCACTCCCGATAAATTCTCTTTTATTTTTTGTGGATATATGAGTATGTTATTGCCTGCATCTCACTGCATCTGCCCATTGCAATTGACAATTTACCGAGTCATCCCATTACCTCACTGGGAGGCTGGTGAACTTGGAGGAGTCTATAAATGAATGATTAGTCTGAGGAGGAATCATATCTGAGAGAGGAGTAAAGTGGTGCTAGTATATAAAAGTTTCTTTCTGAATAGTTATGTCAATTGTGGTTCTCCAACAATTGCGTCAGTTTTGTTCCCCCGTATGTTTCTTGGCTGCTTTCAGGGTTTTTTTGCTGTTTTAGTTTTCCATTTCTTTCCAGGCATTTTTCAAATTATTTGGTGTGTTGGGTATTCCTTTTTAGCTCTACCTGCAAACATTCCTCAAAGTAAGGACCTGTCTGACTATCTCAGGGACTAGATCTCTGATGGCTGCTTTGACGAGTGAGTAACCACCTGTCTTACAGTAGCTGGAATTCATGTAGAGAGAAAGACAATTTAGAGCTACAAATCAAAATGAAACTAATAGTTGAATCCTACAACATTACAGCATTGTCCAGAAGTGCCTTGTTAGTTAAAGTGAATGAGCTGCCTGTTGAAATGCTTTAACCTCTCGGAGAACTCCCAGTCTCCCTAAAGAGAGGAAACAACAGAGGATGCTCTACTGCCTGAATAAGCATACATTTAAGACTGTAAGTATGTGAAACTGTATGTATATAACACCGTTCTGAAGTAAGAACAACACAGTGTGAAACGTGATGAAAAAGGTAGTTGGGATGAATATGGAAGCTTGAGATCTATATTTCAGGTTTAATTTTTAATCACTATCAAGTCCATTAGAGAAGTGAAAATAGAGTATGATCAATTGAAGTAAAAGTATTTTTTCCAAAAATATTAATGTCTTTATTATGAAGTAGCACCTGCTACTGCATTGAAAGTTATTAGATTGTATGTGCATGAAGTAATACCCATAGAAGAAGTTAGATGAATAACCCATAATAAATCACATACCACAAGGGTATGCAGTTAATATCAGGATTAATTATGGGCTGATTTGTAAGTCATTATATCATAGATAGCAACGTTGAGGTTTAATTTTTCTCTAAAAACTGATGAATTCTGATATAGCTGCTTAACTGTTTATAAGCATCCTTGAGATGCAGGCTAAAGCAAGACAGGGGAACATGTCACTATTTCATTGGTTTGCCTTGTATAACAGAGTGGTTAAATCTACAGTATCAATCACCCTGAAACTTAATTAGAGTTTCTGTTTTCTGATCCAACCTTGTAAACACCTATTTGTGTTTTGTCTTCTGGGCTGTGTGGCAGCAGGCTGTTTTTCTAATTTTTACTCTCCTGACAATCTCCTCTTGTAATGGTTACATTGTGGCATCATTCTTATCTGATTTATTAAAATGTATTAAAAGCAGGAAAACACAGGATATATTCTGCCATGTTGATGAAGTTTTATGAGGTGTTTAATATGTTGTGTCAAATATAATTTATATTCTTGAGTCATTAGCATGTGAAACACCATACTATTTTAATCCCCTTTCTTGATTAAGGGCCAGATCCACTTCGAGACAGACACCCATGAGTTTGGTGATGAGTTGGCTCAGCTCCTCACCCTGTGCTCAGAGAGGGCTGGGTGCTGCAGGGAGGTGATGCAGGAGTTTGTGCATCCTCCCATCACAGAAAGAATACCCCTGTTATAGACACCATTGTTGCATCTTGGGTCTTTCTCTGCAAAGCAAGTGTTTGCTTTGGTAAATCATATACCAAAATATCTAAGTGTATAAGCACTCATATCTGCATCCCACTGAAGTCAACGGGGATTGAACACAAGTTTAAATGGCTTCCTTAATACTGAAAGGCATCCCATTAAATGCTTTCCTGAATTCATTGGCAGCTGGGAGTCCTATGGGGCATGTGGGGCCAAAGGTAACCATTGCCCTTTCCCAGCAGTATTTTCCCTGTGGATGGAGGAGAGCATCAGAAAGGAGGCAGAAAAGCCATAGTGCATTATCATGCATTAACTGAGAGCAGCATTTCTTAATTGGTATCAAAAGGATTTAGTCAAGTATTACCTGACCCAATTGCTGATTTTAGGAGCTGCCCATAATATACAGTGTTAAATTTATATTTAGATGAAGAAATCAACAGTAATCCAAGGCAAACTGTGCAGTTGCTTAATAAAGCTTAGACAGACAAACAAACAACAGCTATTAGAGTCATGTTTTACTTTTTTGGAAGTTACCTATTTTCTATTCCTTTGCTTAATTGCCCATATTTCCCTTGAAATAAAAAAAAAAATTGCCTACATGCACACATGGATGACACTTGCAATCCAGAAGAACTGCACACGTCATCCCCAGACACCACACACCATCCCTCTGAGCTCAGAGCTTAAATGAGGGCAATGAGTGCCATTGGAATAAGGTAAATATCATCCCTTGTAGACATGGGAAGCCTTTCTAAGCATTATCAGGCACGCCAAGCATCCCCACCTCTTGCTGATCCTGCTTCCACCCATGGAAGTGGTCTTTGCCGAATCAGGCTCTGTGAAAGATGCTCAGGCAGTTTGCTGTGACTGCCACGACCATCCCAGCAGCAGCAGAGGGAAACAGGTTTCTTCTTCCCTCTGCAACAAATGTTTTAATAATTGATAATGGAAGTGGCAAGCTGGAACTATATGCGGTCTCCATTCATGCAGCATTAACAGGAGCTAATAAAATATAGAGAGGTTACATCTACCTGTGCAGAAGAACAGCTAACAAATAGCATGCCCGATGGTATTCTTCAAGCCGAGTTCAAATGCTCCTGTCCTGAAAAAGGCAATGAAGAAGCACTGATTGCTGGCTGTGCTGACAGTCAATTAGCTGTAACCGCCTGCTCCTCTTACTTTCAGTGATGCCCTTACCTCCCCCCTTGCTGCTTACGCCGCAGAAATGCTGCCTGTGGGCACGGATGCAAGACAGCACAGGAGCATGTGTTATCTGGCCATGGCTTCAGAGGAGACATCACTAGAACGTAAGAGCAGAGCAGGCAGGCTGGTGTGGCCTCTCATGCTGAGCAGAAATAAAGGGAGCTGTACCCTGGCCAGACCTCCTCTGTGATAGCACAAACCTTTAAAGGTCGCTCCCCTGCCTCAAAACTCTCATGGGAGAATTTTTTGTTTTGCTCTATGTGAGCAAGGAACCCATAGGAATATGGCTCTTAAAGAATGCTTTCTCAAATGGAGAGTTGCTTAGGAATCAGGGCATCAATTTTTACAGATGCTTGGGAGCCTCACCTACAGGGAAATGGAGGGCAACCAGGCATCTAAACAGCTTTTAACAACCTAGCCCTGCTTTTGATGTAATTACCCAAATATCTTGCATAGATGACTTAGTAAAACCTCCATTTTTCCCACAAATCTCTGTTCCTAAAGTGAGGATCACATCATCTTGCACAATGAAAAAGAAAATTATAGGGAAAAAGGCAGCAAAGGCTACAAACCAGTGAGAAGGTAAGAAGAAGTGGATTAGGGGGTTACCATCACTACTAAGTGAGGTTAATTGTCAATTACTGGATCAACAACCAGATCCATACCATGGGCTCCCACTGTGCATGGTTACTCACTTCTACCAGAGAGTGACCGATGGACAGGGAGAGGGGTTAGTTCAAAAGTAAGAAAACTGAACTGGTACAAGCATGGAAAAGTCTACACAAATTAAACTTTTCCAGCCTTTCTTCTCATTTGAGCTTTTGCACATAGGTTTTTTTCTGCAACAGATGCATTTGTTGGTTTAAAAATATGAATCCTTAATATAAGGCTTAATATAAGCGGGAAATTATTTGAGTTTTAATTACAAGGTATGTAAAGTGTGGATGGTATGGAGAATAGGAGGCTCTTGGAAAGTCCATGCTCAGCATGAACCCAGAGATGGACATCATAGACTCATCTTTTGAGGGTGTTTGGGTTCAGAAGTCTTGTTCTCAAAGGATCAGCATTATATCAAGACATCTTTCATTCCCATGGGGAATAACGACTTCCTGCCTGGATGGCAAATGTTCTCATTTCCTATGAAAAGTTATAGGGCAAAGGTTAAGTACCTCCTGTAATTTCACAAAGGAATTTGATACAAGCCTCTAGCTGTCTTTTCTACCTGTGCCAGACATTTTTTGTTGTTCTAAAAGCTGACTGTGTGGTACAGCCTGTTACACAGGGGCTTGTTAGGATCTTGGAAGATTGATTATTTTACACTTCATGTCTTCAGCCTGCAAAGGGGATGTGCTGTGTGACTGCATAACTCACACTGAGAGTACCTCCTCACGTGGCACTTGCATCTGGACTTTCAGCATCACTGTAATCATGTTACCAGACCCCAGGGAAAAAAGTAGAACTGGGCTTATTCCCTGCAAGGGAATTTTTTTGTTATTATATTTTTTACAGAAGCACAACAGAAGCAGAAAGATTCCGGCTCTTTGTCCTATTACCCAGAAGATTTTTTTTCTCTCTCTCAGGAGGGGAAAAAATACTGAAATTACAAGTAACTACTGATGAAAACATTAAACAATATGGAAATTAAGGGAAAAGTGGGAATGAGATATTGTTGATGTGAATTTTAAGAGTCTTTCACAAAGGATTATGCAAGAGAATGAACTAGATTCTGATGGGGGTTTTTTGTTAAATTCTTGCCAAGAAAATAAAAAAAAAAGAAGAATCCGAGGTTTGTAGCGCCCCATTAGTTTGCTATGAGATTTCTTGAAAATAATAAGACTTTTTCCTTTTATATTATAAGGCTATGATAGTGATATTTTACGACGGCAAAATACTATGCACAAAAAAAGCAATGTTTTTTCTTTTCTATTTCAAGACCACAAAAAAGGTGTTGGCCACTAAGGCACAGCCTTATCGTATTTCTTGCTAACAAGGAGAGGTCATAAAACATACAGTTATTCTTCCTCCATCCTCCCCCTACTAAAAAGTAAATGAGAGCACGTCTGCTTTGCAGTCACTGTCAAAACTCCTAGCTTTAAATTAGCTTGCTGGGGTCCCAAGAGCAATGTGGCTGCAAAAGCCTGAAGCTTAGCCCGGGCTGACTCCCCTAGTGATTATCCCAACTTCTCAGGCAGTTGTTGTAGCACTGAGATCCACATTTCAAATACAACACAGGTCAAGGTGCCCCAATGAGCTACTGGAGACGCAGGGCAGATATATCACACCAACAGCCACCATGCTCTGAGAAGTACACATAGCAATGTGGTCTGCTTTCACATCCAAAGATCTCTTTTCTGTGAGTCCAAAGAAGCCCATGGGAAAAAAGAAAGAAAAGGAAAAAAAATACAGTAGAAAAACACTAGCTTTTACTTCTGCGATTCCTCTGATTCTTTTGAACTTCTGATCAGACATATTTTTCATTAATTATTCACTACAGTCATAGTCCCTCACCATATGGGAAGGGCATTATCTGAAATGATGAACCTCTGCTGCAGTTTGCCACTGTTGCTTGGTCCTACCCAACGGGGAAGGGGCTGCAGCTATCGACTTGCGAGCTGTTTCTTCAGAGGAGCCAGGGTCCAGCTCCACTCAGCTTACAAAAGGACAGTTTGTTTCACATTTCAAAGGAGATGAAAACTAATGGGTAAAAAAGAGCTGACTTCTTGTACAGAGCTAAGTAGGTACTTTTGTAGAGGGTGAATCTCTGCTTTCCCATGCCAAGAAATGGAAAGAAAAAAGGGGTGTATATTTATGGATATATACTTCTTTGTTGTAGCAATATAATGCAGTGGGTGAATCTATGCAATTATTTTGTGTTGGGTTTTTTTTTGATCCTGCCTCCCTCATTCTCCTTCCAAATGAATGTGACAAAAACAACTGCAAATATTTTAGTATCATGGATTGCTTGTTTGTTTGTTTAGTTTCAATTTTTAGGTGAAATGGTGGCTTTGACATTGTGTTTTATCCTAGCAACCAAAAGATTAATACTTGACACTCCCTTCATTAATAGCTCAAACCAAACCAGCTGTAGGAGGAGGGAATAAATGGTCTACAGCAGCCTGGCAGGATAGAAAAGACTATAGTTATATATAGTCACATATTCTTGACATTTACTAACAGACAAAGAATTTCTGGAGAGAGAGGTAGAAAATCCCATGATACCATGAAGGGCAATGTGACACCTGATCAGCAATGTTAGGGACATTTCAGGTCCGAAAAATGTCAAGAGCAGAACTGCCTTGGCCTTTCTTCCTCGAGGCAGCATTTGGCAATGGTTGAGGATTCTTCTGTCATTAAATATCTGAGATTCTTTACGTTGACAATCTGCGCTCTACGTGGGGAGGTTTCAGTGATGGACCAGATGAAAGGCTGTTGAATACACAGGGGGAGCGACACGGGTATTTGTGTCAATGAAGTGGAAGGAAAATAACGCAGCTGATTTATCTTGAGTAGCTCATACGACCTGTCTTTCCCTTATTGTGCTGCTGATATCTTTTGCCAACCAGCACAGCAGCCAGTGTGTGAGCACAGATCGGTTGTGTCATATTCTTTCTTCACTTCATTGATGCAGAGCATGTCACAAAATCTTGCTCTTCTCAGCGCCACCTTTCAGTTCCTGAGTTTGGTGACAGCAAATGTCACTTGAGAAAAGCACGAGGGCTATGACTGGTGTTAGTTTTGGGAAACATTGTGTGGAACTGTGTCACTTTGAAGTCATGTTCTTATTGTAGTTTCGGGTGTGAATGTCACTGTACTTTTGGATGTCCTCTTCTCTGCAGGCAAAGAGGTTATCCTAGGTACAGTTGTTGTGAGGGGGACAGGAGTCCATAGTTTGTGAGTCTGTGGGGAATTGAAAGCCTGTGACAAAGCCGTGAAGTTATGGGAACTGCTTTAGCCCTCTTGAAAAAAACAGGCTTCCAGCTGACGTTTGATCTCATCAGTTAAGATCAGTGGAAACCTGAAGACTTTGATTCAGATCTTCTAGAAGGGGTATCATGAGTCCAATAGGTTCATCATTTTTACCCTTAGATTTCTTCGCGTCTTCAGCTGGTGCTAGGCCAATGTAAGGTCTTACTGAATGGGACGTCTGGAGTTCAGAAGCCAAACCTTGCTTTTTCTGAGTATGCAGAGGCGTGTGGGACTGGATGTAGAGGGGTTGCAATCTGATGAACGTGAGAGTTGACAAATGAGGTTTCTAAGCAAAATGACTTTATATTGCATTACAGAAAATGTTGAGCTGTGCAGGCTGGTAGGAGGGAGAGTCCTGCTTCTAATTATGACTCAACATTATCTTTCACTGATAATAGCCTTTTTGTAATCAAAGAAGGTAAAAATGAAATGCATGTTGCTGGGTTTTTTTGTGTGTACCAATGAGCAATACAATCACAATGTAGTTTTAAATTAAATTCTTTTGTTCCTTTTGTTAATTTGAGTTTGATGGTTTTCCCTGGTGCCAGAGCCTAATTTACAGCCAGAGAAAATTCTCTTAAATTGATTTTTAAAAATGCACTCACATACACTACATTAACCTTTTCATTCCCCTATGGTGTATGTCAAAGAAAAATGATCCCTGTAACTCTGCTTATTGGAGAGATGCATATGTGGAGTAGATTAATTGGTAGAGTTCCCATTCTGCTCAGGACAGATTTTTCATATGGTAAATGAAATCCTGGCTATGCTAATGCTTGTCTCTCTCCTTAAAACTACTAGTGCCCCAGCCCCCATCATTTACCTTCTGCCACTGCTATGTATATGGTAATTTCTGAACTCTTTTTATTAGTTGTGGATGAGTTGTATCTTTGAATTTAGATAGGAAGAAGAGAGGCAGCCAGGTCCAGATTCTCAGGACTTATTTCTGTGCCTGACTCCTGGTAAAGCCAGAGGGAATTAAGGATTTAAGGGTGGATGTCAAGAGGATGGGGCCAGGTTTTTCTCAGTGGTGCCCAGTGATAGGACAAGGGGCGATGGACACAAGCTAGAGTGCAGGAAGTTTCTTCTCAACATGAGGAAAAAATTCTTTACTTTGAGGGTGGCAGAGCACTAGAACAGGCTGCCCAGGGTGGTTGTGGAGTTTCCTTCTTTGGAGATATTCAGAACCCGCCTGGATGTGTTCCTGTCCAGCCTGCTCTATGTGAGCCTTCTCTGGCAGGGGAGTAGGACTACTTGATCTCTGAAGGTCCATTCTAATCCCAACCATTCTGTGATTCTGTGACCTAAACATCTCTGAGAACATTGGCCTGGGCATGGTGCAGTGGGGGAACCATATAAGATGGCTGGACAAGGTACTTGGTAAGGTGGTCTATACTGGAAGATTTTTTGCAGCGTCACATGAGTTTATGATGTCTTTAAGTCTTTCAAAGTGAGTGAAATGGACTGGGAGATGAAGATAGAGGACCTTTTTAGATGTGATTAGATCAGGAGTTGATCTGAAGCTCCACTGAGTACTATAGGGAAATGTGGACATGGCGCTCTGCCCACTGGCCATGCTAAGACCTCCTAATTTCATAAGCCAGACCCTACTTCTTGAGAAAACAACAGATTGGTGAGGTGCTGAGGATGCTTTCTTGGATGCTTGCCTTTTTTCTTCCCATCTCTGGAGCATTTTTCCATGGGATGTAATGAAGCTGCCACACATGAGTTATTGTGTCTGCTTGGGTGGTTTTTCTCTTTTTCAAATCCTGCCATATGTTTAAATCAATACGATAACCCTATATTTAACTTCAGTTTCAAATACAAAGGGGACCTTTCTAACCCACAGTCTCTCACATATGACGTCAGAAGTAAGAGAGTCAGAAAATTAAAGGGAGAATTTTGATTACAGTGGAAACTTTACAGCTTGAAGCCAGCGAAAAGCAGACATAAAACAGCAGCATGATTCAGGAGAAGAGGTGATTTTTTCAATGCAGAGAGATTAAAAATGATCAGGATAATGCAGTGGCTTTGCTGCTGGGTGGCAGTGACCCTCATGAAATAGATCTTCTGTGAGAAAAATATTGCAA
Organism: Calidris pugnax; assembly: GCF_001431845.1. NCBI lineage: Eukaryota > Metazoa > Chordata > Aves > Charadriiformes > Scolopacidae > Calidris > Calidris pugnax. The sequence continues at coordinate 7,306,642 of NW_015090864.1, forward strand.
TTTGTTTGTCAGTCGATTTTGCTTTTTTTTTTTTTTTTTTTTTTGTGTGGTTGTCTTAGTCCCATTCTGTAATTCACTTACTGAGTCTCGGGATTTTATTGAATTAAGGATATTTATTTCAAACAAAAAATGAGCAAGAACACTGTTCTTTCAGTACAAGGAGTCATGCTCTTGTGATGTGCCACTGTTAGCACAGCTCAGTATGGGAAAGAAAGTTGGCATCTTGGCTCCAAGGAAAAATGCCTTCCTGTTTGGTGGTTGTGTTTACTGCTGCTCAGAAAGTTTTGAAAATGAAAATAAATGACTTTGCAAAGCTCTTTGTAATGTGCTGTGAGAACCCTAGTAAAAATAGAAATCAATTAAAACAAGCAAAGCATAAGCCTCGTAAACCTTTGGAGACCTTGGAGTCACTTTGCCTGACAGCAGCACTCAGTGCTGAGCCCAGCCCACTGGCACCTCACACCAAAAGCCCAGGTACTCTCTGAAGAGCTGTGATTCTTCAAGCTGCAGTTTTCCTAAGTTAGAGCTTGGCGAGGGCTGGGGGGGCGGAATTAAGACCTCCTTTTAAACATTGTGAACATCAAATCAGGATGTCCATGAAATGGTTTCTGGTTCAAAAATATCTGAGAAAAGCCCAAGCAAATCTGATTAGACCTGCGATGTAGTACAGGTCTCCCAGCTATTTTGAGGGCCGTCTCACAACCTGTGGACTCTGCTCCCTGTCTCAGCCTCCCAGCCACACTCACAGAAGCCAACACAGGTTGCTTCTAGCCAGAAAGAAAGAGTTAACATTATAAATGACAAAGACAGCTGTCCTTTTGCTGTTGCGTCCTTTGCTCTTTGCTTCTGTGTGAGTAATGGTGCAAACTCCAGCAAATTATTTTCTTTAAGAGTAAGTATTGCAGAACTGGGGGTAAGATGGGGGCTGTAGCTCAAGTTTAGGATTTGGGATTCAAATGGAGTTCAGGGCTATGTTTATACAGTGAACTAACCTGGAGGGGTGCAGGCGACCAAGCACGGTTTGTTAGTGTGCTCCCAAGCATGGTTTTGGCCCATTACTGCCAGGACTGTCCCAGGAATGCTGGAGCAAAGCCTGGGGCTCAGAGTGGGCTAGGGACTGTTTTGGTAATGTTGTGATACAGTGATGCCGTGCTGCAGCGTAAGAGGGTTTGGCTGTTGTGGCCGAGAGGTGTGCTCTGTCAGTTGCCCTTGTGATAAGAGAACAGATTTTGGTTTGCTTTATTTCCTATATTTAAAAAAAAAAACAAAAAACAGGAATAGAATATTCAGGAGATGGGAAGAAGGGGAGAGAGACTAAGCAAAAAGACCTTGGCTGTCCAGGCTGAGGAGAAGGGGACTTTAGCTGGGAGAGAAAAGCTTTCATACTGAGTCGTGCTCCAAAAACTGTTTATGTCTTTTTATTTAAAAGCACTGTGTAAAATACAGACCCAGACTTACACATTGTTTTTCTATTGCTCAACATTGTTAAAATTTGTATCGGAGAAGAATATTCTTTCTATAGTTTTCCATTAAAATCTTGGCTACATACTACATATGGAAACAGCGTTAAGAGACCCACACATCAAATGAGACTTGAATATTTTGTTCTTTGATCCTAGAAATGACAGAAAATTAAGATTCTTTTAAAGGTAAAATAATAAGATAGTTATTGTCTTAATGTAATTATTGCTACAATAATGAATAATGCAATTGTGTTGTCTTTGAAACATCTGTACATCAAACAATTCGTATTTTCCAAAACAGTAATTGATTGGTGCTTGAAATAAAAGTTGTTTAAAAGATGCATAGAAATAATCTGTGAATTTTAGCATCTAGAATAACTCTGGAGTTTGCATTTTACACGCCTCCACTAGACTTTGATTTTAATAGGATACTTAGTTGCTTGAGAAATCCAGCACCATAATCTGATCAATTTATGACACATAGGACTCTGGATTTGCATTTTACACACCTCCACTATACTTTGATTTTAATAGGATACTTAGTTGCTTGAGAAATCCAGCACCATAATCTGATCAATTTATGACACATAGAAAAGATTAAAGGATTCAGGCATGCTACTAATAAGGTTGTTATGGACCCCAGTAAAGGCGGCTTCAGGTTTGAAACGGGGAGCTCCTCCCGACTTATTTGAGGGATTTTTCTTTTTCCTGCTGAACTCAACTTTTATGTAAAACACGCCTCGCTCGAGTCCCATGGAGGACCAAAATATGTGATTTTTACTGGTTCTTTGCTAAATTTAGAGCTTGTTTTACTGAGCACATAAAACAGATTTTAACATCACATGGTTGTTAGTTTGGAGATGTTGTTTCTTTGTTCAGCAAGTAAAAGCATTTTATGTTGTGTCTCATCAAGGAGGTTCAGGTAATTTTCTTTACTTCTGAAATCCCATTATTATGGGGTCTGATCACATGTTCTCTCCCCGCCCCCAAAAACCTCTAAATTGTCACTGCAGCAGCCTCCTCCTCCCTGTAGCACCATCCCATGACATCCTCTTGCCCCTTGTTCTGTTCGCATCCTTCCCCTCCCCATGTAGGTCCAGGACTCCTGGGTCAATCCTGTCTCTGACCTGGTCTGCCCAGCTGCTCCCATGGGTGTGGGACCTTCAGGAGCCATCACCTTGTAGCCCTCAGGCCAGCCAGGGACCTCATCTGAAACACCCAGTCTACCACCATCCCGTAAGAAATGATGGTGGGAGAAATGTATTTTGAACAGAAAGCAGCTGATGTATTTCAGATAGTGATGGTAGATGGTGATTGACATGGTCGGTTGTACTGAGGGTGCTTCTCTCTTTCTTTCTGTTTCCTTATTTCCCCGTACGTGCATGAAGCTTTGCTGTTTATTAATAAGAGTTATGTATGTTGACCAACAGAGGAGTGACCCTCCCCTAGCCCCCAGCTGCTTTAATTCACACATGAATTCATATAATAATTACTGTATCACAGAAGTGTCTGCAAGGAACCTGGGAAGGTAATTTTTAGTTTCTTAGCATGCGGTGCATTTTCTGCATCCTGGGTTGATGGACACCTCAGGAGAGTGCAAAATGAAATTGATAAACCCATTTTCTTCCCCCACTGCTGTACACACCGTTTTCATATTCCTCTTCCCACTGTCTATGCAGTGTGGCGGCCTCAAAACTTGGTTGTCTTCATGCCTCTTTCTCATGTTGTTCACAAACAAATTATTTAGGAATTAGATTTTGTTCACCTCTTGTTTTCCTTCCCTACCATTTAGAAACAAATTATTTACAAACTAGATTACAGAAAAAAAAATGCCTAGGAGTTAGTAAAATATAATATCAAACAGAATTTCTAATGTTGTCTTTCTACCTAGGGAGATTAAACACCTCACTACTTCCCTTATCACAAATTCTTCCTTGGTGTTCAGAGTCATAAATTGAATGGTATTTTCTTTTTTTCTGAAATATAGTTTCACTAAGAATTGTAATTGCCTTTTTACAAATGTAAGCGGAATGGCATTTTGTTGGAATTAGAGGAGACGGCAAAGCTGAGAGGTAGTTTTGCCAAGCTCTCAAATCTTGTAGAGGAGCTTCTTTTCCCATTTCTTGAGATCATAATTCTTCAAGAAATAGAGTTGAGAGATGTCATCGTGCCATGCCTTGGCAACATCACCTTTTGCAGATGCTTTCTGCATGGGTATGAACTGTTTCAAGGCTCCTGTGTGCATTGTGGCTCGGTTTGGAGGGAGCCAGGCTGTCAGAGCATTATAGTGGAAAAACCAGAGCTAAGCAAATGCTGTGGCATAGAGGGGTCTTGACATGTGATATGATCTGTGGCATTTGGGCTCGCCAAGTCTTTTCACAGATCTGCTGAACACACAGACTCTTATGGAATAAAATCCTGAGCATCAAACCAAGTTTTACTGGTGCCGTGGCAGATATTTCACCCCAGAAGATGATTTGGTTCTGTGGATGAGTGTGTGTGCTTATATCAAACACTGAAATAAAATCAAAGAAATGCTGTTGATTTTATGGGCTCGGTCACTATTGGGAATGGATCTTTAATTATGAATTAGTGGATGAATACGTGTGCTTATATCAAACACTGAAATAAAAGCAAAGAAATGCTGTTGATTTCATGGGCTCAGTCACTATTGGGAATGGATCTTTAATTATGACTTGAATTACAGTAGCAGCTAAGGGCCCCTGTGAGGATTGACAGTCCCACTGCGCCAGGTGCTATAAAAATATCTAGGTTACAGCAGATGAATGAACCAAACTGGTGGTGGGAATGTGAAGAAGATTATTAAGGTGACATTAAATCCAGGCCACCACAATTCTTGGCTAAAAGCATCTCTAATCACATATGCCATGTGTTGTACCCACGTAAAGTGTTGCCATCTCCTTTCTCTTCAGTATGAGTCAGAAGGTGGACTATGCCCTTGGCTGGAGCCACGCTTGCTGCAACAGGTCCAGCTGGTGTTCACAGCTTGAATTTTGGTCACCTTGAGAATAGGCTCCTGGCAGGATTTCAGAGTTCACGTTCCCAACTTCTAATTTATTTTGGAAATTCCATGTAGTCACTCTATCTCTAAGTACTAGAAATAGTTTGGTAATGCTTCAAATGGCAATGCTGCTTACTTATATGTTGCGAGGGGGTAAGATGTTGCAGTACGGTTACTATACTTGGGTACAGAAGTCATGTGAGATGCCAGTTCAAAATATAGAGATGCTAAATTAATCTTTTAGTGCTGCAAGGTCTTGGAGGGGTTCCAAAACTGTTTCATCATCATGCTTATAAAAATGATGGGAAATTATTAAATATCCATTTCTGCAGTTCAGTACAGCTAGGAACTCCAGATATTACTGTATTTAGATCTTTTTACAGATTTTTTTTTTTAAATTTAGAAGCAGCACCGGGTGTCGTTTGTAGCTGACACAGACTGGCTCTGCTCCAGTGGAGCCACTGATCTGTGTCAGTCAATGCTCGCCGAGGATCTGGTGCCTTCTGCTCTAAAACTGTGGAAGACCCATCATCTGTTAAAGCTAACGGTTAGGTGTAAGGTACAGATGGCATTCATTTTCTCCTGTTGGCTTTGTAGCAGAAACATGTAAGACTGAAAGCTCTATCAAAGCATAAAACATGCAAGGTTTATTTTTACAAAGGGCTGTTAGGGATACAGCCTTTTCCTCGCTCCCTCTCAAACGCTCCATTAATGCCCAACCTCAAAGCATTTGCGTGTGTGCACTTTGCAGAAAATGGTGAGAGGAGATGGAGCTACAGGGCCAAAAGGAGCGGCTTTAGGGCGTTCACAAAAAAGCCTCCCAGAAACGCAGGGCAGGACAGTGTGTTGTGTTGTGTGCAGGGGAAGAGATTCTTCTCACGGTGCCGGGGAGTAGACAGCAAAGATGTTAACTGTTAGTAAGTCATTGCTCCCTATTAGTAAAAGCATTTATTATCAACAGAAGATGAAGACAAACATAACGTAGCTGTCTCTCATCACCGCAAGAGGCGGGATAGTTTTATTCCTCTGAATCTTTCTGTTGGGGTTTTGCAGGAAAGCCCACACATACGCCGCATCTCATTTGTGAAAACATACCAAGTTTTTATTCCTCTCACTCTCAAGTGTCACCTCTAGGATCTGAATAACTGAGTTGACTGTAGCCTCAGGCTTATGCTCTCTGTGTATATCTGCAAACCGATTGCTATTCAGCATCACACTTCAGCTGGAGCACAGCTCAGGGTGGTCTGCGGCAGCAGAAGGGGAGGGAGGCAAAGGGAGGAGGAGGAAAGGAAAGAAAATAAAAAGAAAATACCCACAAACAAGCAAAAGTAACTCAGTTTGAATTCAGAAGTAAGAAGGATGCAGTTACATGCTTATTATTGTTCATCCGTATTATGACACTGCCTAAGTTCTTAGTGATTGAGCTTTCCACTGTGCCAGGCAGGGTACCAAAAATGATTCCTGCCCATGAAGAGCTTCCATCCTAAACTTAAGGCAGGAGAGCAGCAGAGGATCCAGACAGGTGAAGGAGTGTGATGAGACAGTAAGGCAATTATTGATCAGCAATATAACCAGAGGTCTCAGCAAACCTCCTGCTGTAACCACTGCAATGCATCTAGTTTACTGCCATTATCCTTGCAAAAAAGAAATATTAATTGCAACACAAGTTTAATAATCTAACCCTGTGGGTTACCTACTCCTTATCTCATTTGTTGTACTGTTTAGCAGTTATAATCTGCAGCAATTTGTATTATACAGTTCTAATTAACATCAAGATTATTTTTGCACCGAGTGTTATACAAGTTCTTGCCAGGGACAACATAGTGTCCCCATACCTTAGATAATTGGTAAAGTTTTTATTCTGGGCCCTGTTCTGAAACCGGTGAGCTGACTTGCCAGAGACCTTGCATTCACTATATCATCAGGCAAAAGTTTTAATTCCGAAGTAGGTAGCCTGAGGTGAAGGTAGATTACATATCCCTCGATTAACTGTGTGTTGACCACCTCACTAGAAGATTTTTCATTTGCTATGTTTGTCAGTGTGTAGTATTTCAGGTTATTTAATTAAAATTTAGAAGTAAATCAAAAGAATCAAGAAGCAGAGCTTGAAGAATGGCAACTATGGAAAACATATAAAATCTTGCTATAAACCCCATCCTGCCACGTCTGAGGCTGATAAAAGATCTTGCACCTATTTTACCATTAATTTCTTGGGTTTTCTGGGGTTTTTTTTCTTTTTCTTTTCTTTCTGATTTGCACTGGCATAACTGAGAGCTCTGCCTCCTGTCTCCAGCCATGGTCCAGGTGAGCCAGCGTCACCTGCTTCAGCAAAAGCCCCCACATACAGTACACATGTTGGGAATGTTATATATTCCAGCATAACACACCTAGGTTTTGTTTTTATTGTGCAAAAGTGGCAACTCCGTATTGAAAAGACTAAGAGGCCCACCATGACCATCCCTCTATTGACCCTTCAGAGATTTTGGTCCAGGGTGTATAGCTTTTATTCAATAATGCCAGTACTTGGCAAGTGATGTCTATATTGTCCTTCTTTCATTTAGCAATATAGACACGGCTATTGGAAAAAAAAAAAAAGTTAGTTGTGCCTGATGAGATTTTGTTTTTGGAAACTATTATATTATTGTAACATGGCCACAGTGCTGGCAGACTTTTGGCAGGTTTCAAATAAACATGCCAGAAATAATTTTGTTGACAGCATCTTGGATTGGAGCACATCCAGCCTTCATCCATAACTTGTCAGTACAGTGATTCTTTCACAGGCAGGAAAATATGTCATCACAGATCTGTATTTTAGAGTCTTAAAATACTGTAGATGTCTGGATTTATGGCTTCAAAGTCAACTTCACAGGTGGGTAGTGCTATTTTTCAATCATAAATGAAGATGAAAGTGATAACATTTACAGTTTTTAATATGCAGCATCAGTGAAGTGTGCTTATGTTAAAACCTGTGGTAACATCTGTTTTACTTTCCTAATCCAAAAACAATTAAGGTTTTATGTAAGAGAAAGAAGGGGGTGGAAAACAAGCAGCAAAGGAAAAAAGGAGAAAAAAAAAAACAGGCTGAAGGGCTTCAGCTTGCTTGCAGAGGTCATGTTGCATTCGTTCTTCATGAGCAGAGAGCAGGTGACTCCTACCGATGAGTGACTTTGTTTTAATGTTTCCTTTTATGCTGTTTTTAGTAGAATCATTTTGTCGGAGCAGAAATTGTGCATGCTTGGTTTATTTCCATTTGTGATATGCTAAGATTTAAGTATTAAAACCAAAGTGGTGTCTTTAGGATTAACAACCATGGTTGACGAAGGGCATCTGCTTGCGGGTTGGTTTAGATCTGTGTTTGCATCAAGCTACGATCTTTCAGGAATGGGCAAATTATAGTTTTGAGCTGAGTTGGAAACAAACACTTTGAGGTGCCATTTCAAGAACATTATTTATATGCTTGAATCTGTACCTGCCTAGGATTTAATTAAACATCTTCCCGCCTTTGGTCCTAAGCCCAGGGGCTTTCCTGAGCAATGTGAGTAGGCAGCTGATGCCCATTTGTGGGAGCTCCTGTTGAAGGGTTGGGAGTTTGCTGCCAAGGGATTGCATGGGCTATCACAGACTGGTGGTGAGGCTCTAATCTCCTGGAAGTAAAAGCTGGTCACAGTCTCTGGGATTGACAGAAATACAGATGGGAAAGATCTAAGACAGCGCTGCTGTCATCGATATGATACAATGTCCATGCAACAGTTTTACTGTAAGTGATTCCATCGAAAGAGACTTCAAATGACCGAGAACAAAAAAGCTGCTTTCCGAGCCTATGCTGAATAAAGCTGTTTACATTTCTTTGAAATTTCATTTACCTTTTCTTGCTTTTTATCAGGGGAAATATCCTGATGGAATTTTGAAAATAAAGTGGAAACATTCGTTTCTGCTTCCTTGCAGTGTATTAAACCCCAGAGTTTTGTTTATGAATAATTTTCCTCCTCTTGATACACTAGAAATTCCCAGTCTTTTTTTTTTGCTGTGATTTTGCTCAAATATTGATTGGATGAGTGAAGAATTAATAGGATTATGATGTGATAATGAATTCAGTGAAGTATTGATATCCTGAAAGCTTAAGCACGTGTGTGGATTTCTATCACACTGGGACCCATGGATGGGGAAACCTCCCTTAATACAAGGTTCTGTTAAGCTTTTAAACTACATCTGGGTTTGTAGATCTAATTCAAGTCTGTGAACTATTTTTTTCAATTTTAAATCTTCTGACCGTTTGGGAGGAAGAGGGTTGTTAGATTATTTTCAGGAATGTGACTGTTGCCATCAGTCCTCTAGTTTGCCTGTGTCTTACCTCTGTCCTTCAGACACTTTTAAGGCTTGGATGGGTAGAAGCACTGTGGTTTCTCAGCCGCTTTTCCTCGGTTCTGCTGTCATCCCTCTATGTCCCACTGTGTCCTGCTGTGAACGGGAGAATATTTCTGCCACTTACTAACAAGACCTGGATTCTTTTCCTGGCTTTGTTTTTTGATTTGTATGTGACCCTGGGAAAGTCACAGACTCTCCTTTGAGCCTATTTGCATCCCCTGAAAAATGGAGAGAGTAACAGTTTCCTAAAAAAGGTGTTAGAAGACTAAATTAATTAACATTTGCATTCGTGCTTAGGGTGAAGATGCTATAAAAATGCAAGTATTTATATTCTTTCTGTTTGTTTGTTAGCAAAATTGCATTTCTCAAGGCTCCTGACCTACTTTTCAGAAGCAAAATTGTATTTCTCAAGGCTCCTGACCTACTTTTCAGATTTTTCTCCAGTAAGAATAATAAACTATACATTTGTTCCTTCTAATTATTTTTCATTTCAAATTGAAAGCCAAGTGCAAGTGAGGGGAAGGCAAGGAGAGGAGGAGGTGCTAATCTCTACCCCTCTTTACCAGAAGGAAGAGAACCATCAGGTCTTTTCCAGAATTAGAATAAATAATGAAATACAGATGCTACCTTAGATGTTTAATGTCTCAAAGATGACTTTCCATTGCAGGTGTAGAGCCTGTGTAATCCCCAAATAAATAGAAAGAGAGTCTCAACATTACCTTTTTATGTGAAATGGAATCTTGATATGGAAAAAGTTGAAAAATATTTTCCCAGCATTTTCTGAAATCAGAACTCTGAGGTTTTCCCAACGTCCCTATGCAGATCATGTTGCTGTGCATAAGAAAACCGTGCAGTAGGTGAAACAAACTCTCTGAATTACAGAACTTAGTCTATTATAGAGCACTTTATTTTCCTGCAAAAATTAAAAAAGAAAAAAGAATCTCTTCAAGAAGTACCAGCAGGTTTGTCTTAGACTCACCATTCATCATAATAAAAGAAATGAGGCAAAAATTCTAAATTGGTGAAGTCGACAAGGCAGAGGAGCATCCAGAGTTGTTCTGGCTGTGAGGCCAGATCCCTTGAGTCAACTCAGCCTTCCAGGAAAGCGGAGTGCACTGATATTTCATACAGTTTCTGGGGATGCTTCAGTGCATGCATGAAATCACGTTTAATGCACAGCGCTAAGAGGAATCCAGCAAAAAGCATGAAAGGGATAAAGTGCAATAAATATTTAAGAACTTGTGAATGCGAACACAGCACTTCAGACAAACCTCAGTCTCGAGAGCAGGGGTGCTATATACATCACAGACAGAACATATGGTATAACCCAGTGAAGTCAAAGCTAATCAGTGAATAATGCTGGAGCTTTTAATCTAAAGTTTTACAGACGTGATTAAATGTAAAGTATATGCTAGACGTGAAGCCTATCTTCATTTCCTTAGACCTACCAACCTAAGAATGTATGCCAGGTGGCCTGAGGAGATGTGATGTGCTCTGGGAAGGCATAAAGGTTCACCGTGGGGATAGCCTTATTGACTTTAATCTCTCTACATTCCCTTGGGACTTATTTGTCTTCCTGTATTCCTCTTTAGCATCTTATTATAAAAGTCTCTTGAAAGTTACGGTAAAGGTCTTTATTTTCAGACTTAATGAGGTTTGGTAGGGACCAAACCTCATTTGGATGAGTGGTGCAGTGTGCTGCTCGTGCCCAGATGTGAGGAGGCCATAGGGAGTGTGGGTTTCACTGCTGAGGATCCTATGGATGTATTGCATTTATCCATTGTATAATATGACTTATGATGGATTCAATTAATGCTAAAATGTATTATAATGGCATGAATTGTATTTGGCTTTCACTACTGAGGATCCTATGGATTTATTGCATTTATCTGTTGTATAATATGACTTAGGATGGATTCAATTAATGCTAAAACGTATTATAATGGCATGAATTGTATTTGGCTTATGGGCTTCACCCACCATGGTCACAGCGTGCATGGTGTGGAAATAGGTTGCTGTTTGGATTCTGCTGTTTGTTTCCTTGTCTAAGTGCCTTTTCTAAATGTTTCCTTTCCTTTGATGTTTCTAGGAGCTGGTGGGGAGTAATCCTCCACAAAGAAACTGGAAAGGAATTGCAATTGCCTTACTTGTTATTCTCGTTATCTGCTCCCTGATTGTCACCTCTGTTATACTCCTGACACCAGGTATTTATAACTTTTAACTCACTTCCATTCTGTTTTTCTTCTGTAATTTTACTCTTCCAAAGCTAAAGGGATTGCAAACTGACTGCAAAGTCAACATCAAAAGAATCATCCTTCCTGTTCTTTAACTTGATGTGAGCTGAGTTCAAGGCCGCTCCTAGGTAGATTGTTTTAGAGTTTTACATTTCAATTCAAAGATCAGGGCTGCTGCGCTGAAGGTACAAGGGTGAAAGCTGGTTGCCTAAACATAGATGGGGAATGTCTTTTTAGATGTGCCAGGGTCTGAGACACATCTGTATAGGGCAGTCTGTTAGGACACAGGAGTTGCTGAAGTTAATGCCCACATGGAGCAGCAGACACCAGTTGGATAGCATATCCCAGAGCATCTAAAATGGCATTAGATGCTTATGCTTAGGCACCTAAATCCCATCCTGTTCAGCAATATTGGGTTTTAAATCAGACCACAGTGTTCCAGCTTTCCTAAGGAATTCCAGATAACTATGTGCCAGACAGCATTTTACCACAGCAAACAATTAGTAACTCTCTAAGTTCTCTAAGTTAATCCCCTTACCAAGTTTCAGCACATAGTTCTGTGCACATAACCTCTGTAAATTACTTCTCTTACAGTAGCTGCTGAGGTTGTAGGCTTGAATTTTAATGTGGTATCATTATGATTATTGATTATTACATATTTATTCAGTCCTGTAAATTTCCATGACTACTTACAGTGTAGAAATAATATGCTTCTCTGGCTCTTGAAAGCTTGTGATCTGAATATAAAAAAACAAATGAATGAGAGATGAGACACAGAAAAGAGAATTCAGTCTCAGAAAGGGATGGGAGCCGCAAAACACAGAAGGCAGCAGAAGGTCCCCTGCAGAGGGATGTAGAGGAGAAGAAAAGGAGCTCCTTCTTGGATGAGTACATATGAGTGTTTCTAGGGGACAGCAGGACAGAGTGCACAGAGCTGAGGAGGGGAATGGAGGCAAGCGAGAGATGAAACCATAGGAAATGGAAAAGCACAGGATGGTGAAGTGGAAAAATGAGATGGAAGTTGTAGAGCAGAAACATCTAGCTCATAGTGTGTGAAGTGACACACAGTTCAGCAGACTTGGGGCATTTTCCCTGACACAGTTCTTATCCCTGCTGTATGGTAGACTGGAGACAGTGATAAATCAGGAAATAGAGGATTGCACACAGTTAATATGAACATGAGTGAAACAATCACTACCTTATCCTTTTGCTTATTTATCATCATGCCTTGTTCAGTTTATTTCATGCTGTCCTGAAGTTTTCAATGTAAATGTAAGTAGCACATGGTCGTGCCAGAGTAATGAAGTAATTAAATGAATTAAAGTTAAACTTAATTAAGGATAATTTTTTTATTTACTTTCACTAAGGTTCAGATTTAACATCTTTGGACAGTCCAGTTTATCTGTGAGAGGTTTTGGGGCATGGTCTGTGGACTGTACTCATATTAGGCACCACTTATTTGCAGTGACAAATTGTCCCTTATCCATTTTGTATGGAAATGTTGCCATCTATTTTATGGAAGTGCAGTCCCAGACTTTTCAAAAATGTATGTTGAAGCCTGGAGTCCTAAACCCATACTTGTGGGCTTCAAGAAGCTGTCAGTGGCTCACGCTGCATAAATGAGACTATGGGTACCACTTCCATCGAAAAGCAGGATTCCACATAGATGGATATATGGGGAGAAGCATAAACATACCTGTACAGTCACAAATGTGGTCTGAGTCACAAGTCTTTCCTTGTATGTCACCACCTGTAATAAATAAATCCTGTAATAAGGATTTACCTACATGCAAAGACAGAACAATATCTGCTAAGGACTTAGAAGCTGTATGTCACCACCTGTAATAAATAAATCCTGTAATAAGGATTTATTTATAAGGCTGGACAGAACAATATCTGCTAAGGACTTAGAAGCCCTGGTTTCAAATCTGGGCTCTTCTGTAGACCTCATTTGGGGACTTCTGCTGAACCCTACTCCCACTTCTCCATACAGAAAATCACACATAAAATCACTAATGACTCTTATGACTATAGATACCACAGTGCTGTTGTCCAGGTAAGAGCGCAGACAGAAAAGGTGTACTGAGCATTGAGACCCTGTAGTTAATGTTCTCTAATTTAGGAATACACAAGTGAATATGGGTTATTATGATGAGTATGAAGTGGGAACATGATATATCCACTTTCACTTATAAGTAAAATGTAAAAGTGTGTTTGTGTGTTTATATTTTTATATACATGCAGAAAGAAATTTTCAGTTTGGGATATGTATTCACACACATGTATATACACATAAATCATACAGTTATTAGTATGTACTTAGCAACAACTCCAAATAGCACTTTTGAGAGAGTCTCTGTGCTTAAAACTTATGGATATGCAAACCAGTTTTCTGTACTAAAATTTCCATTCATGCTTTTTGAGATTTCTAATTACCTGTTTTGATGCTAAACAGGGTTTGGGTTGGGTTTTTTTCCCTGATGGTATTTCAGAACTGTCCTACATGCAAATACAAAAACTCTGAGCTCGGTACTGCTTTTGATTTTATTATGGATCCAGACGGCTTCATGGTGAGACTTTGCCAAGGGTAAAATAGATAACTTAGGTTGCTGCTGTGGCTTGGCAGCAGCTGAGTTTAGTTTTCTCTTGGTCCACTGGCCCTGGAGCTTGTTACGAGGATGCACTATGGCAGAGGGTACCCAGGAGGCTCATTTCACAGGTATTTCCAACCAGTCAGTGCTAAGTGAGATATTGAGACTGTCTTGACAAACACAAAAAGTATTACGTTGCTGATCCTGACTGGGGATAGCACATCCCAACAAGGCAGAAGTGGGGAAGATGGAGGAGCCTGTTCAGAAGGAACAGCAGAGTCTGCATTTACCTGCCATAAAATAGCTCACTGGAAGAAGAAATGTTTATCCTTTGATAGCCAAACTGAAAAAATGAGTGGTGGATATTTGAACAAGAGGCAGGGAAGGGACAAGAGGACAGGGAAGGAAGGGGGTGAAACAATTTTGTGGATGTTCATGGGACGAGGAGCTGCTTCCAAGTGTGAGTGGCATCAGAAAAAAAAGAGAAAAAGACCTCTTCACTGGAAATGTTTTGAGCGGGGTGATACAGTCTGACATGAGCAGAGCACGATGCTTGAGAATACTTCAGTTTTTTTGAAATTTTCTTTCTGATGATAATGTTGGAGTCCAGCCTGATGCTCTCCTGCTAATACAAATATCCTTTTGAATTTTATCCCAGAATTCCTTACTTGTACCTGTCTATCTTTTGCAAATCAGCCCAAACCTTTAAAAAAGGTTTTAACTCCAGATTCAGCTTCAGGAAGGCTGAAATCCCTCTTGGTTTGGGTTTCTCAGAGGCTCTGAATTTGTTACTTGTACCTGCCTATCTTTTGCAAATAAGTCCAAACCTTTAAAAAAGATCCAGCTTCAGGAAGGCTAAAATCCCTCTTGGTTTGGGTTTCTCAGAGGCAGGTCACTCACCCTGCTTTAAGATTAGCTCATAAATTAGGAACAGTGCTCTTTGCATTCAGCAGACATTGTAATTGCAATACCTGTGCTTTATTGCTAGCTAACACGTAGGTCTTATTTTATAAAATCCTAATAAAATTTCAGCATGTCTATGATTTGTATGTCCTTTGGTATTCTAGAACAACATTCTCAAAAAGCAATAACTGGTGAAAGCTTGCATTTAATGACACTGTAGTGTGCACACAATTGCCTACGCTGAGAGACTCTGATTTCCTGTGTGTGTGAGCCCTGCCATTCCACCCACCTTTGAAAAACGTGAAGTTATTTATAAAAATGATCAAAGTGTGGGACTGAGCCTTTCCTAATCAGTGGTTGCTCACTTATTGCAGCATATGGCACCTGTATGGGTCCTGTCCTAGCAGTGTTGTTTGTGTGTTTATATAAAGACATGCAAAATTTATGGTTATGCATGTGTGCGCACACACACACACACAAAGCTGAAGAGAGGACCCAATCCCACAGAAATCTTGATTAAAAAAACCTTCCCCAGGTTCCGTTAGACATTTTGCTTTTGAAAAGGCTGCTTTCTAGTTCCATCTGTTTGGAAATGGAGGCAAACAAGGACTTTTTGCACATCGGTTTCTGATATTTAATGTTTTCTGGAGATATACCTCAAGTTTGCTCCTTTCAAATCTGACCTTTAGCTGAAAAAAAAGAAAGTACACCCAACTCTGTTTTAGAATTCTTACAAAATTTATAGAAACAGTTTTCAGAGATGGTACTGAGGCAGTCATTGCATAGCATTAATTCACAGCATGCTGTCAGACAGCCAAATGCATAGTCTAGTAAGCTGTGTATGACTTTTGCTACTCAGGAAGCCCAAGGAAATACGCTGTGACAAGCTGTGCAGGAGTGTAATTTGTTTGTTCACAATTGTTATATATAAATGTATATTTATATATAAATATGCCATTAAAAAATAGTGGGATTTTACAGAAGGGAGAGAGGCTGCCTGTTTGCCTATTCTGACCACTGCCTTTTAGGGACAGGGAGTACCTGGGGGAAAAGGGGCTCAGATTTGCCCAGGAATCAAGCAGGCACATTGAGGTGGGAAGGGAGCTCTTGGTGTGCTCAGTCAGGTCTGCCAAGATGTGGACGTTTATGGATGCACACTCTCCCATGTGCTTGCAGTACACAATAGCCCAGGAGGTGTGTGAGAAGAACATCTGATATCGACCTGTAGCAGAGCCCCAGGGATGACAGAAAGAAAGGTGGGCATCCAAAGGGGACTGAAACCTTCTGACTCATTGAGCAGCCTGTGGGCATCGCTGGAGTTGAGAGGGAAGCTTGAAAGAAAGAGTTGGTACTGCAAAGGCAAAACAAGCAGGGAGGTCACATCATAGCCCTTCTCCCTTCTGTTTTGAGTTTTCTGGATTTGTGGAGGATCTTTGTTCTGTTTGTGTTCTGAAGAGCAAGGCTTTATCAGTTCAGTGCTCACTTGAAGGAAGAGGTGAAGACAGATGAACCCAAAAGGTCTGACCAATGCAGGGTTCCTATCATGCCTCTAATGTTGAATCAAAAATAAAATGGACATGTTTTTCACATGATTTTCTCAGCTTGGATTTTGGTTTTTTTGCTGTTTGGATGGTGGGTTTCTGTACCACCTGTACCGTTGCCATGCTGCTGGGCTGTCAGGCCCTGTTCAGCAGCTGCTGGCTGGATCTGCTGGTGAGGGGGGGCATGAATGCAAAAAAGGTGATGGCATACGATGGGTCCTCTTCTTTCATAAACGCAACAAGGACCCAAGGTCTCTGCAGTTGGGTGTGGACACAACTTGTGTCTGCCATTTGGCTTAGACACTCTAAGGCAAGCTCAGCGATGGCTGCTCAGGAAAGGGTGGGCTACCTGAGACCCCACAAATGCATTTCTTCCTCTGTAAATGTCTCCAGTGGGGTCAGAGAAATAGAGTAGGTGTTCTTAATGAATGCTCTGACTTACCTATGTGTTAGATGAGAGGTCAGTAAATCTGATTTTTTCCTAAAAAAAATCATTGACTGATTGATTATTTTAAATAAATGTTTTCTCCCTTGCTCTGGGGCTGAGATTGATGTTGTCCATGATCATTATAGGACCTATTGCAGCTATTACAACCTATTGCAGGAGACAGTAAGGGAACCTCAACAACATGCTGTAGGGAGGCTCCTGGGTGTGTATGCTTCAGTTGCTACCTCTTCCTCTTTCTCCTGTCCTGTATGAGGAGTTTGAAGTGCTGTGAAGGTATAGAGGTGGTGTGTCCCCCAGACTGCCTGTCTCCATCCTGCACAGGAAGAGGGAATGAGAAGGGCTTTCTGCCCTGCCCCTTCCCAAATCTCCAGCACAGAGGTTTGCTTGTGTCTGTCCTTGTGCCCTCATGGTGGGGCATATTCCTCGGGGTGGGAGTTGGGAAACAGACCCTGAAACAGCCGTAAGGCCAGGGCTGTATGTGGTGCTCCGACCTCCTGCTCTGCACCCCACGATCTCCCCAGGTATTCAGAGCTGCGACTGTGCACCATGGTGGGAACTGATTGGAACAGTTTACTGGAGTTCCTCTGACCTGTATCATCCATTTCAATAAATAAAATTATGCAGGAGAACTTGATGTAATGCTGTCACATGGAATAATTTAGCTGAGGACTTGTATTAATGTGTCTCGGTATTTGGAAGCCACATTGAGCAGCGTGATTGAAACCTCAATCAGACTTTTAAAAAGTATGAAAATTGAAGAATATAATTTAATTTAGTAAAAATGATAGTTCAGATTGAAACACCTTTTAGTGGAACAAAACATTGTTCATAGGTAATTTTCAGTGGTCCCAGGTAGCTCAGGAGCTTCAATTTAGAACAAAGAAGACTTTTTTCCCTGAAATAAATGGCTTCAGAAAGTCTGTTTCCCCTGTTTCTAATCACCAGAGAGTTCAGTTAGTTTAGTACTAATAATGTCAAAGATAGCTAAGGCTGCATGATACCAATAGACCTCAGGCATGAGGATGCTGTGGTGAGGAGAGATGCTGAAGCACACACACCTGCTGTGGAAAAACTCAGAATGTGGCCTCACATGTTCCTTTAAAGAGCAAATGTGTCTAAAGTGACTGTAAGGCTTCCATGAAAATATTTTTTTAGCAAAGAATTGAATGTTGGAAAAAATTTTTTCATATGATTCCCTGTAATAACAAAAAAATTACTGTTAGGAGAAAAAAAGAAAAGAAAGAATATGTTAATCAAAATTGGTGGTTTCAGTTTTTCTCTAAAAAATTCACGTTTGAGAAAAAGAAATCCATTTTCATATTAACTAAGCAGCCTATATAGGGTTCTCTGATGTGTCTTCATCTGCAAGGCCCAATATTCCATTGATTCAACATAAACACGTCAGTTGCAGGCCCAGGAGCCTCTGTGTTGTGTTTAGGAGAATTGTTATGTAGTAGAGAGGTGGGGGTAGAAATGAGAAGGTACAAATTTTGGCACAGGAGAAGATAGTAGATGCAGCAAAATTCAAGTGGTCAAATTCGTGCTTTAGTTTTATTTGGTTTGACTCATATGTTCAGTCCTGGTGGCATCCTCGAGGAGACAGATTTCCTTTTAACCATCGTATGTACGCAAACAGAAGTCAGTTCAGTGTCTTCTTCAGATTCTGCTTTGCATCAGAAATCTGTTGTCAAACTCTGACTGAATCATGAGAAATGTGAGAGGACTGTATGAAAGGCAGTGGAGAAAGATGTACAGCGAGTATTTCTTTACGGGGAAAGTGGAGTGTTAGTAAGAACAAAATAAATGAAGGACACTGTTTATTGCAAGTTGATTTTACAGTATCTTAAACTGGCAGTCTGGTTCTTCAACCAGCCGATATAGGGTTCTCTGATGTATTTTCATCTGCAAGGCCCAATATTCCATTGATTCAACATAAACACGTCAGTTGCAGGCCCAGGAGCCTCTGTGTTGTGTTTAGGAGAATTGTTATGTAGTAGAGAGGTGGTGGTAGAAATGAGAAGGTACAAATTTTGGCACAGGAGAAGATAGTAGATGCAGCAAAATTCAAGTGGTCAAATTCGTGCTTTAGTTTTATTTGGTTTGACTCATATGTTCAGTCCTGGTGGCATCCTCGAGGAGACAGATTTCCTTTTAACCATCGTATGTACGCAAACAGAAGTCAGTTCAGTGTCTTCTTCAGATTCTGCTTTGCATCAGAAATCTGTTGTCAAACTCTGACTGAATCATGAGAAATGTGAGAGGACTGTATGAAAGGCAGTGGAGAAAGATGTACAGCGAGTATTTCTTTACGGGGAAAGTGGAGTGTTAGTAAGAACAAAATAAATGAAGGACACTGTTTATTGCAAGTTGATTTTACAGTATCTTAAACTGGCAGTCTGGTTCTTCAATGTAAAAGCTGTCCAGATTTCCATGTTTGCAAATGAAACTGTATATAATTTCACTAAAAATGAAAATTATTATGGGCCAGCAATGCAACACCTAAGGATTTAGAGTTACATCTCATAGATTTTTCAAAAATATTTCTGTAGCCAAGTGTCTGATTTCCATGGAAAAGCTTTTGTGAATTCCTGAAGTAGTCTGTATGAGCCCTTATAGCACTTTCCAACTGTGGTTCTGCATGACAGTTTTTAAGGAAATAAAAATATAAACTATAAAAATTTGGTCACTTTTTTTTTTTAATTTAACTGATTTTAACTAGTGTTAAGTAGCTTCAATATTCTTCAGAATAGTTGCCATTATATAGCACTATGACATCTATAGGTGTGTTTTCATGACCTTTAAAATCTTTTTTTGAACAAGTTATGTCCAAAAATGTGTGTTTTGGATCATATCTTGGTCTTTTTGTAGTTGCTGAGCACAGGCATAAATAACCAGCGGGTTCCTGTTTGTAAACCACTAAATGGTCCTTTTACAACACTGACAATGGGATGTGGCTGATGTATGATATAAAGCTTAATGCGGACTGTTTCCGAATGAGATACGATGTGGCACTATTCAGAGTTGCTGCACTTTCAGATACATTTCAAAGTTGAAGTAATGGCAGTTTTGTTTTCGAATGTTTTTCAGTTGAAGATAACAGTTTGTCTCAGAAGAAGAAGATAACAGTGGAAGATCTCTTCAGTGATGATTTCAAAATTCATGACCCAGAGGCTAAATGGATAACTGGTGAGTGAGGAACAAACGTGTTGCAGTGTCTTTATTTCAGTTCCTTGCCCCCTGGGCATCTCTTTTATATTTTGTTCATTGTTCCTCCTGTTCTTTATTTTGCTCCTGATTTTACAGAATCAAGGAATGGTTGAGGTTGGAAGGGACCTCAGGAGATCATCTTGTCATACCCTTGGCGAACCAGCTAGAGCTGGTTGCCCAGAAACATATTAAAAAAATTCAATCCTCAAATTCCTATTCCAGCTTTCCTCCTGATAAATATGTAAACGCCACTGCTCTGTTATTGTAATTTTTTATTTAAGTCTCTCCAGTGGGCCAGACATTGAAAACTACAGCCATTGTCCCAAAGAGCTTCCAGCATTCAGTAAGTGATGTAGCATGGGGTTGGAAGGAGTGGCTGGGGCACTATCACAGTCATAATTTTACCATAAACAAAACTTCAGGTTTATATTCCCCTATCGAAACATTTTTTTCCAGCAGAGAGGTGAAGCATTGCTAAGCAACAGGGAAACAGTGGTCCAGCAGCAGCTGGGCTGGTGCTTGCACACAAGCCATGTGCTCTTTTTATCCTCTGCTGCCTTATGTTTTCTAGTCAGGGGAAAACCAAATAATACTTGAATTAATGCACATAGCATTTGCTGGAGTAGAGCTGTTTTGGGGGATGTAGATTCCAGCTCTCGCTGGAAATTGCTGCAGTCTGAACAAGCTTTGGCGAGAATAAAATGATTTGTGGTATGCTGCTCATGTAGGTTCTGTACAACTCCTATTATCACTGCAGTTATTAGTTTTTCTTTTGAATTTAATGGGGAACTGGATCGAATCCTTCCCCGTGCTTGACTTTCCTTGTCTGTTATGTTCATTGGGAACAATTTTAATGCCTGTAATGAAAAGATGGAGTGTTAAAGGGTAGTGCTGAATTTACACATTCCCCAGAAGCCCTCAGCACAGCTGTCTCAGGCTTCTCCCACCAATTCAACTGCAGGGGAAAGCAATTGCAGATGATGTGCACCTTCACAAACACAACTGCTGACACACAGGGGCTCTTTTTTTTCACATTGCATGCTCCGGGGCAGTGGTTCTCCCCAGAACCACTCTCTAGGAATAATGATGATGGAATTGTTAGCTGCATTGCAGTTCAGAATTATTTGTCTAGTACCTTTTTTTAGCATTGATATCTCTAATGGCCCTAATGAAGAAAGAAGTGGTTTATTGAGAACTTTGCTGCTATTTTCTTTATTTGCTAGAGTACCAGGGAGTGATAATGAATTGAATAAACTTTTGCAGGAACAGAGAATCAAGTATTGCCATACAGCTAGGTATAATATCCACCTTCTGATGTGTAGGCATGGAAGTAAGGTATATTTTCCACCAAAATGCAGACTTCTGTGAAAAAACAGTTTTTCTCATGCTTTTCCAATTACAATCACATACTGATGCCATATACACTTTTATTAAAGCTCCAATCTTGACATGTTTTAAACTCCATCTCCCTACTCCTGTGTACTCTCACCGACGCCAGCACAGTTTAACATCAGTCTTTCCTGATTTGAAATTACTAAAATGCTGTTTCTGTAAAGAACAAAGCAGTATTGTGAAAACCAGTAGAAATATTTTAGAAGGACTTGTTCTGTTGCTGTGCTACTAATACCACTGACACTGATTTTAATATATCTAGAGAAATTTTATGAAGCCAATAGATATTCTGTAGATTTACCCAAGGGTGGCTTCACATTTAAGGGCAAGACTCTAATCTGTGATGTCATTCATCCAAGGACCCAAAGCCATTTTACATTAATTACTTTTCTCCATTACAGTTGCTTTTCACATCTTTCTCAGGCTAACTGGTGAAATCTTGATTAAGGTCCCTGATAAGCAAAATGAAAGACCAGTAGCTTGATTCCCAAGCAAACATTCTTATTGGTCTCTTACTCTCAGTTTTTAAAATACAAAAGAAAGAATCTGGAAATGCCAAAGCCAAACTAATAAACCTTTTAGTATAACTGGAATGCTGGAGTGCTTTAGCAGAAAAATTGCATTTTTAAAAATTACATGTGAGCTCACATAAGGAGTTATTGTCTTCTGGGGAATCTGCGTGATTTTTAAAATATAGGTAGCTGTTGTCTATCCTTCCTCCCCTTCTTCTCCTGTTAATTATATAGCAAAATATCATGGTCATTCAGAGACCTGCATAATTCAGTCCTCTTGTCTCATCAAAGCTCTATTTCCGTCCTTTCCCTCTTCATTATTGCAGAAGATGGGAGTTTGGTAGCCTTGCCTAAGATGTGACACATGGTATGTTTAAGAGTCTTTCAATCATCTTATAGATTTGCTTCCAAATTAGTTCAGTCAGTAAAATATCTGTGTTCTTTCCTGTAAGGGAGCAGCTGATTCAAACTCTCTGAAGGAGCAAGGTCTTTCCTTTAACTTGAATGGAGCAAGTAATACAGTAAAAATTAAAAAAGAAAAGCTTTTCTATTCAGGACAGCACTCAAAAATATGCTGAAAGCTCACTGAAATTGATGGGATGAGCTGATGCTTAATCATTTTCTTGATTTGCAGTGGGAAAGTGGAAAAATAATATATTTATGATCAATATCTCTGTCATTTCGTTGATTTCAAAGGAGCCAGGGCAAAAGAAAAAAAAAAAAGAGAACCAATCTCAAAGCTGACAGAACTCCACTTCCAGAGCAAAGATTACAGGTTTCCCCTAAGCTTTCAGTCGCAACTTGTGGCTGGTTTGTGGATACGTTTGCATCTTTTTATTGGAATTAAATATGGCAAAGATGGAACTTTGAACTTTTTAGAATTTCTGTGATGCCACCTATAATTTCAAATTCCAGTTTGCATTTTTATCCAGTGGTCTAGGGAGAGGAAAGTCTATTTCATTTAATTATCTGCTGCTTTCAGTGTCTTCTACTGCCCCAGTTATTGATGTTGACTCAGTTAAGAGCACTCCAGAGGAGAGCAACGTGTTCATAGACCAGAACTGACTGCTCTGGAGTCTGTTTCTAGTTCCACTTCCAAGGACTGCTATTGCTTACATTTGCCCTGTAGCACAAGCAAGCACTGAATTTATTGTGAAGTTTTCACTTCAGGACAGCTTAGTATGTAGTATATAAATAAGTATATAAGCGACCATATATAGTATAGTATATACGGTATAGTAGGTATATAGCAATGTAGTACAGGAAATTTGGGACTGTGCTGGTGATAGATGGCGTCCCCCTGCCCAGCAATCCAAGAGCAAAGAATCCAAACTGCATCTCTGTTCCAGCCCCATCCATCCCATGCCTCCTCCTGCTCTCCTCCACTCATCGCTCCGTGCATCGCACCCCGTGCCGTTCTATTACCATCCTCTGTTGTGAACTTCCCTTTACTGTACTACTGTAATTATGTTGTCCATATGCTAAGCATGCATACGAGCTCCAATTAGCAACTCGTTTCATACTGTGTATCTTAAATGTTGTATTTGGACTTTTCCTCGTTTGCATATCCTCCTCCATACCCGGTCAGGAGTGTCCTGTGCCGGCCTTTCGTTAGCCCTCTCACAGATGACAGATGGCCCACTCGTTAGTTTAGTCCCTAACTGCTTAGCAGTTCTGCTCTCAGGCTCCACATTACTTTGTAATTAGGCTTCACAATTACTGGGCTTTTCCTGTAATTCCTCTCACACAGGGTTTTAGGGTAGGTTTCTGAAAAGCTCACTGAGATGGTGCAATGTTCTCTTAATGGTGGATAAAAAATGAGATAAAGAAGGGTACCTGCATTTTGAGCTGAAGAACAACTCAGCTGACAGATTTGTGCTGAAAACAACAATTCGTAGTCATTAGCTGGACCTGGCCTGAGAAGCTGGTTGGGTTATGAGTGCTGTCTTTGTGGCCCTATGGAGCTGCAGTGATTTGTCTCAGCTGTGAACCTGACCCCCAGCATCTCAGGAGCTCTACTGCTTTTTCACGGGGAGGCAGCATCGTGCCTAACGTCAAAGCAAGCTGTAGAGATTGAATCATATACACCATTTGTGGAAACTTATAATCTTCTGTCTTTGCACTTAATGGCAAAATACATTTTTCCCTCACAGAAAGTACTTGGCTGCTGTTGTAGTTAGAAAAACATAATAGCAGCCTGTAATATACTGCCTGTGGTTATTGCAATTGATTGGATGCAACGTGCTGTCATTGCTTACTTCTCGGAGGATGTTTTTCCAGCCTTGCTGTTGGCGTGTTGCAAGACAGAGTGCGTGTAGTGGTGGCTGTTGCCAGGATTTTTGGCTGTATGTTAGTAACTGGAGGCTCCAACTAGGAGTGCATCTTCTTTGTGCTAGACACTGGCCAGACACAGCGAGACTGTCCTTGCAGAGAGGTTGTAGCCAAATGAGAGAATAAAGGTTGAAATGAAGATCACAATATATTCAAGCAGTGAGGTTACTGAGGCCAAAGGATGTGTCCGGGGTCATAGGAAGTTGATTTTAAAAAAGTCTGAAAATTAAGCTCTGCTCTCTGAGGTCTCTGCCCACTTGTTTCACCTGCAACATTGGCAAAATAGTATTTATTCTTGTCTGAAGAGGAGTAGCAGGCAAATTAATAAAAGGCTCTGAATGGCATTTTCAGAAATGGCTCAGTTATTTGGAACCCTGCCACTCAGTGAGAGCCAGGACCACTGTGTGCCTAGCTCGTGTCTGAGAATGGCAGCTAGGCCTTTATCTCAAAAGCCCTTCTGAAAAATGTGCTAATAACTAATTTCTAAATATCATAGAGTAATTCTTTTATCTTTAATACTGAAGCACAGCTGTTTTGGTGCATGTTTTACTAATAACATCATAGAATCTCCCGGCTCTTTTAAAGTCTAATATTGAATTTAATGACCTAGAACTAATAAGTTTTATTTACCATGCAGAAAAAAATCATTGAGTAGTAACTGAGGTAATTTATTTCAGTTTACCTTTTGTAATAATGCTCAGATCAACAATACTTGGATAGCCCAAATGCCCCCAAGTCTACTCTGTGCAGTGTAAATCCATTGCACTGTATTGATAAAAGCATTGATGCATTTCAAATGATGCAGATGCGTGTGGAGTAAATGAATTATTTATAGTTTGCTTTGCATAGATATTAAGAACTTTGTAAGTGCTAATATTTTTCATTGTGAAAAGGGTTTGCGTTAAGGTGCTGCTTTGACAGCCCTTAGGACTAAAATTGCCCTGCTAGACAGCTACAACATGGTTAGCTGGAGTGCAGGCTTCTCTGGGCTGCTTGTCCACCAGCCAAAAAGATTGACCACTTCCAAGCGACCATCTAAGCTATAAAGCAGCAGGAGCTTTTCCTTTGGCAAGCTTGGGCTGTTGGCATGAGGGAAAAACTCATCTTTCTGTTTGTCATCGGAGGAACAAAGTTGTTTTTCTTGGGGAGAGCAGTTTGCAGTTTTATGTGTTTGGGATCTGCATTAGGAAGGAGCTCCTCGAACAGTGGGGCCACACGCTCGCCCCAGTTCCTGTCTTATGTTCAATGAAGGAAAGCTGCAAACAGCTGACAGGGGGTTCTGTTGGTGTAAATCTGGTGAAGGCATAAAGAAAATTGGGTTACTGTATTGGGATATTTACTTCCTTGCCCACCTTGCTAAGCAGAGATACTAGTTAATTAATTTCAATGTGTTTTAAGTATGTGTTAAAAAGGCTTAAGTGAATGGGTTTACTGGTCTTAACAGTTCAAAGAAAACTCATCCCAATCTCAACTCTGGTGAGACAGACCTCATATCCTACCTCATGGTAGCTTCTTCCTGCAACATTTTTGCAAGTGCTCTGGCTTTTCAAGTGTTCTTGAAATGTGTTCTAAGACACACAGCAAGTTACCTGGAGCACAGCACATTGGCTTGTGGTTAAGGTTTCAGTGAACTTCCAGCCTCAACTGCAAAGAGCCCCGCAGCCCTGAGGAGCCATAAGGATGACCTATGCTGAGGTAAAGGTATGGCACTGAAGGAAAATGCTGGGTGAACCAGAGGAAAATACAGGGGAAGGACTGAAGGAGGGTTTTCTGGTGTAGCACTTCACAGAAGTGTGTGGCAGTGCTGGTCACACACCCTCACATGGAGGTTTTGCTGGGCATGGCTTCATAAGCCCCTCTGTGTGATTCGTGAAGATGTGGGTGCTGGTTCAGGAAGGACACAGTGAGCTTTTAGGCAGTGTGGGTGTCAGTGGAAGAGCCCATGTGATTTAGAGATGGTTGATTGCTTTTCTTAATCTAAATGCCTTCATGAAGTGACATCCTGTGTTGCCAAAGCAGGCAATGGGCTCATGCTCTGTCAGACTGTTACAATAAGAAAGAAGAAAGGAAAACATTAAACCATTAAACCATTTGAACCATAATTTTGATTTTAGATCCCATCCTGAATCATATTCTTCTTCCTATCTGTGCTTGGGAGCACTAAGGAGAAGATGCCCTGCTCCCTGCCTTTCAGCTGCTGGGCAATAGCTGAAGTTCAGTAGTGACAGCAACCTATTCACTAAGGACAGGAAACACGGGAATTAATGCCTTTTTAACGTACTGTAATAGACCGTGGAGGAGAGCATTTCTGCCATGTAGCTGTTTTGTTCATTACTGCTAGAGAGAATGAAATGAGAAATCAATTTGGCTCTTTTAAAAATTAATATAGTCTGGAGGAGCTCTGTACCTTGGCTATAGCAGTGCCTCGGTGCTCAGCTCTGTGCAGCGCTGGGGTGCTGGTGGGGCACACGTGCTGCTGTCAGACTGAGAAAATCATCCTTTGGTGTACACAGCATCTTCTGAATTTGGAGGGAAATTATACTGGAGAAAGCCCTGTTTGTGAAAAACATCCTAGAAACACCCTAGAAAAGCAGAAGTAATATTTTAATGGTCAAATATGGGTTTTGTTTGTGTTTGGGGTTTTTTTTGAGCAGTTTGATGTCTTGAGGAAGTCAAGATTTTCCTATGTACCTAACCCTGTATAGGTAACCTAATTTCTCCAAAGCCTGCTAAAGTCTAACCATTCCCCTGCATGTCTCCAACTGCTGTTGAGCCTCTGAGTCAAATGTCCTCCCAAGGTACCAAAATAAGTACCCTCGGACATTGAATGCAATAGCTTTATATTTGTTACGTCCCTGCACCGTGCTAGCTGGAGTGAAGACTCTGGCCCAGGTTCAGGGCTGGTGCCAGGAAGGCCACCTGGGAGAAGTGAGATGAAAGGGAACGAGTGATGAGGAGGGCATTGGCAGTGTGATGCTGCACGGGGAGGACAGGCTGCAGAGTCACTTGGGGGAGAAGCCCAGGCAAGTGGGGAGGTTCCTGGGGATGTGCAAGGAGGAGCAGGAGCTAGAGTTGTACAAAGAGTGGAAATGAGCCTGGAAGTCAGTACTGTGATGTTACCTAAGAAAAGCCCTCATGGCCTAAGACAAAGCTGGAAAATACGTTCAATTGCTTGGGTAGTGTAATAGGGAATAATTTATGAATCAAAGATGGCTGGAAAAGGCAGGAGATGTCCTTGGACTTTGCTTCTCGTTTGGGTTCTACTAACATCTACTCCTGTTAACTGGCTAATTCTGTTCCCACTGATTTTTTTTAAAAAGAGCAGGAAAAACAGACTTCCCCTCACAGGGAATGTGATGGTCACAGTCTCACAAGCTGGACCAGCAAGCTTGTTTCCTATACTTTTTATAGCCATTAGAAAAAAACAGATTCCCCATTTCCCTCTCTAGCCCAGCTGCACTAAAATTAGTGCTTTTCTCTCAGAGTAGCTCAGAAGCGCGGCGGTGCCTCCTGCCGCGGCCGTGGCTGTGAGCAAGGAGCGGCTTTGGGGAATAATTTGGAGATGTAACAGGTGTGAAAACTAGAACCACTTGGGCCTCCTTTGTGTGTTAAATTTGTTTGCAGATTTGAGGTAAAAATCCATGGGAATTAGGTAGAAGCTGCCCTCTCTACTCCTTCCCATCGTCACGCTTTTATGTCGCACCAAGGTGCGCAGCGGCGTTTCCCTGGCTCTGTGTTGCTGGTGGCTAATACAAAGCTGCTAAATTCAGTGCTGGGTCCTTTTACCCTGCCAGCCAGGCAGACTTACTGCAACTGCACCCAGTTGGCAGAGGGGAGCCTTTTGATTAAAGCAAAGGAGAACAGCAGGAACGGAAAGGGGAAGGAAACAGCACGCTGCCCTGGGGAGCGGCTGCGGCCGTGGGGGACTTTTGAAGATGCGGCTCAAATCAGCAGTGTTTCTGCTGCTGGAAGAAAAGAAACTCAGGCAGCAGTTCTGCCTACGTGCTTAACAGTTTGAATCCAGTTAAAAAAGGATCTGGGTTGGTTTTTTTTTTTTTCATCTTGTTCAAAGTGGTTTGAAATCAAAACCTGCTGCTCTCTGCGCCGAAGGAAAGGCACTGGTTTTACCGGGGTTTAACTGGGAGAGGGATCAGGTGTTTGTTCCCTCAGTGGGTGTTAGTTAAAAATCCAGGTGAACAGCTAGAGGTAGAGTGTGACACTGCTACATGTGCTTCCCTGGTTGACACCTGGAAAGCGAGTGATGGTGAGCTCCCAGCGGCCCCCAGCCCCTGGGGAAGGGGAACTGCTGTGACAGAAGTTGTCTTAAGCCATTAAAAAGATGGTCACAATTGCAGCCGAGCTGGTTGAATTCGTATTGAAATAAAGTTTTGGGTTTGTTTTTTCCTTTGCCTCTTCAGAGGAATATAGCACAGGAAAGAGGAGGGAGAGAAACAATGAAAGCCAAACTCCTGGGTGACGGAGCAAGCTGGACACAGCAGTGGGTTGTGGTCTTCTCCCTTGCCCAGGAGGTTGGCAGTGTCTCACCATAAGGAGGGTTGCTTTGGGAGGGAATAAGAAATCTATTTCATTTAGATCCAGCACGGCTAAGAAAATCTGGGCAGATAGGTGGGGAATTCCAGTTTGAGCTGTAGGAAAGGAAGGTCAACAATTAGAGTTTGCATGAACTTGCTGAAGGTTTTCCTAACAATCAGGCTGGTGTAAGGGTGGAAGAGTTTTGAGAAAGGAGTGTCTTGGAGGTGAGCATCTAGGAAAAATCAGAGGGAAGAAATGAGGTGCATAATTGCAGGATATACTGGGCAAGAAGCACATTCAAAGTAGGATTGTAGACGGATCAGGTGTTTGTTCCCTCAGTGGGTGTTAGTTAAAAATCCAGGTGAACAGCTAGAGGTAGTGTGACACTGCTACATGTGCTTCCCCGGTTGACACCTGTAAAACAAGTGATGGTGAGCTCCCAGCGGCCCCCAGCCCCTGGGGAAGGGGAACTGCTATGACAGAAGTTGTCTTAAGCCATTAAAAAGATGGTCACAATTGCAGCCGAGCTGGTTGAATTCGTATTGAAATAAAGTTTTGGGTTTGTTTTTTCCTTTGCCTCTTCAGAGGAATATAGCACAGGAAAGAGGAGGGAGAGAAACAATGAAAGCCAAACTCCTGGGTGACGGAGCAAGCTGGACACAGCAGTGGGTTGTGGTCTTCTCCCTTGCCCAGGAGGTTGGCAGTGTCTCACCATAAGGAGGGTTGCTTTGGGAGGGAATAAGAAATCTATTTCATTTAGATCCAGCACGGCTAAGAAAATCTGGGCAGATAGGTGGGGAATTCCAGTTTGAGCTGTAGGAAAGGAAGGTCAACAATTAGAGTTTGCATGAACTTGCTGAAGGTTTTCCTAACAATCAGGCTGGTGTAAGGGTGGAAGAGTTTTGAGAAAGGAGTGTCTTGGAGGTGAGCATCTAGGAAAAATCAGAGGGAAGAAATGAGGTGCATAATTGCAGGATATACTGGGCAAGAAGCACATTCAAAGTAGGATTGTAGACGGATGATGGAGAGAGTTCTTCAGGTGTTTAGGCCTCTTGTTAAGAAGCTGATTCCAATTATAATCTACTACTGGTACCTTTAATAGAGTTTTCCAGAAAGGTTTATGACTGCCTTTAGGTGCCCTCTATTCTGTAGGAGGCAACTTGCTTACTTTTTTTTTTTTAAAAAAAAAATCAAGGCAATTTTACGTTTTTCATACTGCCCTGCCTGACTTTGATTCCTGGTTGAAGACTTTTACTTGGTGCAAAGCGTATTCTCCTACCTCAGGAGCTTTCCCTGAGACCTTGCTCCACTGCACTTGTTGAACATAGAGTGCTTACCAAGGATAATTAGAGCAGCATGTATTCTTCCACTTGATCTTTTTAATGAACATTAAATAAATATATGCTGAGATACTATAATTTCATAATTTGGAGATGAGAAATACTGTATTTCTGGTGATTAAACTGTATATCATATATTTGTAATTGAAAATTTAGCAGGCAAAGATTTACTTATCTAAGAAAGGAAGTCTCTGGTGAATTTGGATCTCCTGACTGTATTAAGCTGTTAAACATACAAGAAGCAGTACTTTTTTTTTCCTTAGGAGAAATAGTACCAGACGTATATAATTCATTAAAAGAAATTTAGAATGAGATAATTATCACTGATCAAGGGAATATAATTATACTTTGAAATGTAGATATACAAATCTCACATCAGTGAAAATTCAATTAAGAGCAGAAGAGACCAAATGTTTGCCCAGCCCAAAATCCTGTTTCCATGAGAAGCGATATGCATGTGCCCAAGGATGAGTAAGAGTCCAGCAAGCTTCACACACTTTTTAGGTTAGAGAATTATCAGATCCTCATGTAGTTTCTCTATTTAGTAGTCCCAAGTGTATTTCTCTTCCAAGTCACTTGCCAAATGTCCTCTAGAGCCTCTTGCATCCACCGTGTCCTGCATCAAGTGGTTTCACTGGCCTGAGTTCCATGAGAAACTGCTTCCTTCTGCTTACTTGGGAGCTTGCTCCTATTTGCTTTCCTTGATGGCCCTTAGATCAATACCTTGGATCATCCTTGTCATTTCTTGAATGTTTTCCATCTCTAATGTATCATTTTAGAGACAATGGGATGGGTACTACATACAAGGATTACGTGGAAATATTGGGGTTGTCTTCTCAAATGTGTTCAAATTATTTGAGTTTCATGGCACTTTAAGGCAAGCACGTGCATGTAGTATAATTTGCTTGACCCCAGAGAAAAGCCAAAAGGTTTTGTACTGTGTTACAGTTAATATCTATAGGTTCCAGTGCCAAGTTATGCTGTACAATGCCATAAAATCATGCAATAGGTCCCCAGCAGGGCTTTCACAGCTTTATATGAAAGAAGTTCTGAGTCTAAACACATGCCCTGTGTTTTAAAACTTACTGCTCTGCTGACATCTCTTTCCATTGCCAGTTATGATGAATAATCTCTGATAGAAAATATGGTGATTCTGTAAGTGATCCGGAGATAGAAGTGGTCGTGCACGCTGTGAAATAATCCCTGATTATCAGTGTAATACCTCTTAAAAGCCACTTCTAGTCTCATGCTTATCAGGATAAGAACTCAAGACAACAAGTGTGAAGAAATGAAAGAAGGAAAAAATAGATGCATGGAAAAGGAGAGTGGGAAACATCTCCTTAGAACATTTGACTGATGGAGAGAAAGAGCTGGACATGTAACCAGGTTTATGGATGGCTGGGCAGGGAGTTTGCCTCCACAACGCTGCCAGCTGGGTATGATGCCAGACTTTCATTTTGCTACTTGACTTTAAAGTCCCAGCCTCTGGGGACAGGTGACTTACAAAAATACTTACTTAGATTCCAAGAGAGAATGAAATAAGTCTTTTTGTTGTTGTTGTTTTCAAGGAGATTATTAAAATTGTATCTAAATGACCCTCCAAAGACTAGACATACTTGGAAAAGAATCCAATGTTTGATTAGAAAAGGTATTTTTAAAAATCGCCTTTTTGAAGCTCTACTCTTGACTTGCCAATGCTTAAAATTTTTAATTCACAAAATCTGAATAATGAGCTTCAAAGCCTATTCACTTTTGAGGGAAGGCAGATGACAATGATATGGATGGTAAAATTAAACAGCTTGGTAAAAAGACAGTGGGAATTTTCAAAATCTCAGGCCAAAAACGGGGAAAAAAAGTTTTATCTCAGAAGCAGTTTCCCCATAAAAGGCAAAATTTTGTATCTACTGGATAAATTATGGTTATTTTGGCATGAATTGGTCGTTGTAAAATGTCAACCATATATTGCAGGGCTAGTAAATCCAGCAGTTCAAAGAGACTTTGACCTCATTGCAGTTATGTTCAGTGTGGTCATTTACACAAAGTCAGTCCAGATGTTGCTTGGAAGTATTGGCCTCACCATGTGTGCACTGTAGGACTATTTGAATACTGTGGTACCTTGAGGTGGGCTGAGAAGAACCAGCAAGACTTGGAAGAACATATAATATCCACCAATTCTGCCTGGACAAAGTGTCCAGAATTTTTTCCAATAGTCTAATTTATTATCACCCTAATAAACAGCTATTCACTGCTCAGCAGTAACCCTCCTCCTGCAGCTGAGGCTGGTTGCTCACCGGGCTGGCAGCACCAGAGCAGCAGAACCAGTGGGGGCTGAGCCTCTCCATCTACACAGTAATGGGGTTCATGCACATGTGCTGGGCCATGGAAAGATGTTTTCACTGCTGTGTGTTACTGTTTCAGGTGATGAACTGACCCTTCTATAAGACATATTTCTTGGAAGACTTATACATAAGCCAGAACCCTTATTAATAATTTGGAGGTATCTTTTGCTTCCTTCTCCTTCCCAGTGGGAGTGGGGGCTGTGAACTGTGATGTAAAAAATGTCTTAAACTCTTTTTTTTAAAATATCACCAAAAGTGTACGTGTACATATATATATTTGTTCCATGTGTTCCATATTTTCCCTCTTCCAAGTTTTAATTTCAGGGGCAGCGTTTGTGAGGCTTTACTATTACCTCCTGCCTTGCAGCATTTAGCTAACACTGAACTCGGTAGCATGCATAAGATACGGTCTTAAAACAAATTAACTTTTAACACTTATTCTTTATTTCTTTTCTATTTTTTAATGGCTCACAAAGTAAGATATTTTTATAAGTAGAATTATATAACAATAATTGTAATATTCCTGTTTTTTTTTATCCTAGTGGGCACAGAATGGCTGATATGGCTAAATTATCAAGACAGAATTGTATGAGTATGAGAAACAGGAGAGGGTTTATTAGAATTCCATATTTTATGTTTGCTTTCCTTCTTCTAGGGCAGCAAACTGAGAACATGTAATCAATTTTCTGTTGCAATCAATTTTTTTTTAGGTGAAAAAATACTGGACTATGTTGAGGAGAGAGTAATACTGAAAATAGCGTGTGTCCAGTTTGAGGGACATTATCACCTTGATCACTACAGTGATTTTGGGTTACTCCATCCAAAAAAAATAGGTTGTAGTGGGAATAGACATGGTCCAAAGAAGGATAAAGACTGTGACAGAAGCATGGAAATGCATGATAAAAAGAATTGCCCCAAGAAACAAAGAAACTATGTTAGGATATAGAAAATTAAGAAAAATATGAAGAACTCAGGTTCTGTTCATTGAATAGGAGCATTCTTTGGTTTTAATGCCATCTGCTGAAAGTTGTTAAACCATTGAGAACCCACTGAATAGATATTTTTGGACAAAAGGTTGACCAGGATTCAAGAAAGGACCCGACATTCTTTCAGTCTAAGTGTTTTCCATCCATTACACTTAAGTCAGGTGTTTGTATCGGCTCTTTTGCTTCAGCACCTACACCAGCACGTTTGCCCTCTTAGCAGCAAACCACTGCAGATTCAAGACCATTATCACGCAGGGCGGTAGATGATGCACGATGTCGGTTCCTTGTCAGATAGAGGAATAGGAACAGGAACATGTCAAATAAGAAATTAAGGAATCATTACTGGGATTTGGTGTGGGGCTCCCTGAAGGAGCTGGCCCAGTCCCTGCAGTCAAACTGATTTGAGGCTTTAAGGGAAAGATATTTACTTAGCTGACACTATTTTTTTTCATTCCCTCATCAGTTAGTTTAAAAATGATGGGATTGTAATTCTAATTGAATGTTCCTCCTCCTGTTAGTGGTTCCCTTGCAGTTGGGTGTGAGGAGTCTCTGCTCCCTTCCAAATGCTGTTCCCAGCCAGGTCCACTGCCCAGCATCACCTTCAATTATTTATTAATGGCTCTTTGCAAGTCTTGAAAGTGTTTCCATCGGCTCTGTAATATGGTGCCCTCTTGTGACCAGTCCGAAGCCAGTAATCACACACCAGTAACCAAAATGTGTAGGATTTTAGATTTCATGTCTTAACGCACCTTGATTTTCAAAAGTCTGAAGTCAGGGTGATGGCTCTGCCAGACTCCTTTTGCAGCTGGACTTCAGCAGAGTCATACTTTGCCAGACACATCCAAAATGATAGAGTAGCATAGAAGGGGTCATGAAATACTGAGTGCAAACAGGTTAAAACTTTATCCGGAGCTGTGTACACAGAAAATTTGCTTGTTAATAGACAAACGTCTCATTCAGTCTGTACTGAGATTTCAGTACTCTGCCCATTACAATAATAAAGAAAAGGAAAAAAACAACCCACCACTTTATATGTTCTTTCTCTCCATCATGGCCACTAATAAGTATAATTTGGTTGGGAGCAAAGAGAAGGAGGCAAGGAAATGCACAGAGGAATTAAGAAAGCAAGCTATGGAGTCACATTTTAATGAAAATTTATTCATGGATTCCTTTTTTTCCTCCGTGTCAAATGGATTATTACATTTACGTGTAGCACTTTGGGTTATGCACTCCCCTGTGTGAAGCTGAACTGAACGAGGCAGGTGAAACCCGGTGCATTTGGCAGAGAAGACAGAGGTCCCTGAGCGATGCTGTGCTTGGCCTTGGGGACAACCAGGGAGTGCCTGGAGCAAGTGTACCTGCACGGAGCAGGCAAGGTGGGGATGACCAAGCAGGAATGGAAGCTTGGGCTCTCCTGTGAACTGGCAGCTACTATGGAAAAGCCCTGGAGGTTTTATACTCCTGATCAAGTCCACATCACTGTGTACTTGGGGCTGTGCCACCAACACCAGCCACGTTATCGAGCTGGGATGAGCTGCTCCACACTACCTGCTGTCCACTCTTTGTTTTGCTGTTTAGGCACGTGGTGGGACCATTAGAAAAAAAAATACGCTGATAAAGGCATCAGGGACTATTTCCTGGGAAATTAGGTTTTTTTTAGGGTTAAATTGCTTTTGGCCTGTGCTGAATGTGGGAAGTTTCTGGCAGGGAATCAAAGGGATGAATGAGTATAATCTGGTATCACCAGCTGTCCAGACTCGGGTAACCTAGGGGTCATCTACACTTTTCCTGTTATAACATCTAGGGTTTGAAGAGCACGTGGCAGGAGCACAATTGAACAGGAAAAGAAGATGGGAGAGAATTTTTGAGGAAGATTTCTCAGCTCTGGAATACACCAAAGTCACTTCAGTGTGCCATAAAGTCCCTCACTGCCATCAGTCATTACAGAGAGATAAAGTGAGGGCAGCAAGCAACAAGATGTACATTTTTACTGTTGTTGTTATGATTTTGCAGTAGTTTTGTAATTGGGATGGTTTGTCCCGGATGGAGTCAAAACAGATTTACTTGGAGGATTTCTCATTCACTTTTCCTAATTGTAGTGTCTCTCTTTTCCCCCCCCACCATGTGTTATAAAAGCAGGTAGAAGCAGGGAAGAGGAGTTATTTGAAGTTGAAATGAATTCTCTGTTTCTCACATGGACTTCAGCTTTTCATGCCTGTGCCACTAAGCCGTGATCGGAGCCCACAGAGTTCCCAGACTGGGGTGCTTTGAAGCGGAGTTCAGTCTCGCAAATGAGAGGCAGCCATAGAATTGTGCCTGGTTTCAAATTTGGGACTGAAATTTCAAAGGTGTTCTCTGCCTGGATTTCAGGCTTGGTGCTGAGGTCAATGAGATTGATATGCTTCTTTTGTGTGTTTGGATCTTGAAAGATTTGCGATGAGACAGAAAAGAGAAACAGACTGGCATTACTGACTTTTATAGTTTTAAGTTTTCCCAGGACACAGCCTTCTTTGAGCTTTTGACAAGTTGATTTACAAGCTTACTAGAGATGTACATTGATATGGGAATTTTCCTAAGCTATAATTGTGCTTTATTTTACTAGTACCACTGTGGAAGCGCTATATTGGTGCACCAAGTGCAACTGCATTGAGATGACGAGCAATTAAAACCACTTGTGCATAATAAGGCATATTCTATCATGTTGCGCTTACTTAATGTACCAATGCAATGTGTTATACAGCATTTAGCTAAATTACAGTAAATCACCTATTTAAAGAAGTTTTCCTTTCAGCCTCTCATGTGAAAAAAAAATGCTGGAAACAGTAAAAGGATAATGACCCATAATGCCAGAAAGATAAAAATGGGATTTCAATTGTCTCCTGGAATTAAAGACTGTAGCGATGTTGTTAAAGGCAAGCTGTTCTCTCCTGTTGCTCCCTTGCATCAGCATCTCAAAGTATAACAGGCTCTTACTTATTTCTGCACTGCAGAGTAGCAAGGCTGAAGAAAAAGGAGTTGCTGGTGGAGGGCAGGTGGCTTGAAGACAAAAAGCAGGGGGCTGTGATGAGTTATAAGTGCCAAGGTCTGTGATGACAAAAGAACCAGCTCTTGCTGCGGGTGGGGTGAAGCTGTGGGTATGGAAATGGGGTTTTATTGTTGTTTACCAGTCATGCTTCTTCATTTCCTCTCTCTTTGTTATCCCAGAGTCAGCTACTGCAGCACCAGGGGACAGGGGGTGGGAAGCCTTCTCTGCATTTTCTCTCTGGGAAGCAACTCGATATCAAAATAAGCTTGACTTTTGCTTTAGGGAGAGAATTTCAGATTCAGCTGTACATGCTATAAATATCAAATACATGCACTGCAGTATGTCTTGAAAGAACAACAGATCATAGTATTAAATGCATCATCACAATGGTCGCCTTTTCTGCCTGAATCTGGGATTGCATCAGTCTGGACACCTGACCAGGCTTCCATTGGGGATTGACTGTGCTTTTATTTTGCATTATGATCTATGTGTTTAAATTTTACAGCAGTTATTGGGCATGCATGGTCCTAGCATTTGTCGAATATCTATTCCTTGTGCTCTTCTGAGGAGTGAACTGTACCTGCCCCAGGGAGTGCAGGTTCTGGGGGGGCTACATGACTCCAGTTAGGCAGATATTGTCGTATGTGAATCAATAGTCCTTCAGGCCTTGTAAATAAGATACAATTTCTCATTTCATGAGAGCAAAGTAAAACAAGTGTTTCCCCAAGCCTGTCTGTATTTTTCTTTCTCCCTGCTCACATCATGCTCCACTTCTTTCCTCTTGTTTGGTGCTTTTGTTAATGTTTGCTGGAGTATTTTTTTCTGAAAGCTTTTATTTCCTCTGTGAACTTACTCTGTTCTGTCATTTTCCTCTCCACTTTCATTATTTTCCGAAACCTCAGCCTCTCTCTCTCAAAACCAGTCTCTGAAGATGGGAGGCCTGTTCTTGTGCTGCATCTGGCAGGATTAAGGGGGTTTTTAAGGTCTTGGTAGCCTGTTAACCTCAGCTAGTCCTATTTCCTCCCCTGTGTCACTCAGAAAACACTTTTTTAACAGGAAATCTGAAGTCCCCCACAGTTTACTTTCCATGCGAGGTGCTCGTGTGAGCTGTGTGAGTGACTGCACTAGACGTGTGCTCCTGGTGCTTTGCCTGGCGCTGACGGGCTGCTCTACCCCTCAGGGCTCTGCTGTGCATGGGCTGGCTTGTGGGTGCGAATGCTGATAGTCACAGCAGCAACCACCACTGGCTGCCAAGCCCACAGCCTGCCCGGCTACCCAAATTGGTCGTGATGCTGTTCCCACAGAGAAATACTGTATTTCAACGTAAGCTGGTAGTCTCCCCTGATCCTGCAAATGTGGGTAATCAGTACAAGCCAGTATTTTTTTCCCTGTGTGCTGCAGGTCTGCTGTGGATAGTCCGGGTTTCCTTTCTCTAGCTGCATCCTTCTCTTTGGCCCCTGTGTGTGTGTGCTGGGAGTGAGGGCTGTGAGATGTCCCAGCCCACCCGAGGAGCCCACCCACTCCTTTCCCCACCTTGGTCTCCATCTACTGTGCTGGGGCTCTCTTGGCCCTTCAGAAAACCTGTTGGGATGCTAAACGAGCAGAAGTAGTTTTTTTATTTTAATTCCACTGGCTCATCCTCATGTATTATTCTAAATGAATACGACTGTACTCATTTGTACTTGTAGTACATCCATTGCCAGTCTGAAAATACCAGCTCTGTCTGAAAAAATACATCTGTCCTACTGCTCCAACCATCCTCTTGTTAGATGGTAAGTGCTAACCAGTTGTGTCTGATCAATACCTGCCTGGGAGGACTCCAAGAAATCCTTGGCTGGTTCAGGCACTGCTATCGCATCAACAAAGGGGGTCTCAGCCTGACTGAGTGTGGAGTGATGCCCTACACCACAGCGGGCAGGGCTGCAAGGTTGGTGGAAGGTTTGTCCTTCAGATATCAGATAAAATTCTAAAATCATAGAATCATGGAATCATAGAATGGTTAGAGCTGGAAGGTACCTTAAAGACCACCTAGTTCCAACCCCCCTGCTGGGGCAGGAACATGTTCCATTAGACCTGGGTGCTCAAAGCCGTAAACTCTATCCGGCCTGCTCTTGAACATTTCAAGGGATGGGGCATCCACAACTTCTCTGGGCAACCTGTTCCAGTGTCTCACTACCCTCAGAGAACAGAATTTCTTCCTGATATCTAATAAAAATCACAGAATCACCATGGTTGGAAGGGACCTCTGAGATCTTCCAGTTTGAAGCCATTACTCCTTGTCCTATCACTACATGTCTTTGCAAAAAGTCCTTCTCCAGCTCCCCTGTAGGCCCCCCTCAGATACTGGAAGGCTGTTATAAGGTCTTCCCAAAGCCTTCAGTTCTCCAGGCTGAACAACCCCAACTCTCTCAGCCTGCCTTCACAGGAGAAGTGCTCCAGCCCTCTGATCATCTTCCTGGCCCTCCTCTGGGCTCGCTCCAACAGGTCCACGTCCTCCTTCCTCTGTGAATTCCAGAGCTGGACTCCAGGTGGGGCCTCACCGAGCAGCATAGAGGGGCAGAATCACTTCCTTCATCCTGCTGGCCATGCTTCTTTCGGCGCAGCCCAGGATATGGTTGGCCTTAAACATCCTGCAACAGCTTTTATTTTTTGGAAGAGAGAGGGTGATAACATCAGGCTCTTCACTGTTTTCCAGCTGTGGTAATTGGCTTCATTGGGTTGAACAGGATACGTTGTTTTCACTTCTTGCAAAGCTCGGAGGACTCCTTCAGGGTTTGTAACCCTACTAACATTGGAGGCAATCTGCCTGCCAGCTGGGTCATGCCTGAGGTCAGGTCTAGCAGGAACCTTCCCACAGCACCAGGGATGAGAAATAACAGCAGAGTGCCCAGTCCTCTTCTGGTGGCCCCGTGACATTCGCTGTGCCAGCTCAGAGCTCCATCCCAGCAGTGCATGTGGCCCCGTGCAATGTGACCTCTGTCCCCGGGGAGCAATGCGGGCTCGCTCCCACAGGGTCTGCTACCCTCTGCTCTCTTGACACGACATAATTTATTTGCCAGCCTTGCTGGTTTTGCTGGTATCTGGAGGCTCATTTATCTGAAATGGTTCAGAACAACTTCAGGATTTAAATTTTCTTTATTCACCAATCTCCCTTAATCTTAGGGATTGAGAACGATAATTCCCCCGATGCTGACTTTCATCAGACTGAGACTCATTCAATTATCTTTCACGTCTGTTGATCTGAAACTACAGGACTTGAGAAGTTGCTTTTTCCTCTTCTACGTCTGTGTCTCTGACTGACTGGGGCTGTCCTAACAGTCCTGATACTACTTTCTGCCTTTCAGTAACTGTCACTGCTGACTTGCTGCATGTGAATTTCATAACCTTTTTTTTTCTCCTGCTTTTCATTTGTCAGTTGCTAAACTGACAGAAAATTACAATTTTATTAAAAATAATTTTTAGAGTTGGATTTATTCCTTCCTATATTTTATCACACAGTTCTGCTTTCTGCTTTCCATAATCACTGACAAATAACAAAAATTTTCCTCAAAAGCATGTATGTCCTTCTATTATTTTATAAGCCAGTCTCATCTCTGACAGTGTGTACTTGCTTAGTCACATCAGAGAAGCTGCACAGCCTTTAATTCGTGAGCACTGACACAAAACTGTGTTCCTGTAGCTGGATGTAATTCCTTCAGCTTCTTTGCACCACCAGCATTCAAACTTACTCTTCCTAGAGGTAAAATTTTCCCAGACCTTCTTGTCCACAGTGATGAGCTATTTAGTCTGGTGCCCAGTTTGACACACAGCAATGTAAAAAGAGGCGGCGTTGGCTCAAGCACCTGCTCCTCTAGCCCAGTGTTGGGTCTCTAACCATGGCAATAGCTGATGCTCTGTTGGAGTTGAGCCTGGCACCTTTTAGCAGCCCATAATGAGGCAACCCTGCATTAGGGATGCCAGAGTGTATATCCTGCCTATTTCCTTTAATATCTGTCAGTTGTCCATGAATTTTTGTACTCCCTTGTTTTATATCATGGCAAATGATCCTTGTTGTCTTGCTGTCTTGATGGTGTGCAGCATTTTGTTGGCTGTTTAGGCTACCTCAGCATAACGAACTGATGATTTGTGGTCCCCAGGTGTTAGGTTCCAGTCTGATTGTTGGTCTGGGAGGGGCTTGTAATGATTCCGAGGGTGCAATTAAGACACCAGGTTCTCACACCAGGCGATACCAGTCATGGCCTCATGATCTTTCTCCTGAGTTTCAACTACCACTTCCAGGTTCAGCATCATGGGAGCATCAATGGGCAAGTTTCCAGAGGCCTTGTGCTTTTTCTGATGGTAAAACCTTGGGAAAGGTTGGCCAGGAAAATCCAAAACCTGCACTGGAGCCATAGTGCTTAATGCATTATTCTCTTAAGAAAAATCGCAGCATTTTGTCTCATTTCACACTAAACAAGAGGCTGGTGGGTGGAGCTGCCAGGCTAAGCAAACCCAGGTGTGTGCTGGTCCTTGTGAGGGCTCAGCAGCTGCAGGAGACACGAGCTCCCTGTCACTAGATCTGTTTTCTCTACGTGCATACTTCCTGGCTGAATTTAAGAAAGGTGTGTACAGAGAAGCTGAGAAGCTCTGACACTGCAAATACATCACTGGTCTTGGATTTCCTGATTTCAGCCGTTCTGCTTAGCAGGTTTTTAAAAATTTCTGCTGAGGCTCCCCCGTTCCTCTCCACTGTCTCTGTACAGCACCGACGCCGCTCCGTTAGTTCCAGTAATCACTGCTTTTTGTAATCAGTCACTTTTGTAAGCGTGACTACATATCTGTGTCTACGCTCACAGACACATAATACATTCTACCAACCAGACAATTTCCTGGAAGTTGAAAGAGGGGGAGGAGTTGGCGAAGTGAACTCTGCTGTTGAAGAAATCCATTATATAATGGAATAAATGGCTTTATGCCTGAAAGTTACAATTTTCAGCATCATTTACACTGAACACCAGCCCCAAAGAAAGGCAGGTATAAAAAAATGAGATGCAGTGATGACCTTTATCAGCTGTGGTGACAACTATAAATCAGGCTGCAAATTCTCATCAGCTCACTGGACAGAATTCATTACAGACAGAGGCTGCTGCATTGCTTTTTGTCTTTGATTGAGGTATGTCCCATTTAAATAAATGCTCTTGCACTGGAACAAATCACATGTTTCAAAACAGAAGTCCAAGAATATTATTCATTGAGTCTTTTGAGGACTAAGATAATACGACTTACAGACCAGATAAACCTCACAGTGTTTTGCTTGGAATATAATGCAGATCAATTTGTTCTTCTCTTAAGCAGACCAATTTTCTGTTCATTAATTCAGATGCTGTGTTGATGGCTTGTATTGAATATAATAGCAAGATTTACAGCCCTAACAAATCAGTGCTGCTTCATTTATTCTTCCTTTTTTATACCAGAAGTACATGCAGCAGATTAGCACCTCGTTTTAAACTTGTTTTACTTTAACAAATAATGGGAAAGTCTTTCATCTCCTTCCAACTATGGAGCAACTTTTGTGTAATCATCTTGAAGTTTCACAGTTTATTAAAATGTTATGGTTTTTTTGGAGCATAGAGAGCAATAAAAGTTTAGTAGCAGTGGCATTACAGGCAGTACTGTAACTTGTATCAGTTCTTGCAATGCTCAAGAAACAGCTACCAAGTATTAACAGCTACCAAATATTAACAACCTTAGATGAATAAGCTACTTTACCTGCGTAATGAACTTTCAGCTCAATTTCATTGGTGTTTTTTTCTCTAATTTGGAAATATCCTGAGAGGCTTACGATTATCCGAATGCTTTGGTGGCCATGTTTAAAATGAGATTTTTCTGTCTAAAACTTAGTATGTAATTGGAAAACATACTGTGTTGTTGACATAGTGTGATTATCAATCTTTTGCAAAATGCCTGGTAATTCGATAATATTCTGTCTCTCAATTTAGTTATTCTTGTTATTTCTGGAATACCTGAAAATAAAAATTTGGATGGTATACTTTCCTTGTATAAAAAGTGATGCCCCATCCTTAATGACCTAAGGATATAAAGGCAAGGTGTGG
Source organism: Calidris pugnax (assembly GCF_001431845.1). NCBI lineage: Eukaryota > Metazoa > Chordata > Aves > Charadriiformes > Scolopacidae > Calidris > Calidris pugnax. The sequence continues at coordinate 7,348,966 of NW_015090864.1, forward strand.
ATGGAGCTTTAACACCTTTTGTTCTATCACTTCCTAAATTGCTGGCATAAAGGCATTTCTTAAAGATCTGAACACAGAAGCTGGAAGTTAAAGTTGTAAATAAATCAGTGCTGGATCGGACCCCAGAGATTGTCTCTTCTGGTGTGTGGTCTAGGGAAGATTTTAAAAAGTGGGTAAATTTCTCAAGATGATAATTCAGGAAATTCTTCTGGTCCCTCATAATCTTAGGTTCAAAGGCCTTCTGAAAAGTGTCTCCCTTTGAGACCCATAATCTTTGATGGATTTTTCTTCCATTTTTCTATTCCTAATTTCTTCCATAATTCTAATTCTTATTTCGACCCATATGCAGTCCTGGCACGTGCTCTACTTTGGGACTGTGATTTCCAAAGTTTGTGTACCTTCTGTATGAAGAAATAATCACTTTTATTTGTGCTGAATCGGTCACTGGCTGGTGTCATTTGATGCCTCCTAATATTTATCTTGGAAAAGGCAGGGAACAAGCATTCATTATTTATCTTCTCCATGCTGCCTACGACTTTTTTGACTTCTATCCTAGTTCTGTTCACTTCTTTTTCAGGTTGAAGAATCTTAGTTTGTTCAGTCATAAATCGTATGAGGTAATATTTTAAAGTCCTGAATATAATCAGGCATGCTTATGAAAATGCCATGCCCTTGGACAACACTGCAGAGCTAATGACAAAATTTTAATACTGTCAAATCCAAACAGAAACTCTCTTCATTATTCTGGTCTCAAATGCAAGTCTTAATCTGATTCAGATCCTGCATTTTTTATTCAAGACCAAAAATGTTGATAAAATTTATTCCATAATTAAAAGAGATGCTTTGAGAACTTTGCCTATAAATCTGAAGGGCTGATGCTGTGATTTGGGTACTGAGAATCTTACACTGGTAAAATCTTATTGTCTGGAGAGGTTCATCTGTACTGCAGCAACAGTTTTGCCTCACAAAATCTGATTCATCCCAATCTCAAAAATGATTTTTCTTCCTACTCATACATGTAAAATGTGACATGTAGGAGATGACTGTTTTTATTGATAGTAACAAGTAGTGTAGAAGCTTCTCATCTGAATTTTAAGAGCACTTTACAAAGATGGTTAATGACTGTGATGAGGATTGTCATCACCAGTTTAGAAACTAAAAAAGACTGAAACATGGATAACGAAAGACTGTGGTAGGTCTGTACACCACAGTTTTGGAATAACTGGATGTCTGTAATTGATGTGGTCTTCAGCAGATTACCCTGAGCTAGGAAGTGCACATCTCTTTGTGGTTATGGTGAGTTGGGTCTGTGCTTTTATGAATCTGATAGGATTTAAACAGAACAACTCATGGATAATGTTTAATCATTCATGTGCCCCTAACAGTTGTGGATGCATCATGGTAGCCACCTTGGGGTGGCCACAGTGAGGGCAGGCAAGGAGGAATTGTTTCCTGGGCTGAAACTAGAGGCAGAAGTTTGGTAGGATCCATTAGTTTTCAATCTTAGTTTAGCCAGGTTACAAGAAAAACAGTGACCCTACTCCTGTGTCAAGAAAAGCTGCTGGATCTTTTATTGGCAGTGTGCTTCAGACTTACGTTTTATCTGTGGGGCAGTGCATGTGAGCACTGATCAGACTTGAAATTCAGTTTATGATGTCTGACAAGATGACAACCCTTTATTGTAATGTTTTTTCATCCTGAAGCATTGACCTGCCACCCAGCCCTCATTTGGAGTCTTTTTCATGTGTTCGCCCCAGAATTTCTGTCATGAAGGTTCTGAGCTTTGCAAGCTGGAGACTATCTCCTGCCTCTGCAGACGCTACTGGAGGGGATTCTTGTCCTTGTCCAGATGTCCTGAGTGCTGGAGTAGTCCCAAAGTGCAATAGGAACAACCTGATTTGTCTCGTTCCATGTGAAAATGGCAATTTCTTTGCATGCATCTCCTTTTGGTCTAAGTTTGCAGGACAAATGGAGTTGGAAGATCTGCACAATATTAGGCACCTTTAACTTTCAGAGACATTCTAGGCATCTGGCTCATTAAACTCCTACAGAGATTAAAGGTTTCCAAGATCCTCAAGCATAAGGAATGTTTTTCAACCATGGTTTTTTCTACAGTAACAATATAGCAAGCTGTGTATCAGGTCACCCTCTTGTATTCAGCTTTGGGAAAGTGTGGCAGAATAAATTTGACAAACACTAACTGTGTTGTTTAATGACTATCTTGGAAGCCACTTTAACATCACAGCAATGGCTACATTAAAAAAAAAAAAAAAAAAAAATCTGTGTTCTTAGGAGGAAATTTCCCAGCAGTCCTTTTGATACAAGCCCATAATTAGGTTATACACAAACAGACAATTTCAGATTTCCTTAATGTTCTTTTCTTTTCCTCCTTGCAGATAATGAATTCATTTATAGAAACCAGAATGGCACAGTGATTCTGAGGAATGTCGAAACGAACAATTCAACAATATTAATAGAAAACAAAAAAATTGTAAGTATTTTCTATAACGAGTAGCAGAATTTCACAGTTCTCTTGCAGTTAGATCAGAAGATTTTCTAAAGCAGAAAATGACTTGGGTTTCAACTTCATGTATTGTCAAGGAGAAGCAATACAGTGGTAATAGTATGGGCTACGCAATGACTGATAAAGTGAAATTGAACTCCAGCTTTTGTTATTATTCTGCAAGCTTGGTTTGTTTCATACTACAGGAAAGTATCATATAGATATTTGAAGCTAGTCCTGCATATCATATATAATTGAAAGATGCACAATTCTCATCTTTGCATGCTTAATAGAATAGACAATTGATACAATTTACTGTCTGTTTGTGGCATTTTTCACATTCCTCCATGCAAATACTTATTTTTTAATTTGTGGATTTGCTAATTTTCTTGCCTAATGTTTGAAATGTAATTTCAGTGTTGTTAATGAATAGCAGTGATGAATGGAAATGTTTTGCATATGAGAGAAACCCTGAGGAGTTACTGGGAAAAGAAGTTAGTAGGTGGCTATTAAAATGAATGAGAAGAAAACGATGTTATATATGTTATAACTAGATGGCTGGATGAGGGGAGAGCAGCAGATGTTATCTACCTTGACTTCAGCAAGGCTTTTGACACTGTCTCCCATAACATCCTCATCAGAAAATTAAGGAAGTGTGGGCTAGATGAAGGGGCAGTGAGGTGGATTGAGTCCTGGCTGTGTGACAGAACTCAGAGGGTTCTTAATGGAGCAGGGTCAAGTTGGAGGCTTGTAACCAGCAGCATACCCCAAGGGTCAATACCCGGCCCAGTCCTGTTCAACTTATTCATCAATGACCCAAGATCTGCAGAAAACAGCTCTAGAAACTCAAAAGCTAAAAGTAAATCTACAAGAAAACAGTAAACCACATTCCAGAGTGATATTATTTTGCAGTATGAGTACACTGCTCGTACAGAGCTCAAGTAGTATTAATTCATTTTAATGAGACAAAGAATTTATCACTGATTTATTATTGCAGGACCCATACTTAATCTTCACATGCTGCCATTTAACATTCAATCTTTGCAACATTGTATATGCAAGCTTCTTTCATCACAGCATAACACCCTTTCTTTACAATTCTGCTAAGGGTAAAGCAATGGGCTGGTTTCCTTTAATGTCAAGGTCTGTTGGTCTGTCAAGCTCCAATTTGGCCTGTTTATTCCTGTTTTTTAAATTTTGGCATTTGTAAGAAAAATCCAGTATTACAAGGTAATCCTACTTTTTCATGCTGTGGCCTCCCTGCTGCCTGTCCTACCCTTGCTCCTCCGCCCTCTTGATAAATAAATCTGAGGAACATCACCTCCACATTAGTCCAGAAAGACCCAGTACAAAAGCTGATATTACACTTCATCCAGGAATGTTGTCTTTGACTTTTTCCTTCCCAACTCTGTGTCACCAAAAAACACTTGCTATCTTGGCGTGTTTTCCTTCCTCTGTTTCTGTTATTAATATAACAGAAAATAAAATCTTTCTTCATGCTGACACTGCTGGCTCTCAGGCTCTCCTGGTACCACTCATATTGATCCATGCTGGCCCATTGACCTATTAGGTGGCCCAGAAAGGTAGCAGATGCCCCATCCCTGGAAACATTCAAGGTCAGGTTAGATGGGGCTCTGAGCAACCTGATCTAGTTGAAGATGCCAACGAAGGGCAACAAAGCTGGTGAAGGACCTGGAGAATAAATCTTATGAAGAGCAATTGAAGGAGCTGGAACTGTTTAGTTTGGAGAAGGGGAGGCTGAGGGGAGACCTCATCACTCTCTGCAACTACTTGAAAGGACATTGTAGAGAGGTTGGTGCTGGTCTCTTCTCACAGGTAATTAGTGAAAGAATGAGAGGGAATGGCTTCAAGCTGCAACAGGGTAGGTTTAGACTGGACATTAGGAAAAAAATTCTTCACAGAAAGAGTGATCAGGAACTGAAATAGGCTTCCCAGGGAGGTGGTTGAGTCACCATCCCTGAGTGTGCTTAAGAGTCATTTAGACATGTTGTTGGGGAATATGGTGTAGGGGAGAACTTTGTAGAGTAGGGTCGATGGTTGGACTCGATGATCCCAAGAGTCTTTTCCAACCTGAATGATTCTATGATTCTATGTCTCTGCTCATTGCAGAGGGGTTGGACTAGATGACCTTCCAAGGTCTCTTCCAACACAAACTGTTCTATGATCAGTCCCCTCTGCCTGTGGCTGTCCCCTGGGTTCCCCACGCACTGCTGGCAGCCTTGCTGGCCTTGGGGAGGACTCTCCCAGTGGGATGCTGTGCATTTCCTTGCAGCTCAAATTCCCCCTTCCGGTTTGGTCCTTGGGGATCTGTCAAGGACTTGCATCTAATTTGTTAGGTGAGAGGATAGGATTTAAAAGGTAGTTGGTGAGTAGCATGTTAGTGGCACCTCTGTTTGACCTTGGTGCGCCAGTAATGTATTATCTTGAACTACACTGGAAAGGAGAAGAGATGTCTGCACTATACAAATTATAAGTGGAACAGGGAAAACGTAATTCCTGACAAGTCTGAGATATTTTGGGGTCTTTTCTTGTTAATAAGACTTACAACGCAGCGTTTTGCAGAACAGAGGTCAAGGTGCACCTGAAAAGCTGTATCACCACAACATCCCAAAAACTTTTTTAACTGGGGAAAATGGGATATTTTACCTCAGTGTTGTCTTAATTGAGAAAGTTTGTTGTGCCTCTTTATAATATTTTGCTCCAGCAGGTATTCACTGTTATATCCAACACTTTGGCCAGTGACTGCAGGGACTGAGAGGGAATTAATAAATTCACATTTATCAGGGTTTTCTATTACCTGCTGCCCACAGCTCCCCCACAAGCCACTGACCAGTAGGTTTGTAAGAAAAATTCTGATTTTTTTTAAGATAGCTGCCTGATCTGGGTCACAATGCAGTTATGCTTTCTCTTATGAGAGCATATATGTGCCCACATAATATTTCTGTTTTTTAAAAAGAGATGTGATGTATTATTTTTTAAGACACTTAGTCTGGCAGTACTCTTGATTGTTAGAAACAGTGTCATAATAATTAATTCTAATGTTATTGGTTTGAAAACTGAAAAAATATTTATTTCAATGTCTGCTTTATTTTCTAGGTCTCCTTAAAGGCTATTCGATATGAAGTGTCACCTGACCGGGAATACGCACTTTTTGCTTTTAACGTTGAACCGGTAAGTTAATAGATTTGATCTCAAAGTACACAGCCATTGGTGAGCGTTTTTTGTTTGCTTGTTTTTCCCACTTCTATGCCAGTAAGATGATATTTTAAATTAATTACTTCCTAAGAAACAAAGAATGAACCCTCCTCACTTGGACATTCTGAAAGCATGTCATACTGCCATCTAGTAGAGGAGTAAGGTATAAATAGCATCGTAGAGGAAACGCTGTTGTTGCCAGGATTTTATAGACTCTGGGAGGGGGATTGTAAGGACATGTCTTTGCTGCGAGGATTTCTATTCCTCTTCTGTGCAATTTTTTTTCCATGGTGACTTTTTCAGTCACACTATAAATTTCTTCCCAAGAACAAAAAGCAACTGTCAGTGTCTCCCACAACTGAAATAATACATTAATTATGGTGTCACTGTTCCCAGTGCTGCAGTTAGGCTTGAGCTATCACTTTCATTATAAATCCTTTTCTTCAGAGGATTGGGTATAAATCATTTGTAAGAAATCACTGTTGAGTTACTACTAAGTTTTAGATTAGGGTGAATTTTCTACTAAACTTCAAAAGAGAGAAGTGTAATGAGTCATTTTTAAATGATGAGTAAAGTATCAGACACATGGGAAGCAGTTCTTGGGCATGAATAATATTTATTTTCTTTTTAAATTCTGCTTGTATAAGACTTGAAATGTTAGAATGATAGCTATGCTGTACTACTTGGATAAACTGTAAGCCCCATACATTTTGTTTCCATAATCTAGAATTGCAACAATTCTTCAAAATGAAAATAATTCATTCACCAGTAACTGTAATCCTTCTTCCATGAAATAAATCTAGTTTCAGCTGCTAACCAAAGGCAATTTGTTGGTCCTTTAGGTAGTCGAGGTTGTGTCTCTGTTGCTCATTTAATTTCTCTGCTGTCATCTATGGAGTTATTCCTCACTCACAGGGGTATAAAAGTCAGGAGAACCATGGCTGGTGTTAGAAAAATTTCAGATAAAACTGTATCAGAAACTTTATGGGTAATTCATAAAGACTTTTTGCTGGGAAATCATTGTTGGTGCAACTTCACTTACCCAAAGCTTAGCAGAACTCCAGACAGAGATTGATGTAGAAGTGTTAAGTTAAATCTAAATATGGGGAACACAGCCTAATGAGCAAGCAAAGCCTTTGCCTCAAAGCCCCCCTGCCCTGTGTGCTTGAGAGGTTTTGTAAAATTCAGTTCTTTTAGTGGAGATTGGCCTTTGGCTGTGGAAGCCCTGTGCTGACACTACTCAGGTGCATTGCGTGAGCTGGAAGAGCCCCGAGTAGAGAGGGCTTCCTCATTTCCTCTGAGAATGAGAGAAAAATTCCTATACCAAGAAAAAGTCCTGTAAGAAGAAAAATTGTAATGAGAGAAAAAATTTCATTCCTAAAAAGCAGTATTTAGAAAATCCCTTTTTATTCTTAACCTTTCCCATCAAAAGGGCTGCACGTTCAGAATATCTGCAAAAAGCAAAGTTACAGAGGCTTTTGCAGCCCAGACCTTGCTTGCTGCCTGCAGAGGAACACTTGATGCAGGCAGTGGAGGAAGAGGAGGATGGGGATGGAAAGGGATGGACCGGATGTGTTTCCTCCACATCCTCCTCTCTACATTTCAGTGCTTGCAGATCTGTGGGTTTGGGGTGAAAGCAAAACATGGAGTTTGTGGTGCTTGAGATGCCCAGCTGGTGAGAGAGCACAGCACACAGCCAGGTGCAACCTTCCTCACGCCACATCTTCTTCCAGAAAGGAAAAGCTGAGGTGACAAGCTGGAAATATGACCTTTGGGAAGATTTGGGGGTTGGACTAGATGACCTTTAAAGGGTCCCTTCCAACCCAATTTATTCTATGAGTCTATGAATTCAGGATGTGACTAAACATATGGTTGGTGTAAAAGAACATTACAAATTGTTAAAGTATTCATATGTGAGATTATGATAGTGAGTCTTCTTCCCTTCCAACCCAATTTATTCTATGAGTCTATGAATTCAGGATGTGACTAAACATATGGTCGGTGTAAAAGAACATTACAAATTGTTAAAGTATTCATATGTGAGATTATGATAGTGAGTCTTCTGAAACAAAGCTAAAACCCCTCCTTTTTCCTTTAAGATCCATGCTTATAAAGGATACCAAATAATCTTTTTTGAAGAAGCATACTAATAGAGAGGTAGTAAGGTTTGCTTTCGAATATTGTATCCTTAAGCCATGATGGGTGGCTCTTTGTTTATTGGAGTTGCAATAACTATTAAATTACTTATTCAGCTTTCTTATTATTTGGTATGCAGAATCTGGCTACAAATAATTGCACGTTAGTTAGCTTTTCACATTTCCTGCATTTCAAACTGTATTCTTGGACAAAATTCAAATTACACTGTTTTCTGCAACAGAAGAAATTGATTAGCAAAGCCTTGGGCAGTTGTCCTTGTTGCAAAGTCAAAAGGAAATTTCAGGAAATGTGTTGGCAAAGGACATTTGTTTTAAGTTTAATTCTACAAATGCTTTCAAGAAGAAACTTCTTGAAACTATTGTGGACTGATTTTATAGGTGTCAGAAAGTATTGCTTTATTTTTTGCCATTTAAAAGTGTGTTGTACTGCCTCTGAATTGTTTGTGCGTATAAAAGTTTTCATCATTTTTTTTACACAATACAATTGTGCTGCTTTTATTTATGTGTAAAATTTCTTAATATACGTCATAGGCATTAATCGTTTGTCTGAATTCTAGTATGAATGGGTTCAGTCTTTAATTTTAATACAGGCTAGGAATAAAAATCAACATAGAAAAGCATAGTGTGTCACTCCAATGAAGTGAAATATTTTAAAGAAAAATGCTACAAAATAATTTCCTGGCAGTAATAGCTTTCTTCTAAGGCTTTTCTATTTATTTGCACAAAAGCATCTCTGCTCAGTGTTGGGTTTGGGTAACGGCACTGACACCCACATTGGAATAACACGGCCCTGAACTGGCAGACACCTATTTTGCAAAGCTGTTCAGGCAACTAATGTGTGTTTCCCTGTTGTATCACTTCATCATCTTAAAGTATCATGAATTAAAGCATGTTCCTTAAAATATATTTCTCCCGGGAAGCTTGGCAGGTGGTTGTGAGACTGGCGTGAGTACATTGTGGCTAGTCGGGCTGTCAGGTTTCATTCTAAATGCTTTTTTGCAGCGCTTATATTTACAGAAGTTTAATCTTTCAGGCAGCAATATTCTGGGTAAGCCTTGTGCTAATAGGGAACTTTTCTAACCTTGAACACAGAAGATTTGTTCTTTTTCTGGAAAGGTCATAGAGAAGGCGTCAGGCTTCCTTGTCTTTAAAATACTCTTGCAATTTTTCTGTTGTTTGTTTATTTTTTGTTTCTTTACACTAGAGCAAGGTCGAACTTGAGGCTGAAAGTACAGGGTGAAGTTTTGGGAAAGCATTGGGGAATAAATGCACCCGTAGAGAAACTTTGATTTCAAACCATTTTTACCCAAAAAAAGTGTGTGGGGCTCTGGCTATAGAGTTTTATGACACCAAAACACGTGGGCAAATGGGGATTTAATCACAGCATCTCAGCAGAAAGGCTGCAGAGGGTCAAGACTGTCCCTGGTGGTGTCAGATCAAAGCCACTTTTGCCCAGTGCATGGCTCCACCAGCATTGGCTGGACTAGGTTCATGCTCCCTGCTCACCTCCTGGGGAGACACAGAGGTCTCTGGTGTTTGGGCTGGAATCATGTTTATGGGTCTCCACGGATTCCAAAAATGTTTTCCTAAATAGCCAGGTGACAAACCACCTCTAAAATTCAGTAGCGTGTCTGCGACTGGGAGAGTGATGGGGTAAGAATAAGGATGAGTAACCAAACCCCATGGGCTTGTGTAGATTTCTGTGGTCATCGGAGTTAAGCAGTGGAGTTTGTGTCATGGTGATGAAAGAAACAGAGGAAATGAGGAGAAAATGAGGAGAAAAGTGATTTTCTTGAGTGACATGGTGAGACGTTAAATAGAGAATATTTAATTGCCTTTATTATGAATAGCTGTCGTTGTAATGCAAGAGAGTAAATAAAGTGGCCAAGATTCTTCTTAAAGCTATTTGTTCTTCATTTCCAATTTACCAGTCCATTACTGTGTTTGAGCTAGTTAAGAGCAATTACACACAGGAAATCCTGGCTGATTAATATGGACAAAACTGCTAAGTTTCTGAACAGCAATTAGGGCTTAGAGACTTTTACAGCTGATACAACAGCCGCTATTACCTATTTTGCAGTTAAAAGAATGCATTTTTATAATGTTGAAAGCTGCAAATAATTAATCATCATTGCAATTAGAGCAGGCCCCAAGTATTTTTTTTTAGAGTGGTGAGTTTAGTATTTTTTTCACTCTCCCTGTTGCCATAGATCTCACGCGAATGGTGGGACCAGAGGGATCTCAGAAAGACCCAGTCAAAACCCTGGACTTTGTATTTAGAGTATGAATGAAGTAAAAAAGCATTATTTATAGAAAGTAGCGTATTATTATTGTTGATGTTTTCTACTATTTGTCCAAGTCTTGTTATGTGGAATGAACAGGCTTTGTGCTTATGGCTCCAATTAAAACCTCATACTGCTTTAATTAGTTGCATAAAAATTAAAATAATATAACACTTGTTATTTCCAAAACACTGATGGGTATAAATATTAATGAATCCTCACAACATCCTTTTGAGTTAGGTGAGAACTATTATTATGATAAATACGCCTCTGAAAATTAGACACTATCATAACTACCATCAGTAATACTGCTAATATTGTTGCTATGATATTTATTACTTAACTGAAATAGATTTACCACTTCCAGAAACGGTATTGTATAAATCTGTTTTCTTTCTGTGGCAATAAATATATTTCAAATTTACCTTTTCCATTCCCACCCAACGCTGTTTTCACAAACAATGAAAATGTGAAGTGATTACACTATGTAAGGTGAGCACAGTTAGAAAATCTGTACCATAAAATAATGCCACATGCTTAAGAGGTTTGTTTAATTTTTGATGTTTGTTGTAAACTAGTAGAATCTTTGAAGCTTATATTTATAGTTTTCCTTTTTTTCATATGAATAGAGTTTTGAATTTTTGTTGCTCATAAACCAGAACTCCTTCTCTGTTGTAAAGCAACACAATATAGGGGCAGTGTTGACTATTATCAAAGTCTAGCGGCTAAAACTATTTTCCCAATATTTTCAAGCCTAAAGCACTGTCGTTTTATTTATTTATGAGAATAAATTACCCATTATTAGAATAAATAATTGTAGTTTCACTCCCTACATTAAAAGGAGTAAAAAATCAGTCCTGACAATGTAAAGTTATATTAATTAAAATATTCTCCTGTAATTGCATCTGTGCGTGTATCTCAAGACAAATATCTTCTCTTTTCTTGATTCACCAAATGACTGTAGTCGTTCAGTTCATCTGTAATGAGCAGAAGTTATTAATGAATAGACAAGCCACTCATCAGATCTGATGATTTGCTAAATCTTGAGTCTCTTTCATGAAAAAAACATCTTCAGTTGCCTCCCATAGAATAAATACTACTAATACAATTCAGCTAATGTTTAATATTTTAGTAAAATGCTCACAACTTCTGAAAATTGCACCATTTTTATGAGTGTGCCCATGTGTGGTTTTAGCATGGTGATCCTGTGGTGCCAGGGCTGAAAGCGAGGGGCTTTCTTTTTTCTCCTTCTTCTTACATATTCTTATGTCCTGTTTTGAGTCATATTATTTCAACAGCCAAGATCAGTAGAGTAAATATCCATGTTTAATAATGTGCTTTTTATCCTATTTGTAGTGATAAGGAGAACAGAAGTGCTCCAGCTACATTTACATAACAAAAGCTAAGGCTTGTGCATCCAGAAGTATTATATTAACAAGAAAGTACTGAGGATGTATTGAGGACGTAGGGGAGGTTAATTTTCTGGGTGATAGTTTACTTTGGATTTGAAGCTGAAGCAGCAGCTATTATTTCACAAAATTTTAAAGGCAATAAATTATTTTTTGGAGATGTTATGGTGGGATTTTTTTAATTATGAATCTGGTCTACTTAAAATACCCTTTGTGAAAGACTGACTATCTTTTCTAATCTCAAAACCACCATGAATAAATTCCCTAATCTATTGTTTTCAATTCGGGCTGAACAGCAGCAACAAGATAGACAAAAGAGGATTCTCAAAGGGATCAGGGAAGGTTGATTCAGAAACGTTTCTACACTTCCATTTGCTTCTCTGCCAGAACTGGAGGTGTGCATCTCACCCAGGACACCAGCCCTTCACGGTCACCTTGCATTAAATAAGCCAAAGCTGCTAATAAAGAAAGTTTGAGCAACCAGGAGATTTTCCTGAGATGAATCTCAGCTCAGGAACAAGTAGCAATATCTCTGTCAGACATACCAGCGTGCTGAGTTCTTCTGTCGCATCTTGGTATCAGTAATTGGTTCAGCCTAATTAATATTTGATATCTGCAGGGGCACAGAAAGAGAGGGAAGTTTGCCACACAACTCTAGGGGGATTTATGGGTTTCAAAACTCTATTACAGCATTGTGCAAACAATGTCTTCTCAGGTGTCCTCAGTTGTGCCTTTGACAGCAGAGCCCTTTCAATCACAATATTTTTTTCTCCTGCACATGCTTACATAATTAAAAATTCTTGCTATGGGAGGGTGGATACTCATTTTAATTGAGTAAACATGTTATCAGGTGGTGGGAATATTTGTTCTTGCTGCTCAGCAGTCATTGCTCTGTCCAATTTCTGTCACATTGTGTGTTTAGAATATAAATTTTTGGATGCAGGCACAGGACAGTGGAGGAATAATTGATGACAAGTTTAAACCTAGACCTCTCTTTTGAAGAAGAACATACAGAAACTAATTTCATTTTGGTAACTTTCAGGACCAATTTTGGACTAACACAGGGGAAGAAAAGAGGTCAAACCTATTCTTTATTTTATTTGTTTTGGAGGAGCCTCATAGTTCATTTCAAATCCCTACAAAGCTCCAGCAGAAAATGTGTTCCTTTATGTAGCCTTACTCTTTGCTCTTAGAAGCAATCCTTCTGCTTTGGCACAGCCCAGTTTAATTACAGAAAAAATTCCAACTTAAACAGAAAGGTAGAGTGGGGTTAGGCACTCAAATACATGAACTGCAGGGACAGTTTGGTAGTTAAGCTCCTTGGGCCATGGGGCAAGAGCTTCCTGGTTAAAAGTAAGGGTCTGGCATTGTAACTCTGGGTAGAAGCAGCAACAAAAATGCAGGGTGAAATGACATATCCCAAATCTGCATACTTTTTCTTTATTTTCCGTTCTTAACAAAGGGGAATTTGATGGGCGTTGAGTCTCAGCAAAGAGGAATTTGTGGGTGGAGCCTTCCTGTGTTTATTGTCCGTGGAAATGGGTGTTTGCATGCATTAAATGCAAGGAATGGATGCTCACCACAGTATCATGCCCTCAGCAGATACTCTAGGAGTGGGACCATCTCAATGTTGAAGGACCTGGTGGGGACCCTGTGTTTATCATGGGTAGCTACAGGTTACTTGTCGCCTGCGGTGCTTTCCTGGAGCAATCAACCCACACTGGGATCCCAGTTCTTTAGCTCTGTTGCTCCCTGTTATTGGGGGATGTTTTCAGCAGGAAGTTGGTGCTTATGAAATGATGACTTAGATGCATTCATAAAACATAATATGATGTGTTTGCCTGAGCTGGGAGGCAAAGATCTGCCCAGCAGGTCTTCCTGCTGTCCTAAGTCTCCCTGTTCCAGTTTTGCCACTGCATGCTCCCTCTACAGTAATGGTTTCAGTAAAACTGCACCAAATTTCAGTTTCTTACTGAGTCTCCATTCCAGGGAGTGTTGTTTAGTCTGATTATTGCAACGAAATACTAACTGTGTGAGATGGAGAGCACTAAAACCGAGTATGCTGACTTCAGCTGCTCTGCATCTCTGAGCTTTAACTATTTTCTGTTAAAAACAAAGGATTAAACTCTTGCTGTTCTTCTAATAATGGAGATAAATTGAGTTAGGACTGAACTTTAAGCCTCCTGATCTGAGCTGTGAGACTTCAATACAAATCTCACAGACATGACTGAGTGCAAAATAATATTTCAGACTAAGTTGGACAGCTTTGCTCATGTAGCAAAGGCCAACAAACTGTATCCTACATTTATTCACAGGCACAGATATACATCAGTAAACTGAAAAGCAAATCCACAGTTCCAGGGAAGACTAGAGTGATATCAAAAGTCAGAAATAATTAGCCTGTCATGCAAGAATACATAGGTGTATTATGTATCGATATCAGCTATCAGCAGTCTTCCTCTGTAAATATTTTCTTTAGCAAATGAGATTTTCATCAAACAGAGAAGGGAAAATAAAAAGACTCAAAGCAAAACACTATGATACAAAAATAACCAGTTTTTCTTTGCTTGGATAAGATTAGATTTTCCATTCTGCTTTCTTTTCCAAGTGTATAGGTGATCTAACTGGAGCAGACAAACTGGTAGAGATTAATGGTCTAACAAAAAACCACAAAACATCTTAAAAACAACCTGCAATTTATTTTTGAATAAAACATAGGAAAGGTAATTGTACAAATTCTCCTAGATAGTCGAAATCAGATAGAGAGTCAGCAGTAAAAACATTGCAGTTTTCTTTTTTGCACTCCTACAGGAATCCATCTTAGTGAAACACAGGGGAATCTTCTGTGCTTTAATGGTAATAAAATAACTGTAGCTATATAAAAAATATTGAAAAAAAAATAGAACTTAAAAAATAATTAGGTTCCTTGCAACATGCAGAGGCTTCAGAATTACATTAGAGGCTAGTTCCTTTTTTTAGCATAATTTTGCTTCCTAAATTTAAGGGACAATAAAAATCTTATTTTGTGCTGGATTCTCATAAGTATAGATAGTTATTTTAAAACGTTAAGGAAAGAAATATATTAGGATACAAAATGGGAGAAAATCAGTGTTTTTAAAAGCATTAGAAAGCAACATCAGAAAGAATTTAATTCTGGTGTTGATGCAGAAACATAGGAAGCAGTCCCAGCCTGCAGGACTTTATAATCTAATTTTTCTGATTTCCTGTCCCTTTTATTTATGCATTTTTAATCACTGAAATAGGAACAAAGTATGTTTAGTGCCCTCTTCTGGAAAACCAGATCTTAGTATGCAGAGCACCCCAATGAAATTTCTGTACTCAGAAATGCAAATCTTCTGATGCAAACGTTCTCCTCTTTAGCTGAGTTACATACCTAAATCCAAGGAGTGTACAGCACTCTGTTTACCCTGGACAAGTGCCCCTTATGTCTTTAACTGCCTGAAGAACTCTGTTTTTATCAGAGCTATGTTTAAACCAATAATTAACGTTCTTCCTTGGGCAGCTAACAACCCAGATTTGAAAATGGAATCTTCTCTTTTATCCTCTGCTCAAAAAAACGCTCATTCTTGAAATCATAGGGCTTTAGTCAGATCTTTAAAGGCACGAGTCCTCAGATTTTTATGTACAAGAGTGGGAGAGTATCCGTAGAGCGATGCTGTTGATGGTGGTGTTGTGAAGGGTTGTGCAGCAGGCAAGGAACAGGGGATGGTCTGTGCTTCTTCCTATCCTGTTTGCTCTCCCCTCACATTCTGAAGAGGTGCCCATCATCACCACAGTCCATTTACCCCTTGGAAGATGTCCACAGCATCACACAGAGGACAGACAAAAAGCTCCTCTGTCTTGTATGTGATTTTTGTTTATTTTTCCTTATGTCAGAAAATAGAAATGTTGCCTCCAGTGACTTAGATCCATGTGTACATCGAGATACAACTCAGAGCCTTCTGATTTCATATGGAACTAGAAAATTAATCTTTCACTGAACAGAGAGAGCGTTTTGGACTGAGGTCCCAGGCATATATCTGAATACTTTCATGCTCCTTTCACATCCACTTCAGTGCTCTTAAACTTCTGCTCTCTAATGCTTTTTGAAGGTCTCATCCTTCTTCTCTTGGATTCCTTTCTTTGAGTCTTCTAAGAGTGCCCTGAACCATCATTTCAATGACAGTGCTAACTTCTTTGTATTATTCACCCCCTGAACTGCTATAGAAGAAAAAGCAATTTTGATATGCTAAGAGTAAATTTTAACAGAAAGAACATATGCTGTGGTTCTGTAGTTGCTAATTTCTGCCACTAAAGTGAATTATTTAAGAGTGAATAAATTAATTAGATATACTAAGCATTCAGCCCATTTTCATGGCTTAGTTCTCATGTAATTGCTACAAAGCTGCACCGTTTGCATTGTAAACTTCACAGAAAAGTGGTTTTTAGAATCTTTCCACATCCAGTCTTCCCAGCTCAAGAAATGTTTCATTTAAAGAAGGCATTATCTAATGTTTCAGTAAAAACATTGATTATTAAGCATTGATTTCTCATGCTGCCCTTCAGCCCTCAGACTTATAACGCCAAAGTCAACCAAGGTGAGCGTCAGTCAAGTGAATGTAGATGTGAACAATGTAAACTCCCCATCTGCGTCAACTGCCCTGGGCTGCCTTTAGAATCAGTGTGCTCCAGGGAGTAAAACTGAGGCTAAAATAGACACCAAAGACTGGTCAGAGGAATCCTACCCCAAACAGGCTTTTGGCACCATTGTCTGGGAGAAGAGTGTTGCTACATGCGGTTGGAGGTGCAAAAAAGGTAAATGCTTGTAAAGAATGACTGGAGAGGTCAATGGCAGGGACATCCCTCAAGGTAGACAGCTGCAAAGAAAGTGGCTTCAAGCTAGGAAAATATTTTGGGGAAGGATGACTATAAATAAGCTAACTCTAATTTCCTTTCTGAATTGGCTTTGGGCTACTGTCCAAGCCAGGACAGCAAACTGGATGAGCTTTGGGTCTGACCCAATACAGATATTATCATTGTGTAATATCAGGTGTATGATATTACGAGAAACACAGTTGTATGTTTTGTGTGTTTGTATAGATTGGAAGGTTTTCTATGTTTCTTAGGTTTGGAATAATTGTCTCCTTCTAAAAGTTTTATTTGACCCCAGGCTACTTTTGTACTCCTATCCTTATTACATAATAATGCAAAGTTGTTTGTTTATCTTTTCCTTCTTTTCCTTCGGTATGTTGTTTGATATGTTAGCATCGCAACATTAACTTTGTACTAGATAATTCAATTCTCATTTCCAAGTCTCTGAATTGGACTATGAAACAGGCAAGTACAGTGTTTGGAGAATTTCCATGCAGTCTTACACTACGCCTGCTGCAGTGTGGGAGGGGAGCCTGGGAGTTTACCTCATGTGATGTGAATACCAATAAAAGTTTAAAAACAAGACCAACAACAAAACGAGCTCATTATTCACAC